>NC_054869.1:23540397-23859042 GCF_018320785.1 Cheilinus undulatus | reverse complement strand
GCTGTGATGCTGTGGTGGAGGGCCTAATGGGATAACTTTTCATGTGGAGGCATCCGTGCAATGATACATGAAAATAGAGAAATTAGCTAAACAGAGTACTCTAAAGGCACAAGCTTTGTTGCTATTATAGTTGTAGCATCAGAAACTGTGAAGCCTGTGCATGTTAAAATACCTGTTTTCAAGTTTGTGAGTATGAAAGGTGTTTGTTTAAAGTTCATTGCAAATAAGATGAGTTTAAATGGATTAATGCATAAATTATAACTTGGGAAGAATCATTAGTGTTTAAACAATATCAAAGTTAATAATGTAATAATGAAAAAAAACCCTCTTGTTTTAAACACTGATCATGGTTAATAATGTGCTTGTGTTTTAAGATGGAGGAAGTAACAGGTGAGCTGACGCAAGATGATCTCGCCCCTGATGATGTCATGATCTTGGATACCCCAGAACAGGTGAGTCTCCAACCTTCACTCAGGTAAAATGCCTCTTTGTCTGTCATTTGCCCATTCTTGCTTCCCGTGTTCTCCTGCAGGTGTTTGTTTGGATTGGAAACGATGCCAAAGAGGAGGAAAAGACGGAGGCAGCAGCATCAGGTGAGAAAATAGATGTTAATGTTGGCCTAGCAATCTTACAGAGAAAGAGAAACCACGGATGAGATAGCTGCACTAAGTCTTGACAGTCTGTCCTGGTGGTCATTCATGGTACTTCAACTAAAAAATTACGACTCCTCATAAGTGCAACATTAGAGAGCTTATAGGAGAATTGATAAAGTTGATAAAGCCAATTCAAATGAACTACAGGACTGCACTAACCTGACACACCAGATAGACTGTTTCATACATCCATTCATCAAGGAAACCTCCCGTACAAAGTGTTTGGGAAGGGCAGAACTTTTCAAAAAGTTTTCAGACGGTGATTGGACAAAAACTCCTTCTGGCACATTTATTATGGGCCAATCAGAGTTACAAGACAAAATGAGGTAGCAGGCATGTGCTGCTCCAGAAGTACCTTAGCTCAACAGACAGGTGCTGCCGTAGTTTATGAGCAGTGGAGCTTGTCGGTGTTAAAATGTATGCCAAGGCCGGCTGGGAGAAGTTTTTTGAGATGAAAAAATTTGGCCCAATTCTAAAAAAATTGCAGCTATACTATAGCTTTATCTGAGCTAAACACAACATTAGCAGCAGCCATTACTGTCAGCTTCCAATATGTCTAAGCATTGCCTGTAGCTATTGCCTTATTCCCCTCAAATGCTGATTGGTCAGGTCTGTTCTCAGACCAGGAACAATAATTTCAGAAAGGAGCTTTGCAAGATGGATTTGCCTGGTGACAGACATGGAATCTGGCCAATCCATCTGCTTTGTAAGGTTAGGACTGTATCAGAAAATTACACAATGTGACTAATTTTAGAATACTAGCAGCTAACACATGCAGTGTGTTAATTTCTGTGCTCAGCTGCCAAGTACATCGAAAGTGACCCTGCTGGCAGAGACCCTCAGACTCCTGTCATAACGGTGAAACAGGGTTTTGAACCGCCAACTTTCACTGGCTGGTTCCTGGGCTGGAATGACGACTACTGGAAAGATGATCCACTGGAGCAACTCCAAAGGGCCCTGTAATGACATCGCTTTGTCTGGGTTTGACTGCAGTGCTTTAAATTATAAATAAAACTTGTCAGTTTGTCCAGACACCTGTCTGTCTTTCCTACTCTCAGTGGATTTTTGATACAAGGCATTTCCTGATCACATGGGAACAGTTTGATAGTGTAATAGTTTAATGGAGCATCTCTTTATAAATACTGATGTTGATAAATAACAATAACAGGAACTCTAATAGAGTTTCATAAATACAGAAGAACAGAGACAGAAGCCACAGTGAACACAGCAGAGAGACAGTAGAGTTTGGGAAAGTCCAGGAGAGTTTGTAAGAGTCCAGTAGAGTCTAACCTGTACAGAACAATGTATGTGTGTGTGGGTGTGTGTGCGTGTTCACAAACTATTCATCACAATTTTAAGTTTTTACTGTTTTACAATAAAATCTGATGTTTACATTAAAATCAGTAGAATTCTCTGAAACAACACAAACTAACGTCTAACGCTCTCACATAAACCTCTGAACCAGATCAACTAAATATTCAAAGCTACGGAAGCCCAGATGGCCAAACGCTCATCACAACCCAGTAGAGCAGGTTCTCCCTTGATGGAGCTGATCACCCTTGTTTCAAGTCCTTGTGCTTAGCTAGGCTAACCCTCTCTGTGTACTATATAAACAGAGATGAAGTGGATCAGACAGAGACTACTTATAAGTCTCAATCTTAACACCAACAGCCTGAATATATTCTTCAGGAAGGTCTGCACTCCAAAAAACAAATGGTTGATATATTTGTCTGATTAAAGTCTGACTTTTTCATCTACACAGACACAGATACAGCCAGAGTAATCTCTATTTACAGATTCCACGTAGAAATGCAGAATCTGTACACAGGAGTCGGGATTTTCAGCACGTGAAGTGTTCTGGTTTCTGTTCGTCGCACATTTGTAGTCCAAGCTGTTGATTAATCACATATCAGCAGGCTTTGGTGTATACAGATATGACAATCTGTGTGGACAACTATAAACAAGCAGAACGTTAGCGGTGCAAATGCAATACCAGCTCTCACCAACAGCATTCCTATAATGATTTATTTGTCAGTGTAAACAGACATCTGCATTATTGAGGCTAACTATCCATTGTAGATCAAGAATTTAAACTTGAGCCACTAATCTGCTTGATGCAAAGGAGAAAGCCAATCAGATTTTCTGACTAGGCCTAACAAAGCTTGACTTTTGACTTTTGTAATTCTGCATTATGATAATTTTACAAATTGCCAGTAAATCCCATTGAAATTGGTTCCTTTTTTGGGCTCATACAGCTGAAGTGAGCCAGAGTGAAACTGCAGTGCAGCTTACATTCTACCAATGCAATTGGCCTTAACAGATGAACTAGTGCCTCTTTGGGATGTTGTGGACAAAGAATTAATGGCGTTTATGATGCAGACGTAAATACCACATGAAAAAGAAAGTCCTGCCAGGAAGTCCTTTCACCTTAATCTCCTACTTCATCAGAATGAAGAAGAAATTCATGTCCAGTCCTAGAGGCAATCATTGCCAAGAGTTCTTAGATTGCAGCCAGAGGAAAGACTAGGGCCATACAAGTCAGATCTAACTCAGGCAGACTAGAACCCTTTACAGCCAGTTCCAATCCATAAAACTAGAGTCCTATACAGTCAGAGTAAGGTTGTCAAAATTGTTGATACTCTTGGATTATGTATTCTAATACGATACTGTCTCCATTACTTTAGTAATTGATAGGATCGAAAAGTATCTAAGCTTAAAAAAAACTACAGATCTTCAGTCATGATTTGAATTAAAAGCTGCCATGAAAGGAAGAGAGAACATGGTTTAATCTGCACAAAGACATTGGCAACATTTTGGTACTGAGAGTTTAAACAGTGCAAAGGAGTTTGCTTGCAATTAGCCATTAATGGATAGCACTTCTATATTTGTTTCTGTGGTGCTGAAACAGTTTTGGATGTTGTTTTCACTTGCATCCTATAGTTTAAAGTTCTGGCATTGCAACAACCCTAAATCTGAGTTAACCCAGCCTTACAAGAGCCATGTACAGCAAGAGTTTATCTAGCCAGACAAGAAGCTAGAGATAACTGAGTCAGACCAGAATCATGTACAGCCAGAGTTATTCCTGATAGACCAGAAGCATTTAGTCAAACTGTACCGGATCCATAATTGACCAGAGTCACTCTAATTTTAACAGAGCCTCACAGAAAAACCAAGGTTCAGATTAGGCCAGTGGGCCAGAGTCATGTGTAGCTAGAGTTGAGCTGGTTAGACCAGTGCCAGATACAGGTGAAATTGGTCCAGGTGTTTTAGAGACGTGCGGTTTGATTGTTGGAAGTATCTGACCCTCATCAGGAAGTTCCAAAAGAAACCAGGATATGATGTCAGAATCTGTAAGCAGCTCAAAAAGGAAACATGCAAAACAAAAAAATAAACTAAGGGGAACCATAGCAACAAGGGCAGAGTCAGGTCAGAGGTCCGAGGTCAGATCCAGCTCTGTAAGAGGTGACGGTTGATTGACAGGTCTGTGGTTACAACTACAGTGTTGATTGGTTGGTTTAAAAAAGGTTGTGGTCAATGAGATAGGCCCGCCTCCTGCTGCCTCTCACACATCATGCAGATAAGCCCCTCCCCCTCCCTGCAGTCAAAGCCAATCAGAACACAGCCAATGTCGACTCAACAGTTGCCAGAGTTACGGAACTCCCCATTTTCTGTGATCTGCAGAGACGACGTGTTGCTTGGAGACAGGCCGTTCCTCTGTGATGTCACAGCGTAGCGCTCCTTCAGTTGAGTCAACGCCGCCATCAGACGACTGTTTGCTGCATCGAGACTTGCAATCCTTTTCTCCTGTGAGACAGATAGGAAGTCAGTTTACTCTAAAAACACCTTTCAAAGCATTCCTCACAGAGCAAAACAAAAAAATACAGTCACAGACAGAAATGAAGAAAACACAGACAGGAAGATGGTCAGGTACCTGTGCTTCTATTATCTTCTGCTTGGAGTCGACAACAGCCTGCATGTCGGAGTGATCCTTCTTCAGCTCCTCCTCTACGGCCATCAACCTACACAAACAGCAGGCCAGACAGGTGTTCAGACAAACAGGTGAACAGTAACAACAGATATAGAAAACAGGTGAGTGATTTGTAATGGCTCCTGATTGGTTGGTCGGTACAGAAGAGAGCTGTTTTTTTTAATGCAGCTGAGTGATTTGAAATTGCATTATTGAGTGTTTTCATGCTGAACACAGCATCAACAGGGCAATACACTAGAAAATTTGCTGGTAAAAACTAACAATTTATGCGCTTAAAAAAATGTCATCACACTTACAAAGCCTCATCATAGCTTTAAAAAGTCAGAAGTACAAATAAACATCTCATGTCAACGTATGAAATGAAAAAAATAAAGTCTGCATTACTTGTAATAAGTAAAAATAAGTAATAACTGAACTCCAGGTGATGTTGAGTGCCCTGAAATTTGTTTCTGTATCAATCCACTGACTTATACTTTTCAATAACCTTTTCTCTGAGTTGCTTGGAGTGTTCTTTTGTCTTCATGGTGTAATGGTACCCAGGAATACTGATGAACCAGTGACTGGGCCTTCCAGACACAGGTGTCTTTATATTACAATCACTTGAGACACATTCACTGCACTCAGGTGATCCCTATTTCACTCTTTGTGAGGGTACCAGCACCAATTGGCAGAAATTCTGATGAATTAGGTCAGCCACTATAAAAGGGGTGAATATTAATGCAAGTACTTATTTACCTTCACCTTCTTCAAAATAGCCAAATTTTATTGACTGTCATTGATTTATAAAATCAGTAAAAGGTTAAACACCCAAGGGATTGAACACTTTTTGTAGGCACTGTAACAGTTTGTTAGAAGTCTGGGAATGAGATGTACTGTCCATGTTGGTGAGTAAACTAATTTCAAGACATCAAGTATATTTTTCTTTCTCCACTGGCTGATAATTCCTTGCATTGACAACAATCCAGGCCTTATTTTTTGCATATCATGTCTTGAAATAAGATGTTTAAATGCCATTTTCAAGTAATTATGGCTTATTTTAAGCGTGGTGAGATATTTGACAACAAGTTATACAGAAAGAATGCTAAATATTAAGATTTTGTAGTGTTAAAGACAAACTGCAACATTAAAATTATGGTACTGATGCAAAGCTGTGTAAAGAGACTTTGGTGCAGCAGGCCAACCTATGGCCTGTGGGCCTAATGCAGCCCCAAAGTCCACTTTCATTGGCCCAAATAAAATCATGAGAAATAAAATGACATATGGCCTTCATTAGAGCATAAAGCTTGTGCTTTACTTAAGTGTTCTTCTTAGTTTTGCCTCTAGGCCATGCTTCTCTGTTAATTCTGTGAACAAACATTCTTGAGGGAAAAATTGGTTGCTGTGCTCTTTCATGAAAAATTGAGATGACAACATAAATGGTGAACAAATTGGCCAGCAAATTAATGATATTTTGATTCCTGTTTCTCCGATGAACGAACACAAAAGGATTTCTGCAAAAGCAGCATGAATCACGCTCATTTACTGAGCTATCTGCTCCATCTCAAGGTCCAATTTACAAAACATATTGTGCTAATCATCTTTGAGCACCAATACTCCTATAAAATTTGGCAGCCTTGGGCAATTTGCTTTTGTTTTGTGTCTGAATGTAGAAATGAGCTATCAGTGCCATCTTGGCAGCCTATGATGGAAAGCTGTGATGTAAGCTGTTTTTTTTTCTTCCAGCATATTCAATCACTAAGTCTATCTTCACATACATTAGATTAGTTCTACTATCTTTGATACACTGAAGGCCTGTTCACAGCTGCCGCTTTTCCACTGGCAGCACCCCCAACCTCTGTTTCAGAGTGCTTCTCACCAAAAGTTAGCTTTTGTCTCTACAATTTCTGTTTAAAATATGCTCTGTAAGCTTTATATTTTCTTTTATTCAGTGAAGCATAACTGGGAAAACATGGCAAAAAGTAAAGAATCCTGTCCTGGCATTAACTGTAGCTGTATGCCTGGAAATTACTTCTTGGAAAGATGAGTCAAATCAATATTTCCCCTGTCACTGTTGACAAAGCTGGTATCAGAAGTCCTGCCCATTCTTGATTTTGACTTGTCAGTGAGAGAGAAGTAACACTGACAAGCATGGTGCTGTTCCAAAAGTTTTACTGTTTTCAACAGTGCAGTAAGCGTGGTGAAAAAAAACAGCTGACACCAAGGGCATTTTAGTCCTCAGAGCACTGAGCACTATAAATGCAGGACTTAATTGGTTTTGTATTGAAAATGAGCACTGCCATTGCTAAAAGTGGATTCATGCCCTCAAAATGAGGTATTTCAAAGTAGCCAAGTCATCCTTACATCATCCTTTCCTTTAAGTGGGTATCAGTACAAAATGTTTGAGCACCCCTGCTTTAGTGGACAAGGCAAATTGTCCTTTTTTTCCCTCAGCTCTCTGACTCTGAATTCCTATCAGCCTCCTCATCTTGTGTTTAGATGTGTGCAGGCTAAGCAGTTAATAACCTCTTGCTATCAATGTCTGTTTCTAAAGAGGTTTGTCTATTCATGCAAATTGTTTTGCAGTAAGTCATCACAGGGCATAGTATGGAAAAGTGTTGGAATAAAAGTAGCTTTTAATAAAGCTCTATCCCATCCTTTGACATATCTGGTGTAAAGACAGGTGTTCAGACCTGCTGATGATGCTATTCATCTGGAGGTCTTTATCATCCTGTAGCCTCCTCAGTCTGCTCTCTGTGTCCTCGAGCCGAGCCTAAAAACACACAGAGACACAGTTTTTATTAAAGTACTCAGTGAAGTTTCATTAGCTTTTGTACAGGTGATTCCCAGTGACTTAGTCGTTTTTCTGTTAAAACTGGAAACAAGCTCATTGCTACTCAAGAACCAATCTGAACTTTCAAGTTTTTTTTTTTTAGTTATCTAATATGGTGGCCTCAACCACTGCCATGAAAACTTCCCTTATAGAGGAAGACAGTGAAGTTTGACATGAAAGTGGCGCAGGACAAGTCACTAAGTAGATGCTACAAGTGTAAACTTGTGTGAACTGTATCTTATTACAGGTGAAGGGGTAGGTTTTACCCACCTGGTACTCCTGCAGCATACGTTGATTCTGCTGATCCTGGACCAGCAGCCGGGCTTCACACTCATCCTGCCTTAGTGCAGCAACTCGCAACTTCTCCTGAAGCAACGCAATCTCCTGCTGGTACTGAACACAAACACAACAGCATAGTCAGAACCTGCACAATTCCAGTAGATCCAGTATACATACTACTATGAGGAGTCTTACTTTTTCTATAAGGGCATCATCATGGCGGTCTTCATCGGCCTCACCGTAGGAAGATGCAGAGTTCATGTTGAGCAGCCAGGCTGCTGTACGGTCCAACGCACAGGGAGAGGGAGCCTGTATGCAAACATGAACAAAACACAAAATCAGAGGTGTCAAGAAACTAAGTACAAATACTTGGTTACCTTACTTAAGTAGAAGTACTGGAGTAATTATTTTTGAGCCTACTTTTTACTTCTACTCCTTACATTTTAAAAAAAGCCTTGTTACTCCCATTTCATTTCAGGTTTTCATTCTGGCTTGTCATCGCTATCCATCGCACCTGTGCACGACACAAATTACGTCACACTCCAGCAAGGAAATAGCAGACGTCTGTAGCCTAGTATGAGGACGTCCGTGGCAGAGACTCAAGAGAACTCAAGCGAAATGTCCCAACCAAGCACCAGCGAGGAGGCTGGTAGAAATAGTCATCATATCTTCCGCTCCATGAAACACATGTTGATGCTCAGTAGTACACATATATGGTTCTTGAATGTATTTGCATTGTACTAAAATGCGTTCATTTTCAATTGGCAAAAATGTGGCTGAAACAGGTGCATCCCAAATTTTTCAACATTAACATTTTAATATAACATTATAGCCAATATGGTCTTTACAAAAATGTTTTTTTGGGGGGGGGGGCAGGTGAGGTAGTGCACTATAGGCCCCTGTGGCGCGGCCTAAGCTTTTGTCCTTAATGGCATTTTTTTCCCCCTTACATTACTTTTACTTTTATACTTTAAGTAGTTTTGAAACCAGTACTTTTACACTTTTACTTGAGTAAAAAGCTTGAGTTGATACAGATAAGTCTTTTTAAACCCTAGTATCTATACTTCTGCCCAAGTAATGAATGTGAATACTTTTGACACCTCTGCACGAAATCACATTAAAAACATAAAATAGTCTTTACCAGCACAGACTGGACTACATGCTAGATTGAGCCCTTTGCCATTTTGGTTGACAAATTACCAGGGTAACAGTCAAGTTACCTTGGCAGCAGATCGTTGTTTCTCAGGACTGTCTCCTTTAGAGGATGAGGACGTCTGTCTGAGTCTGGACTGGCCACTGCTCGGCCAATCAGGACTTGATGACATCATGCTACCTGAAGCAGGTCGAGGTGGGTATGCTGTGCCTCCGGCACCGCTAAGCATGCTAGGAGGAGTTCGACCTCGAGGAGGCCCTGGTGGAGCGGAGGAAGGAGGAGGAGGCTGATCAATGCGTCTCTGAGGGCCTGAAGAGTTCTGACGAGGGGGAGCTGAAGTACCTGAGAGGGGGGATAAACAAAAGTGACATCATTAGATCAAACAGAGACCATTACAGGGACAGTCAAATATGAGTATTAAAGAGTGCTGCTGTGAGGGCATATATAACACAGATATTAGGGGTGTAAATCACCAGTTTCATCACAATACAATAAAATATCGATTCTCAGAACAACGATTCGATATTTGCCGAGGTCACAAAGTCTGACATGATCGATTTAGATTCGATTCGATTTAGACGCCTGCGATCGATATCAGACGATACTGGAACCCATTTACCATAATCTGTTACTTTTCACATAAAGGGAAAAAACACAATATTGATACTCTCTTGGCTGCTAGCCATTACCTGCTATCTGCGCCTAGTGGTGTTGTGACTCGTGGATGGGCATAAACTGTCATAACCAAGCACGTGTGGGAACTTTCAAAATGTAAGTGTAAGGTAAAAATGGCGATTAATATCGATGTTTATACTTTCAATAGATTGGACTGAATCATTGCTCAAACAATTGTTATATCAATCCAGATCGATGACTCGTTACACCCCTAATAGATATCTGTTGTTGCAGAAATAAAAGTTGATCAGATCGAACTGATGCACTGAGTGTGTGGAGACTGTCAGTTGATCAGCCTCAGGAGTATCAGCACCTCCCTCTGGGCTTAAGGAGAACTGATTCTGACCCACTTCAAGTCCTCAAACTTTTGATGTGTGACCTTAAATTCCCTCTATATGCTTCCACTGAGCAGCGTCATTGGTAAATACAAAGGAATGTCATACCACCTGTACGCTGATGACATTCAACTGTAAATATCCTTTAAACCCAGTGAATAAACTTGTTATGTTGCCGGAGTTTGACCACCATTAAGGGTTGGATGAGAGAAAATTATTTTCAGTTAAACACTGATAAAACTGAGATTCTCATCATTGCCTCAGAGAATGTCTCCCCTCATGCTGATAAATGTTTTGGTTCCCTGTCTTCTTTGAAAGAAAATGTAAATCTTGGGGTTATTTTTTGATCATGCAATGCTTTTCGATCAAAATGTTAAATCATAGACCCGGTTTTATTACTTTCATCTAATAAACATCTCAAAATGGAAATCTACTGTGTCTCAAGCAGAGTTGGAAATGCTCATTCATGCTTTTATTTCTTTTGGCTTAAATATTGTAATTCCTCTTTGTACCTGCTTGAATAAATCCTCCCATCACTGTTTATAATTGGTTCAAAATGCTGCAAGGTCTAGCAGGATATCTCACATCTCTCCAATTTTATATTCCTTACATTGGCTTCCAACCAACGTCTGAATTCATTTCAAAATTATTGTTTTTGTTTATAAACCCCCTTATGGGCTGGCACATAAATACATCTAAGACCTGCTCCTCCCACATCCCTAGTGCTTCCTCAGATCTTCTGACCAGGGTTTTCTTGTGGTTCCTCAAGTTCATTTAAAAACAAAAGGGGATCACGCTTTTAAATTTGTGGCACCGACTCTTTGCAACTCTCTTCCACTGCAGTTGAGCTCAGCTATCTTGGGAGACGCTTTCAAAAAGGAGCCTAAGACACAACTTTTCTGATTGGCTTTTGAACATCTAAATCCCTATCTAACTTGGTCATTTCGATTTTTAATGTTGTTTCATATTTTAATAGCCTGACACACCTGTTTCATTTATCTACTGCATGGATATATTTCACATGCATCTGGGAAAGCTCCCATAGAAAGTGTTTGGGAAGGGCAAGACTTCACAAAAAATCCGTCTGTCTGCCACATTCATGACAGGCCAATCAGAACGACAAGCCAAAATGACGTTATACGCATGCGCTTCTCCTTAGTTGGCAGGCTACTAATGCCGTAGTTGTGAATGGCGGAGCTTCTTGATGAGTAAAATTCATGCCAAGGTTGGTCAGGAGACGTGCAAAAACATCTTCTCTGCCAAGACAAGCTTTCAGTTTTACTCTGACGACCTGTTGTAAAAGAAAATGTGGTCCAGTTCCCACTAAACTTCCATTTTCCTACAGCGGCATCCGAGCTAAAAGCTACCACATCAGCAGCCATTGGATACACTGGCAGACCCCACCCGTAACGATCCCAAACCCCTATCGAAGCAGACTGGGAGAGTAGCGAAAACATCTTTTCTGTCATGAAAAGCTTTCGATGTGGCTCTTTGCTCTTGTTATATTAAAGAAATGTTGTCCTGTTGTGACAAAACCGCTGCTGTGCCTAGGTCCAAGCTAATCAATCCACTGGCAGCAATTGTATACTACCCCACACAGTTCAATGAACCACCACCCTGTAACCCTCACAAACTCATGCCAATGCAGGTCAGCAGAAGAGCAAACACATCTTTTCCATCATGAGAAGCTTTTAGTGTTGTTTCTATTCTTTATTTCATACAGAAATGTGGTCCAGTTCTGATCAAACTGCGGCTATGTTGTAGCTACATCCTAGCTAATCACTGCACTGGAGGCAGCCATTGCAAACAGCTAGAATAACTAAACCCTGCCCATAGCTACCATCTTGTTCTCCTCAAATGACGCTGATTGGTCTGAACCATGTTTGGTGCAGCATAAATGTTGCAGACTGGAGCTTGTCAAGATGAATTTGCATAATAGACAGAGAGTCTAGCAAATTCATCTGCTTTGCAAGGTTAATATTTTAATTCTTTGTTGTTGATGATTTGTTGTCATTTTATTTTAACTGTTGTGAAGCACTTCGGGAACTTGTTCTATGAAATTTGCTATACAAATAAAATGTACTTAAGTGCTAAAAGAGATTCTACAGTAACCAAATCTTAAAGACATGAGGCTTAAATCTCACCTGGATGTATTCTAATGCCAAAAAATAAAGAGGTTTTTGCAAAGTCAGAGTCCTTCTTTGTCTGTACTTAAGAACCATTAAACTTCAATTATAAGTTGGGCCTTTTATGTATTTCTGTCTTTAAAACGTACCTTGGCTTATTGAGGACAGGCGCCTGCACAAGACAGCCCTTTAATTACTTTTAAATAGGAGTCTTGCAAAGCAAAGATGGGAAATCTTGATCAGTGTGTAGGAGTCTCTGAGGAGCTGTGTCTGCACTAATATTGAGCTCCAGCTGATAGTTGACCTTATTTCTTTCTTCCTTTTGCATTCTGGACTTTATACCTTCTTAATCAGACAATTGCTTAAGTCCACATCGTTCTTTTAATGTCCTGGTGTTTTGCTTGCTCATTTTTGCTCTGCCAACTGACAGAATGAAGGTCTTACTGTTTACATGACACCAGCATGGTGATCAGCTGGCCCATATGTGATTCACATGGATGGAGTCAAAGATGAAAAACAGTGCCTTACTCATACTTGTCTTACCTGGTAATGTCTCAGTGAGGGACAGAGCTCGTCGGGAGTATTCCTCTCCACTGCTGCTGCTCGACATCGCAGACATCCTCTCCCCTCTCTCCCCTCTTTCCCCCCTTTCTCCACCTCCCAGCCCCACAGACATCTGGGTGAGAAATGCTGGTTTAGTTGCCATGGTGTTCCTTTCTTCTGCATTCCCCTGCGACCCAGCTGAGCCATCAGAGGGCGTGGCATCTGTCTGCGGTCGTGGCGATGTGGTGGTCATGTGATACACAGGGTTCTGGAAGGAGAGAGGAAGGAGCCCTGTCCTGCGTTGCCACTGGCTGTCATCAAGGCCGTCACTCGGAGAAGTGTCCTGCAAGTCAACCAGGGACAGGCTGCGGCTCTCATTAGTCAGGTCTTGCCCCTCCCTCCGGCCTCCGTTGGTCATTTCAAATCCTGCATCATGTTCATTGGGTTCAGAGTAGGATGAGCTTGGAGCTGGGGAGCCCTGAAGGCCTGCAGAAAATGACATCATGAGACAGAGAAAGGTCAGAGTCTGACAAAAAGAAGGAAGACTGAGGTCAGGAGTTAATTTAAAGATAAAGGTCTAAAGTCACCTGATGCTGGCTGCAGACTTGATCCTTTAGTGACAAAAAACAAATCTTTGTTCTCTGGAGTTGGAGAAGGAAGTCTGGTGAAATCTACCATGCTGTGTGAACAGATACAAACGCAGAGTTAATACCATTCCAGGAGAAGTACAGATCCTGTATGTCAGGTATGCCAAAATGGCATTTATCTTGATTCTATAATTATTTTTAAAAGGAATACCGGAAGTAGAAAATCCCGTCCTTGTACTGATGTATTATTTGTTTACAACTTTATGTACATAATGTTTATTACGAGTATAATGAGGTGGCTGTGGGTTAGTGGTATAGTCTTCATGGTGGATGTTGTGATTTTTTTCTCAATGAGGGTTGTTTTTTTTGTCCTTGCAAGCTATTAGTACAAATGATGCTTACCCTCCATCCAGTCCTACGCCGCCCTGCATGCCAATGGAGGGATTACAGGTTGCCAGAGGAGGTGAGAGGGGTGGGGACAGAGGTGGTGGAGACATAGGAGGTGGAGACACAACACGCTGCGGCTCTGGAGATGACACTGACATTCCTCCAGGATGACCCACACCACCGGGGTTAGCCAGAGCCGTCGACACTTCTCTGAGGATTCGAGGAAGAGGACCGAGCTTTGCCAGGCATGACTACAGACGGGCAGATAGGTAGGAGACAGAGACAACTGGTGAAACCCTGCTAGACTTTCATCTGTTTACTTACGGGTACATCTCAAAAAAATTTGAATATCATGAAAAAGTTCAATATTTTTGTCACTCATTTCAGAAAATGAAACCCATATATTATATAGATTCATTACACACAGAGTAAAATATTTCAAGCCTTTATTTCTTGAAATGTTGATGATTATGGCTTACAGATAAAGAAAACACAAAATTCAGTGTCTCAGAAAATTTGAATATTGTGAAAAAGTTTAATATCGGAAAGTCATGGTGTCACACCCTCACAGATAATTAACTCAAAACACCTGCAAAGGTTTCCTGAGCCTTTAAATGTTCTCTCAGTCTGGGTCAGTAGCCTATACAATCATGGGGAGGACTGCAGACTTGACAGATGTCCATAAGACAATGTTGACACCCTCCACAAGGGTAAGCCAGAGTTCACAGAGTGCTGTATCCAAGCATATTCATAGAAAGTTGAGTGGAATGAAAAAGTGTGGTAGGAAAAGGTGCACCAGCATAAGGGATAACTGCAGCCTTGAGAGGATGGTCAAGCAAAATCCATTCAAGAATTTGGGAGAGCTTCACAAGGAGTGGACTGAGACCGGAGTAAGTGCAACAAGAGCCACTACGCACAGACGACTCCGAGACAAGGGCCACAAATGTCGCATTCCTCTTGTCAAGCCACTCCTCAACCAGAGACAACGTCAGAAGCATCTTACCTGGGCTGTGGAGAAAAAGAACTGGACTGTTGTTCAGTGGTCCAATGTCCTCTTTTCAGATGAATGTAACTTTTACATATCATTTAGAAATCAAGGTCCCAGAGTCTGGAGGAAGAGTGGAGAGGCACAGAATCCATGTTGCTTGAAGTTCAGTGTGAAGTTTCTGCAGTCAGTGATGATTTGGGCTGCCATGGCATCTTCTGGTGTTGGTCCACTGTTTTTTCTGACAAGCTTTATGGAGATGCTGATTTCATTTTCCAGCAGAACTTGGCACCTGCCCACACTGCCAAAGGTACCAAAAGCTGGTTCAATGACCATGGTGTTACTGTGCTTGTTTGGCCAGCAAACTGGCCTGACCTGAACCCCATAGAGAGTCTATGGGGTATTGTCAAGAGGAAGATGAGAGACACCAGACCCAACAATGCACATGACCTGAAGGCCGCTATCAAAGCAACCTGGGCTTTCATTATACCTGAGCAGTGCCACAGGCTGCAAGCCTCCATGCAATGCTGCATTGATGCAGTAATTCATGCAAAAGGAGGCCCAACCAAGTATTGAGTGCATAGAAATGAACATACTATTCAGAAGCCTGACATTTCTGTTTAAAATATAATTTCTTTTATTGATCTTATGTAATATTCAAATTTTCTGAGACACTGAATTTTGTGTTTTCATTATCTGTAAGCCATAATCATCAACATTTCAAGAAATAAAGGCTTGAGATATTTCACTCTGTGTAATGAGTCTTAATAACATACGGGTTTCACTTTCTGAAATGAGTGACAAAAAATATTGAACTTTTTCATGATATTCTAATTTTTTGAGATGTACCTATATACACACATAAAATAGTGATTAAACCAGTAATGTGTTAGTGTATCATCTCTTTTCTTACAGTAATCCATACGGAAAAATTATACAGCTACTGCCAGCAGCTTTTTAATTATAAACACTGCAAACGTAGGGAAACTAGCAAGTTATCAGTATTTACTGCCAGGTTCCAAATGGGGTTAAATTAAGTCCCTAAATAATTAATGCAGACTTTTACTGTTCATTATACTGGGGAAAACAGACTCTAGATATCTACCTTCACTGACCCAAAAGCTTTATATGAAGCTATTCAAAAGATTTGATCTGGATAAAACATTTGGATTTGAACCAATTTTAATTCAGTATAAATCTTACTTTTGTCCCAGTCCTTCTGAAAAAATATGTGATCCTTTACTAGTTACAGACTTTGAAAAATTCAGATTATTGTTGCTATCAAGATGACTAAGTACTGCAGAACATTTCCACAGGGTCACCAAATACACCCAAACTGAAA
The DNA here is from genome assembly GCF_018320785.1 of Cheilinus undulatus. Taxonomy (NCBI): domain Eukaryota; kingdom Metazoa; phylum Chordata; class Actinopteri; order Labriformes; family Labridae; genus Cheilinus; species Cheilinus undulatus. Next base: position 23,843,180 of record NC_054869.1, on the reverse strand, counting down.
TATCTGGGCAGTAAAATAAAATACTTGATACTTCATATCGAAGCTCTTTGGTGAATAACTTGTAGGGACAAAAGTTGTATACTTTCTACAACTATATCATCTACAAAGTCAAAGCAACCATTCAGCAATTCAAGAGCCAACAATATTATAAAAATGTCTAATTTATCTAGACTGTTTTAAAATGTTTTTGTATTACCACTTTGAACATTCTATGATGTTTTTCCCGTGATTTATCCTGAATCCAGATTCAAAGATTTTAACTATATCAACTGGAGGTTTTATCTAAAATTAAAAAGAAATTTTAAAATTTCCCATTTTTTAAAAAATCTTTCTTTCCCTTAAAGAACCTCTTGTCAGAATTTAATTCTGTCCATTAACTACAAGCTGATCAGGTCACAACTGTGCCCTGTACCCTAAAGGACAACTTCTACAGGAGACTAAAATGGTTCAGGTCAGTTGCTCAGGTGTGTTACCTGGTCAAGCTCTGTCAGCAAAGTGTGCAGGCTGGAAAGTTCTCGGCCGAGATCGATATATCCATCGAATCCTGCAGTGTGGTTCAGGCCATCAGGGTTTGAGATCTCCTGTAGGAAGCGCTGCATGCTGCTCCACTGCCGTTCAACAAAGTCATTCATGAACAGCATGTACTCCTCTTTAGTCCCAAACCTGCAACCACAGGTAACACTTACAGGTAACATGCACTGGTAACATACAGAGATACAGCTTGCATGTATGGACATATAGGTGATAAAACCATTCGGGTAATCACATGGAGGTTTACTTCAAAACGTCAAAGCACTTCACCAAAATTAGTCAAGCAAAACTCCTTTATAGCAAAATTCCTCCACTATTTTCAAAGTAAAAGCCTTCAAGCTCATAAACTGCAAAATCCTCCATCTCATACAAAATAAAAGTACCCTAGTCACGACACTGAAAAATGTAACCTCCAACATCTTCACAGTAGAATTTTTTAGTGACTTATCTGTGAAATATCCTCTAGATCCTACAAAATAAAAGCCCTCCAGCACTAACTCAGTAAAAGCTCTATAGCTCTATAGCTGCCAGTCAAGACTTACTTGCTGAAGTTGGCGAGGGTCTGGATGACTTTGGCAATGAGTGTTAAAGTTCTTGCTGACCGTTCATCAGGGTATTCCTGCATCAGGTCAAACAATGAAGGTGACATCACAGCCGGACACAAGAAGCGTAGAAATAAAGAGGCGCTGATGAGGCGTTCACTGATGTCCGGTCTTCCTCTGTTGCCACACTCCTGTCGCCAGGATGCAAACACCTCCTTCAGTTCTCGGGGGAAGACCCTGAAAGTTTAGGAGAAGAGGATAACATATTAATGTAAATACAGAGATGACACATTTTAAATGTAAGTTGTTTGTATTGTTGTGTACCTGAACGAGTCGAGGATCTTGCAGAAGGCTAGCTCACAACACATCCTTAAGTTTGCTTGATGTTCGGCAAGGTCAGAAGTCGCACAACGAGATGGGTCAACCTCACAGTTCTCATCTGATTCATAGAGGGCTTTAATGAACTCGCCTAAACACAAACAAATGTAGAATGCATTTTTTAACATAAAGAACCTCCAATCGTTTTCCTGACTTTTAACAAGCAGCAACTTTCAAGGTTCAAAATACAGCCACTGTAGGTCCTCAAATGTCCAATGAGGCTGGCTTGAAAGCCAAGGGCTCCCCATCAGAGCAAATATTAAAACAGCCATTTTTACAGCAGATGTAAATATGTTTAAATCCTAGTTAAAAAAATGAATTTGGTCTGAATATCTTGTTTCTTTATTGGAAGGGAGATTTTTTTAATAAGTCATCTTTTTGATTTTATCAAGCATTATTCATAGATTGAATACTCAGAGGGGCTAATCAGGCTGACAGGTGGGAGTGTCATAGCTGTTTGCTAGGAATCTAAAGGCTCACCTGCCTCACTCCACCTCTATGCCAAGATCTTGACTAATCACAATCTAAGTTGAAATAGCAAGTTAAATATGGTGACTGCCATCATTGGGCTTTGTAAAGCCCAAAATAAAACAGAAATAAATGAGTGATGTCACTGATACTATGCCATATTCAACACTGTCTGTGGTGTTTTACTGCGTTTGTGTGTTTATTTTTATGATTGACTGTACCAAGAGCATCTTGGAGGTACTTCTGTCCAATCAGCTTTAAATATTCCTCAATGCTCTTTGTTGCCAGTGTGTTCTCTCTGAAGATCAGCTGGTCATTGTCACGACAACGGTCTACCTCTGACATCATCAGGTCTGTCAGGAAGTCCTGCAGAAAAAGTAAATGGTTAGGTGAAATATTATGAGTGGGGACATTTAGACGGAGTTAGTTAAAAACATTGTGGGAATAGTCGCTATAGTTAGTGGGATTTTATGGTCCATAGTAGATCATAGTAGGAGTCAGGTTTATTAAGCAGTCACACTGATGGGTCATGCCAGTCCAAGCAGGTGTAGTAATGATACTAGGAGCTGAGGGTGTGCTTGCTTACCTTGGCCTTTCCAGTGCTGTGCAGGATATGGACGAGTGCAGCAGCAAGCTCTTCTTTCGCTCGCAGGCTGATGGAGGCCTCCAGAGTGTTACAGAGCAGCAGGTAGTTGGAGCTGATATACTCTGCAAACTCCTTGTACTGCTCCATCGGCAGAATGACGATACTCTGATACCGAGCTTTAATACGCACAGTTGGTACCGATGACTTGCCTGGAAGACAGCATTACATGATAACCTGTCATCATAGATAGTTATCTTTCCTGAGGAAACCTGGTGCATCCTGAAACCTGGAATGTTTTTCTTAAAAGTGCTTTATATGAAGTACTTTAGGAGTTTTACTGCATAAAGAACATCAGTAAATCTGCTTCTCTGGGGTCTAGAGACAAACAGACGGTACTTCTGAACATAATCCAGACAAGGGAAAAGCAGCTGATGAAAATGAAAGTACTGATGCTCATCTGTGTTGCCTTAAGTTATTACCAAACAGGCTTAAAGCAGTCAACTGAGAGTTTGCAAACCCACAGTTTTGCCTTTCAGGTTCCTTACAAATTTCCCTATTTTTTGCATGAGTTGATGGGACTTTAGTGAGCCTGAAAAAGAACTGAAGACTCAACTAATAGTGTGAGAAAACGAGATCAGACTGCATATTACTGTATTACTGTAAAGATTCTGACTGAGCAAAGAATGCTTTATAGGAAAGATGAACATACACTGATATGAATTACAACAAAGAACCCAAACACGATTTGTGGAAGAAAAACACATGCTCACATAGCAATTAGGATTCAGGTAAATGGGCTCAAATCAAAGCTATTATAAACTACAAATACCGGTGAATTTGGACTGAGTATTTGCTACTTACTCCTGATGGTGCTTGGTGTGCTCAGTGTGTACCACTTCTCCACCAGTTGTCTGCCTGTCACTGTTGCAACAGGTATGTTGACCAGCCCCACATAGCTGCTCTTGTCCTTCTTCCTCTTCCTGTCGGTGTCTTTGTAAAGATGGAGAGTGATGGCATTGATGGACGGCAGGCTGCTGAAGTCAAAACGCTCTCCCCAAAAGATGTTGTCAGTCTTCAGCTTACATGACGTCCGAGCGTAAAGACTGTCATCCAGACACAGCTCACAGAAGTACCTGAAATAAAAATGTTACACAATGTTGTCTAGGCACAGAAACCAGCTGCATGTTGGGATATTTTACACTGAAGCAGGCACAGCAGCACCACATAAGCATGTTCTTAGACTAAAGTGGGAAACAACTTGGAATTGATAACATGATGGATGATCGACCATAGGACTTGATACCCTTCATTTCCAACAACAATTTGTAATAAGGACTTGTCAGACCACAGCATACTTGTCTGCTTTAGGTCAGTCCATCTCAAATTAGCTCAACTTCAGAGATGTCAGTAGTAAGGTTGTCAAAAAATGATACTTTGTTACTTTTTGGATACCATGTTTTTAAAATAATACAATGCCAAAACAGATCTAGGATCAGATTTTTCAAGCCAGGGCTGCAAAGATGAATGATAGAGAAAGAGATCAGCTGATCCTCTATCTGCTGCAGTGCCGCTGCAGAGTCACATAACTGGGTTCAAAGGCTCAAGCAGAAGGTTGAAACACTTATCAACAAGATGCAAGTTAATATGATATGACAAGTTTGACTCCAGCAATGTAAGCGGAGAAAGAAAACAGTAATTTTTTGTGGCAATATTTGCAAATCAAGCCTGGCTGGGGGTTAATACTCTGAGACCGAGGGGGTTGGTGGACTTAGGATGGGCTCTGTGTTGTAAAGGTAAATTCATTCACCACCACAGGATTATATTTCAGGAGCTAAGCACTTATGTGGTTAAGGCAAGATTTCAAAAACTTCACGGTAAATAAGTGATCAATAGACAATCATAAGCTGCCTTGTGGTTCACTACTGTTTTATTATTTGGAACTTCTGTTTTTTTTTTGGCTGACCACTGAGGTTAGCCCTACAGATGACTGAGTGAGGGAATCCTACTCTATGAGCCATAGCATACAGATTCGGTAATGGCTGCCTCCACTGTGGTAACTACAGCCATACATACAGAGTTGTGCTATGGGCAGGGTTTTCTTGTGCTGAAAGCCCTCCAGTGGCTGAAAAAAAAACCCCAAAACATTCGAGAAATTAATCATCCAGTGAATCGATGATTAAAATCATTTGTTGCAGCCCTACTAAAAAATATAGTTTTATGTCAAGCATTATGTAAAATTTTTGCTATTTGAGAACAACAAAAGGATTTAGTCAAACAGTTATTGGAAACACAAATAACATGCAGTTAAATCAATCATGGGTCAATATGCATAATGTTTCTAATTTCAAAGCCAAAGTGGTACTGAAAAAAGAGCAATTTGAGAGCTGAAAGTGCCAGCTCTTCTTGTTGAACTGAACCATATGATCTGGATCTCTGAATTACAGTCCTTCCATTCTCAACCCACAGACATTAGGGACAGAACAATTACACCCCAACAAAAAGTAACTCTGCCAGAACACACAGTTCAGTCAGGCTTTTCAACGGACATCCTAGGTAGATGCGGTAAGCCCTATCCTAGGTTTTAACCTAGTCTTTTTATGAATCCATTTATGAATCCATCTACTCTATTCTTTGAATTATTTAAATATTTATATTAAATATTTATTAAAATAATCATGTGCTTTACTGTAGTGTTTCCTAAGGAAATAACACGAGAAAAAGTAAGTTATTAATATTATTATAAAACCAAAAAGCTTTTTTGAATAGGTGAATATCAACTACTGAAGTGCTTGTATGTATTCTGTTACTTCTCCTGTATCTGCACTGTGGGTTACAAATTAAAACAAACAAAAAAAGATCCTTCTTCTTAGCCATTTTTTGCCATAAAAAAAGTATCAAATATTACATTTTTTTAATGGTTTGCTATCGAAGTTCAAAATTTTGGCATAGTGACACCCTGAGTCAGCGGCTTTTCTAGATGTTGTTGATATATGGCTTTGCTCTTTATGGTGAAGTCTTAACTTATATTTGTAGATGCAGTGAAATACGGTTTTACTGAAAATGGTTTTCTGAAGGTTTGTTTAACCCATGTTGTAGTATCTATCTCAGAATACAGTCATATTCAATGCAGCACTGCCAGAGGGATTGAAGGTCAGGGGTATCATGTTATTTTTCAACCTCGTGAAATCTCTAAACCCCTTGCAACTTAGAAACGTTTGCATGCATGCACTCTATCACAAAATGGAGAATCTTTCCCAGTTCGAGCATTTAATATCTATTTATTCTGTTTTTATTTGCATTTTATGCAACATCCCAACTTTTCTTGAATAGAAACTTGTATTTATGAAGAAATTTTTTTTTGTTATGAACATAGACTGTAGAAAGAATTGGACAAACCCCATGTGACGTCAGTCGTTTGCTTACAATAGGTGGAGTAAAACAGCTTTTGAAGCCAATCCGTGGATGCTTCCATATTGAAATCGCAGTCTCAACCAAACTTTGGATCAACCTAATGACCCACCCACTTAGTGCGACTTCCTGTCAGCCTGCTAGCTAGCATTCCGGTTGACAGGAACGGAGCCTCTGCCTGCCGAGCTATCTGTCAATCAAATGAGATGCGCCAATCATCGTGAAGTGAGGTTTATCCTAAATATAATCCAAACGATCGTGGTACAAAAAAATTCACCCCCCATACAGTGGGAGAACAATAAGACACCAGCTAATGAGACACGTTTGGTGTTTTGAACCAGGCTGTAAACCAGTTTATTTTGTGTATCAAAACCGGCTGTTTAACATGTGTGCAGACGGAACTTCTGGTTTTCCTGCAGCCAGCCTCAAGTGGACAGTTGCGGTATAGCAATTTTTTGCACTTCCGCATTGGCTTCATTTTTTAGGACTGGAAGTTGCCGCTTGGTTATGAAGTAGTTTTGTTGTTGTTGCAAGTCTTATTTTGACATTGCACATCTGCACAGTATTGCACCCCTGACTTCATCATGGTGGAATAATGAAGAGGGCAGCTGTTTTTTTGGTGTCGTGCCCCTCAGCTTCGAATAAAGCACAACATGATTTTATACAACTGGTACTGAGAATATTGCACAGTGAAGCAGGTTCCAAGTAGCACCACTCAGCTCTATAACTAAGACTGATGCATAGCATATATTTAAAGTATAGCAACCTCTACTTCTACATGCAGAACTTCTGCAGTTAGGCTGTTTTTGGTACATCCTACCTTTACATGTATAAATAATGTACATGTATGAATAATGTACAGTGAAGCAGGTTTTTGTAGGCCCACACCCTTCCCCTTACCTCTAAGTATTAGAATATCTTAAAGCTAAGCATAGTTTGCGCTATGTTTCCTCACATGAGCATGATGAAATAATGTACTGTGAAGCAGATTTTTTGGTGTTGCACCCCCAGATCTCCCTGTTAAAATGTACGGTGAAGCAGATTTCAGATGTAGCATACCAAACCCCTAAATCTCAAATAATATACAGTAGGCAGGTTTGTGGTGTGGGGCCTTTACCGTTTCTTTGCTGGCAGGTCTTTTGCCTCGATCACCCACACTGTCAGCACATTCTCCAGCCTCCTGCTGTTGTCCTTATTGGGATGAACTGCTCGCCTCAAGTTCTCCATCCATTTATCTCTTTCTGCTGCTGATCGACACGAGAAACACTTTGTTCCTGTCGTAGTTGTAACCTAGAAGGCATGGGGTCAGCTGTCATTAGCACAGTAAACACCAGTAAGGTCAAGTGTTTTTGTGCATGTGAGCGTATGTCACCTCAAAGCAGTAGTCCTGTCCCAGGAGGGAGGAGTGAACTGGTTTAATGATCACTGATTGGTCCATCCTGAGCTCCAGAGATGAAACACAGCCGGCGCTTAGTAAGGACTCCTGGCTACCACAGCGCAGCCGCCGCATCACACACCTGAAACAGGAGTTAAAGGACACTGTGAATGTTTTTGTGCAGAGCTGATGTTCATGATGTCAGCAGATCAACAAAAACCCAACAATCAAGCTAACAGAAGCTCCCGATCAGCTTCTGATTAGTCATTAACAGATGATCTCTTTAAACAGATTTGACATATAGATGTAGAATTGCGGGTGTCAAAGCATTCTGGTTTTGTTTGTAGTCTGAGTAGGATTGACCACTGGCATTCCAGCAGCGCTGGCTCCTTGCCATGAGGAGAGCAAAGAAGGGGAACCCAACTGACTGTAATGCAATACAAGAACCCATCTGGTATCACTGGTCAACAATCACATGGAAGAGGAAGTCTTGGCCCTGAAAGTCTTTCACTTACATCTATAGTTAGATATGACAGATGATAGCCACAGGATCCTGAGGTTGACTGACAGAGGAGGGATTAAAGAGCTGTTTCTTTCCTGTTGTCTCTCTAGTTTTTTTCTTTCAGCTTATCTGAAACTACAACCAACACCAACTGATCACAAGTTTCATATCTGATTTTGGTCAGTAATGAATAGATTAGCTTTATCGTCTGTTTGTTTTGAGTTAGGAATTTTAAGGGGATCTCAGCCTTCTTTTGTGTGAAAGATACAGGCCAAAAAATGTGTTTTACTAACCATGTTGGAGACTACAGGGCCTTTTAGCACCCATCATGTACACAACACCAAGAGACCAACCAGAAATTCAATACTGAGGTAGTGTGTGTTCCAGTTGATTGTAATCAAATGCTATCTTTTTGTAGATGGGACAAAGCCAGACTAGATGCTGAGTCAGTATCAATGGAAGTTGTCAACATGAGGCTACACGCTGATTTAAAACACTTGTTTTCACGACAGCCTTTATATGTAACAAAAAGACTTGTTTGAAGCCAAAGGCTTTTTGCTCCGATGGACATTCTTGCAGCTGCAGTTTTTAGCACTTCTGCATTGGCTTCATTTTTCATCAACAGAGGTTGCCACATGGAAGCAAAACATGAAGCAAAGCAGAAGTTAAGCTGGCCACAACAGCAACAACCTTTCACTGTTACCATAAAGCGTTGAGCAACAGCCAATCATAAGTGTTAGTTTTATTATTTCCATTCTGTTCTCCCACAAAAAATGGAAATACTTTTCTCTTAACTGGCATTGAGGGGCAACAGAGCCCAGTTTGACAACAATATAAATAAAGTTAAGGTGCCAAAGCTTATTATAGCAGCTTCAACAAGGACGTTATCTGTTAAAGTGATACAGATACTGGGCAGATATGAGATGTGAGAGGGGTATTGGAAACCAATCTTTCCCCTTCTAAAAGGCCTGTGTCTGACTAACGCGTCAGCCTTGAGGCACCATGAATAAAACCTGGCCGGAAAATCATCCCTTTTTCTTCATCTACAGCTGGCAGCTGTTACTTTAGCATTGCAGCCCCTGGACATCAGAGGAAAAGACATAAATTGTTTTCTTTACAGAACAAATTTAAATTTTACAAATCATCTGTGAATGAAGCTTTTAAGTCGTGTTTTGGATACTATTCATTTACGCCTCTAACCTGTGAACAATCCAGTCTAACACAAGCCCATGATAATACCCTGCAACAACAAGTGTTTGTATAGCCACGATGAAGCTAGTCACTATCACCTTTTAGAAACCACTGTGTCTCCTCGACACAAACTGAAAAACAAAACAATGACACTAATGAAGCAAGATTCAGATGACACTTTATGGTGGCAATTATATCAAACCATAAAGCTACTCGAGCAGACTGATTTCGGGGGTTTGGGATCCCCCTTTGTCTTGTCAGTTTTCGCCTTATGGGACTTGCTAACTATCACATATTGTGTTGAAGTGTTGTGACAGAATTGTTCCACCAGTTGACGCCCCTCGACCTGAGTTCATTATTCAGTCCAGTACCAGTGCTCTATCCAGAGTGAATTTCTTCTCTGTATTACTATTAAGAATGAAGACTAAAAATGTAAAAAATGAAAGCTTCAAAGATGTAGTCCACTGCTCATTTCAGCTTAAGGCTAGAGGCTCCAGGCTACATGGCTTGCTAACTAGCATATCACACTAAAATATCACACAACTGGTGCTTTGTTGAAAATTTGGGCAGTACATTTTTTACAAGAAAGATGGATTTGTGGAATAAAAGGGACAAATGTACTCAGCTTAAAACCTTCAATTTTGGGGGAGCTGTGCCCAACTGGGCACCCCATATGCATAGGATGTTGTGGCTCCTTTCTCCCATGCCATTCCTTACTCTCTCTCCTCGGGTTGTGACTCTAAAAACCCAATTGTAAGTCCAACAGAGTAAGTGTGATGGCAAATCCATTGGTAAATGTAATGTATTTCTAATTGAACAGCAAAATAGAAATCCACATCCAGGTGTTGTCTGAAAGGTGCCCAGACCATCTTGTTTGCAGACAAGCATCTTCAAGGGGTTTAACTCCTTCAGTTCTTCTTATGAGCAAATTTTAGTGTTGACAGGTTTCAGATGAGCCTAAACTAACTGAAGCAAACAGACTGTAAAGCTCCGTTAGAGTGCTGAGTATTCAGAAGGATAAAAAGAAGGTACCTTATGTTCTGCATGATGTGCAGAGATCCCAGTGTTTGCAGAATGCTAAAGAAACTAGGGCTGTATAACTACATACTATGGATGAAGTTGCAAGAAAATAATGTCTCTGATGTAATATAGATCACCCACATACACTTTAATTATTCAGTTCATTTTTGCATGTCGATGACAGCTGGTCATTGACGTAGAATACTGCACTGATAGCAGAATATTGAATGATGTGAATGATTTGGTTTTTGATTATGGTTGTTGCCGGACAACCAGAGCAGTTGGCAGCAAGAAAGATGCATTGAGTTATATCTTGGACTTGTAGTGTTTTTTCACAATTAAGTTGACAACATATGTTGAAACCTATAAAAACAACAGAGATGGATGGTCCAGGAACCCTCTGAGAAAAAGAATGGGAAATTTCCATCAAGAAAAACCCAAAAAAGAAAAAGGAAGACCTCAGTCTCAACTACAACTCCTAGCTAGCTTAAAAGCTAACAACAACTGCCAATAACTGCCATGGAACACTGCCTGATCAACAGGAGACTACTGAATGCTACCTATTGAGGTAGCACTGGGCGGTGCGTACGAACGCAGCGGCCCAGTGCTCCATCCCTAGCAGCAAAACAAAGCCCTACACTTACACCAGAGCTTACAGCATGCCCCCGGAGTTTACATCTTTCCCGACAGAGATTATCCGGAGAACGGAGCGCCCGGAGACTGAAAGGGGGAGGACGCGGAGCAGCACGACAACTACAGCCATTGGGGAGGAGGCAGAGTGTGCTTTGTGCGAGAAGACGGATGCAGGGCAAACAAGCCAGGCTGAGGCTAGGCTAAGAGAGGCCCCATACAAATCTGTCGTACCGAGCTTCTTTCTCCTGGGTGCCCACTCCCTCGCAGGCAGGATGGATGATGTGAGGCTGCGGATTTCTAACCTCCGCTTGGACGACTGCTACAGAGGAGACTGCCAAACGTAATTTCGTTGTGTTTTTACAATGCAATAACAGTAAACGACTATCTATCTATCTATCTATCTATCTATCTATCTATCTATCTATCTATCTATTTTTGAAAGAATAAACATCTTTAAAGTCAGTATCTTTTCCTGGTATTTTTTAACATAAAAGGTGATCAAACCACGATTAAAGCCCTGTCCTTTTATGTGTTTTTTTCTTAGTACATAACTGGTGTTGAGGCAACATTCCTAGAAAAAAATCACAAGCGGCATCCATTACCCAGACTTGGGCGGTCTGCCAGTGAGAGAAGGGTTCAAACTTTGTTTGAGAGTTTACATCCAAGATGGCCATTCAAACAGAATCCACTTTTCCATAGCCTACTCAAGATTCCTTTCATACGCCTCGCTATTTGTGTAAAAGGTACAGACAGAATTTAAAGGTAGTTTCACTTGGCCACTGAGTCGGCAGTAGAAGTAATAACAGAGTCATAACAGATGTGAAATGGCATCTGGGTAAATGTGAGAGCCCTCAGTCAAGAATAGCAGCATGCTTGTGAGAGCAAACCTTGCTCTATTTGTTTACACCTCACGCCTCTTTCTCCTCTGCAATGCTGAGAAAATTCAAACAGTGCACACTAATATGATTTGCTGTTTGAACAACTTAGAAGACCAAAGGCATCGTGATATTAGAATTGCTCAGAAACAAGGGCAATAGAAAAAATCCTAAATTAAAGATGATTCAACTCAAAAACAGCTGAAAGTCTTAAGAAAAAGATTATAATTAAATGTTTAGATGAAAACAAGCAGTCAGATGTTGCTGAGGACTTCTTGGGATCTTTTTAAGATCAATGTCCAGAACTTAGATTCAAGTAAACCTTAGAAGCTGCCGTGGAGTATCCACTCTCATGAAAGACAATTCCACTTCAAACAGTGACTACATCCTTCCGGTTCTATTCAACCCCTCCCCTTCAACATAGTTTAAAAAACAAGAGGAAGCAGTAACTCAGTACCTAGAAATACTCTTCCTAATTACTGATACAAAGTCGCAGCCCACTGTCAGCTGGTGGGGTGTGCTTACATACCTGTTTTGTTTACATCAGAAATTGTTTTTAACAGCCTTCCGGTTGCAAATAAAACTGCCGATGTTCATGCTAATTATATCAGTGGCGAAAAACACCAACCCAGCAGCTAGTCCTTAAATCTTCTTTTTTTACTGTTCATATTTTTACGTTTACAGCGGGGGAAGCAACAGCTCGGAAGGTCCTAAAACTTAGCTGACCTCTGAGTCTGTGACATCACAGAAAGGGAGGAGCCAAAGAAAAACCCAACTATCCACTTTGGACAAAAATTAACAAAGGATATGTTGTGTCTTTAAACCTAATATTCCAAAATTTTAACAACCTGTGTGATTATGCAAACAAAAAATAAGGTGGGCAGACAAATAAATCAATAAGGGCTCCACGGGGGTGTTGTTATAGGGGTGGTCAGCTGTGACCTCTGACCTCTGAAGACACTCACACGTCTGGACAATCCTGACATGAAAAAGGATGATCCTCCGCCGTTGTTCTGTGAGCTCGTTATCTCTCCTCTTTATCTTAAGGAGCTGCTTAACATTAGCTGCTTACTGAGCTTATTCTTCAGGGATGTCTGCGTGTGTGACTGCGAGTGTGTATGCAGTAGCTTAACCTTGTTTAGCTTAACATGTTGGCTAACAGCGTGTGCCTTGCCTAGCCACATGCTAACGTACCAGGCTAGCTGTGTGCAGACTGAAGCCAGGCTAGCACAGACAGACAGAAACGCAGCATGCATGGTCATGCAAATCAGGTAGAAGACGCCACTGTGCCCCCCCTCCCAAAATACATGCACATGCATGCACACGCACAAAAACACACAGCAGATTCACTGCAGCACATTCATCCATTCAGACAAACAGAGGACAAAGGCTGTTAATGCGTGCAGAGGATCAGTGCAGATACTCACCGAGCATCCTGTGAATGCTGAGGAGGAGGAGAGGGGGAGGAGGGGGGGTTATGGATTCATGTTCTCCTTCAGCAGCGAGCAGGGGTAGCAGGAGGAGAAAGGAAGAAAGATGGAGAACCTGCTGATCCTGACGCTGTTTGGTTGAAAGGCTGATACCTGCCTGTCTGCCTCTCTGTCTGTCTTACTGTCTGCCTGTCTGTCTGTTAGCTCGCTGCTACTGATGCTACACGGCTTCAGCAGCTACAGCTCTCTCTCCCCTCTCTGTCTCTATGTGACTCGACCGCCCTCTCCGTCAGCAGTGGCCCCTCCCCTGCAGTGAGGCTGCCCTACTTCCTTTCTCCTCTTTTCCTCTCCTCCTCATCTTTTTTACTCTCTCCTCTCTTCGCTTTTCTTCTCTCCTGATATCTTCACCTTTTCTCTTCTCGCTTCCCCCTCCCCTTTCCTTTCTTTTTTCTTTCCTCTCCCTCCTTACCTCCCTTATCTTTTCTATTGGATCAGTGTTACTAGCCCCCCTCTCCCTTTTTTTTCTTTAATCCCCTCCTCCCCCTCACCCATTGTCACTGTATGGTTGATATAGACTGATTCCCCATGATGTCGTCCTAACAGCATCAGCCACTTCCGGGTACACACCTGGTGGAGCTTACATACTAGGAGCTGAAATTTTACGTAAAATTAAACCTGCATATTTTTATTACTTTCATCCCTACGTGTAATACAAGAGGATATACAGTTACACCCAAAGGTCTAACCATGTGATGTGTGTAAACAGATTGATTTCATAAGGTTGTAATGAATATATGTATTGCTATGATACTATGGCTTTGGCTACAACAATTGTTTCTATTCATTTCGATAAAGCATCTTGAACTTACAAATAGTTTCCTGAGTGGCAATGTTTTTTCTGATTTTTCCTTGGAACTCCCTTAATGAATTTTACAAGTGAAGTCAGAATAAGCTGACATCAGAACACAGCAGGATATATTTTGGAAAATGAGCGAGTGGATGGGGTTGGTGACATTTAGACCCTGCAACTGGCTCACAACCACAGAATGTGTGCATGTGACTGGTGTAATCACCATGAATGTAATGAAACTGCTCTAACATCGCTTCTGTTCCACAGTTTGTTCATCCCTGCTATTGTGTTGTTGGTATTGCTAATGTGTCAAACTACACGAGGGACAGGGTGAGGGAAATGGGTGGGTGGGATACAACACTAAGGGATTCTGGGCAAACTGTGATATGTCTTTGAGGTAGTTACCTGGTGTCAGCGGTGTTAATTACGTCGGATCTCATGCTGGCTGGACGAGGCAATTTAGGATGCGAACGAGTTCGGCGGAGAGACTGTTTTAACCGCCGGGAGAGAAACCCCTGAAAAGGAAGAGGAGGAAAGGGGTGTTCAATTTCTATTTATCCAAAATAATCAATATAACACACAAGTTTTTAACAGACTTTTTCTTTATTTTTTTAAGATTTATTTTGGGGCTTTTCATGGCTTTATTTTGACAGAGGAGGACAGTGGATAGAGTGTGGAAATGTGAGAGAGACGTGCACATAGGGCCATAGGCCGGATTCAAACCCGGGCTGCCCAATACATGGGTAGCACCTTAGACCACTAGGCCATCTGCATGCTATTTTTAATAGACTTTTATCTGAATTTCTTTGAGGGTTTTGTGTAAGGGGACATTGTAAGACTGTCTTTATTGTTCATTCATCCATTATTTTTACTGCTATCCTGAAAAATCTGTGACAAGCAGAGCAAAAACCTTTATACGTCAATCATTATCAACATGTAGAGACAAACGCTTAAACAAAAGTTACAGTGCTTAACAAATTTATTAGACCACCCTAACCCTAACCAAAGTAAGGTTTATGCCACAGCTGCCCTAAATTAACAGCACTGGTAATTACCAAAATCATTTTTTATGTTTCTGCAAAGGTTAATACACCAATATGTAGAAGCTCTTTAACCAAAATAATATTTTTAATGCTAAAATATAATTATTATTGTTATCCATGAATTTTCAAATTTACTGATTTACAAAAAAACTGAAAAAATAGTAAAGCACATCATTATTTCTTGATTAATATGTCAAATTATAGTTATTTACTTGCATTCCTGAACAGAAAAATGAGTTTTAGTGGTTGAATGTTATGCTTGATTCATTTCTGACTTCTCAGAGAAGCCCAGTGAACCGACTCAAGTTTGGGTGAATTCAGTTTGAAATTCCTCATTCCTGTTCAAAATGGTAAAACATGGAAATGAAAGAGTCCGCATTAAAGCACTTCATAATGCTGGATGGTCTCTGAGACAAATATGACAGGTGGTCTAATAAATTTGTTAAGCACTGTACATGTTAAGGTCAAGTGTTCAACGAGCATATATTTGGACTACAGGAGGAAGCCTAAAAGGGACCATGCAAGCCAGGATTCAAATCAGGGGCCTTGTGGCTGTAAGTGCCACCTCAGATTAATCATTGTTTATTAGTTCCTTGTTCATAAGGCTTGTAATTACATCCAGCAAATTCAGACCAGTTATACTTATGAAACAAAGGAAAGTGTTTGAGGAAATTATAGTTAGAGAAAACATCAGGAAGACAAAACACAGAAGACGTCACAGGCTGCAGGATGAACTTAAAACCTTTTTGGTCTCTTTATAAACTTTATAAACTATCTACTAAGCCTGCAAATTAGTGGTGTTCAAAATATTGCTCAAAACTGTGATAAAGATATCAACTGTGTAAAATAAAACAAAAATAAAAGCATGCATATTAATTTTTAAAGGAATTTACTTTCTATCTGCAGTTCTTCATGCTTTACTCAATACCTTTTTGCAACATGTTTCTCCAGAATCCAAAACAAACGCAAAAAGGACTTTGTTTTCATCACTAAAAGAGCACAGAGCTTCATCTGACTGCATCAAAGAGGTTTTAAACATGGCCTTTATACCAAGATCTGTAAGCAAAAGATGTAATGTACACATTCTGTGCAAGAAAGCATGTTTAAATGGAATAATGTGTTGTTATAAATTCAAACTTCTGCATTAACATTAAAGGAGGTATGCTCCCTCAGCAGTGGAAAGTGACTATTAAAATATCTACAAAGTGAGTGGAGAGAGCAGCCAGTGATGTGAGCTGGTGCTGGTACATTAAGTGCTCAAGTACGTCATTTGGTGTGTTGCAACAAATTTTTCTCCCAAGTGAGAGATCCAATTCTAGCAAAACTGAAGCCCTGCTGTGCACTTATTACCCTGTTATTATTTTAGGTCTAGTTTTGGGAATGCATGCTGGAATCAATGTGCAAATTGACTCTAATAACATTCTGTAATATGTTCATTGCTGATGCTCATTTATCAATACCACTGTGATTGTGTGTTATTGTGCATTCTTTGTATCCACTGCAGGTTAAAAAAGTCAGGTTGCAACTGATAATTTTGCCATCAAGGCAACATGAGCAAACAGACAAAAAAAGTCTGTTCATTTAAAAATATAAAAATTATTAATTTAGAGGGATCAGGTAGTGCCTGTTGTGGTGTTCATTGGTAAATTGCATCATTGTACTGACCCCCTGCCTCTCCATCAAGATGCACATGAAGATGCCTACGGGAAGGAGGACCGGGACAGATACCACATCAGTCCTGTAAATCATCTGTATCTCGGTTTTCCACCTGTAGGTGGAGTCAGTCAGCTGGTCCACAGCTGACAGCGGCTCAGCTCCTGTTACCATGGAAACAGCAGGCTGATCCCAGCTGAGTGGAGATGGGTGTGCGGGGGCGTTTGTGTGTTGCATGAGCTCACCGTCACTCTGGTGGTGGGTGTGTCCACCGCTGAGCTGCTGGGCATGCTCTGTCTGCGGACCCCTCTCTCTGGAACATCTGGAAGAGACATAGTGGATCACGGGAGTGTTTGTAGTTTTTCTGCAGCAGTCAGACAAATTTGCCCTACAGCTGTTGCCAAGGTAACTGGTAGTGTCAGGGTTGCCGGGGTAACCAGCAGCTGATGTTATATGACTTAAAGAATGATGAATATGAGAAACAGAGAGGACTTATTAAATATGCAGTGAATTATTAACATACTAAAATATGTAATATGTTATACATTCATTGAAAAAGTTAAAATGTATTAAATCTATTTCAATGAATGAAACTTGTTTTTTATAAAATGTTCTAATTTTGTTGTTTTTGTACTAATTAATATCCTAACGTTTCCTTACATGGGTTAATGACCATCACGGCTGATTTTAACTGCTCTGTGATTAAATAATTGTTTTATCATCATGTTCAAGGGCTCAGAGTACTTTTCAGAGTACAACACAGGGTCCAACGTTAAGGTTTTTGCCTACGTGCCCTTTAGGGCAAGTGCTTCCCAACTCTACCTGTATGGAGCTATTATTGTTGCAAAAGTATTTGCAAATGCGTACAAAAATCTGCACACAAATCCACAAATGTGTGTACAGATCTGCAAATCCGTGTAAAGATCCACAAATGTGTGCACTAATCTGCAAATATGTAGACCAATTTGTAATTGTGGACTTAGTTCATTTTGGTTCAGAATCTGCCTCTCAATTGGCTGTCATACACATATGACTTTTGCAACACTTGTACCGCGCACGATTTGTACTCAGATCCGTAAGCATGTACTGAGATCTGTAAACGTGAAGGGCTGGGTTTTTTGCCCTCAGTGCAGGCTCGCAGGTGAGGCTGCCTTTCTCATCACATCGGAATCACACAGGAGGCAGCAGTTAAGACTTAGTAACGGCTCTATATAACATCAGTGCGGAAGGAGAAATGTTATCGTATTACAGTGTTATTGTTATTATTCATATTTTGATTGAAAGAGTAAATAAAATAATGAGTTCCTTATCTCCAAAATCGTGTCAGAGCAGTGGTTGAATTGCCATCTCTACAAGACAGGGTTTTATGCGTTGTATTTAACAGAAATCCCCATTATGACGCTGTATGAGCAATAAGATCGATAGAGTGGTCTGTAGCATTTATATTTATATAAATAACAGGGGAAGAGAAAGACTGACGGCCATACATGGAGCTGAACAGCACCCACCAATGTTGACATCTTAATCACATTACTCCGCTGCTACTGAATATGTTGATCAGGTGGCTGAGTGGCAATGTCGCAAACTTTCATGTACCTAGTTGTGGGGTCGAATCTTGCAATAACCTAAATATTTATTTCTTATTACCTGGCCAGGAAATGTATAGGGCTTGAAAATTTGCTTTAATGTGTGATCAAAACGATCAGCCTGACGAAATATTCATTTCAGTCCATTACAGTTCGCACTACACAGTCATTTTAATATTTTGATCATTTGCTCTGACATCACGCCGATAGCTCCGTCAGCTGCCCTTAAAATAGAAAATCGCTTTGCAGTCCCGTGAGCAAAAGAATCCCAACATAAAAATGTAAAAGCTAAAGTTCTGCTGTGTCTACTAGAAAAACTCTGAAATTAGAGACCTCAGACAGAGTCACCTGGCTCTGCCCAGTGTGGTGCTACTGATCCTGCACCTGCAGCACAAAAACAGCGCCAGCGTGATGACTCTTTGTCCACGGCTAAAGACTCCCTCTACCTGTCATCTACTCCCGCCCGAACGTGCGCGGATTCTGGCCTGATGCTGATTCACTGAAAGCATCAAGCATAACAAACACTGCGCCTATTTCCGTGCCTGAGTGATTAAATTCATGATCGGTGTATAAAAGTTACCAGCAAAAAAACAAACAGGTAATATAAATAAATGTATAGAATTTATATTGCAATATATTATATAGCAAAATTTGAACCAACAACTACGTGAATGAAACTCTCTGATATTGCTACTCAGCCACTGAAAGCATCCAGTATTCATCCAGCTGATCAGGTGGGCCACAGGCCGGATTCGAACCCGGGCCGCCCACGTACATGGGTAGCGCCTTAAACCACTCGACCACCTGCGCTCCCAATTTTTCATGATTTTAATTAGTTTTTATTGAATCGTATTTATATCATTTTAATAAATTATAAACTTTTCATTCCCTGAAAAGTGGTCATTTCTGAGATACCAATCATTGGCCCAACACCAGCGTTATGAAAGTTCCACCTGGCCTAAAGATTTTTGAAGATATTAGAACGGGCCACGTGTGATCCGTGTGAGATATGCTCATTGATGACGCGCATCGGCATAATTGTCATAAGATATGGGTGTGAGAGAGCATCGGTAGGATGGGGCTGGAGAAAAACGAGGAAATGGGAAGCTTCAGATTAAACACAACAGCACACCTCAATGAATGAGCAAACTGAAGAGACACACCACTAGCGGACCTCCTCTGTTCTCTTCATACGCTCCTCCGTTGAGCGCATTAAAATACGGATTTAAAATAATAAACGTTTAAATTTGGAAGTTAAAGTCTGTCTTCTTTATGTCGGTAAAAGATCTTAGATTTATTGATGTGACCTACCATGAATCTTTACTGATGACAGTGTTTACCTTCATAAAGGTTCGTAGGTAAAGTTTGGGCAGCTGTCTGCACGTCAGCAGACATGCTCAGCCAATGGAGGCAGCAACACACACTGCATCTGGCTAATCGGGGGCTCCGTAGTAACAGAAACGAGAGGGGAAAACAATATAAGTAATGAATAGAAAAGCTCAGAGTCGTGCTCGCCCGATCAGGCAAGTCCTTACAAGTTTCGCTTGCATGTCGGCTTTTTGAAGTTGCATTCGGGCAACCGTTAATATCGGACCCTGGGACATGTATGATTATTACATTTAGAATTGGGGTTTGTTAAGCAATCAGAGCTTTCAAAAAAGATCCTTATGATCCTTTTATATTTTCATTTGTCAACATTTGTTTTGGTTTTATTCCAAATTAACACATAAAATGTCCATACAAGTCCAAATTTGAATTGCTTTTGCAATTTGTAATATTAACACAGGTCTTATTAAAAAGTATTCACCCCTGGATGATTTATCCTTTTATTGATTTTATAAATCAATCATGGTCAATATAATTGGGCTATTTTGGCAAAATAAAAATTTCAACAATTAAAAAGAGGTCCAGCCTATTTGTGCAAGTCTCACAATTAGAGAAAAGGGGATCACCCAATTGCAGTGAATGTGCCACAAGTGACTGAAGTATATAGACATCTGTGTCTGGAAGGTCCAGTCACTGGTTAATCAGTATTCCTGGCTACCATTTCACCATGAAGACAAAAGAGGACTCCAAACAACTCAGAGAAAAGGTTATTGAAAAATACTAGTCCTGGATCAGAAAAAAAAGTTCAAAGGCACTGGGGTTCAGTTAAATCCATTATCAAGAAATGGAAGACACCTATGACTACTCTGAAGGCGCGGCATGCTTCAGCAGCTGTGAGATGGGAGAGACCCTATACAAAAACTCTTTCCCGGGTTCTTCACCTGTCAAAGCTTTATGTGAGAGTGGCAAAAAGAAAGCCACTGTTGAAGAAAACTCATCAAATCTAGAGTTCACCAAAAGGCTTGAGGGAGACTCCATGGTCAAGTGGAAGAAAGTTCTTTGGACTGATGAGACCAAACTGAGGCTTTTTGGACATCAGACAAGACATTAAATTTGGTAGACACCAAACTCTGAACACTCCCCACTGTGAAGCACAGTGGTGGCAGCATCATGCTGTGTGGATGCTTCCTGGCAGCCTTGCTTGTAAAGGTAGAGGGTAAAATGAATGTGGCAAAATATAGGAAAATCCTCAAGGACAATCTTATTCAGTCTGCAAGACAATTATGGCTTGGGAGGATATTTTTCAGCAAGACAACAATGTGTGGTTTAGTCAAAGCCCAGACCTCAATCCAATAGATAATTTGCTGCTGGACTTGAAAGGGCTGTTCATGTCCAATCCCTGTGCAACCTGACAGAGCTTGATCCCGATTCATGTTGGTAGGTTGGTATGGGATGAAGTTCTAGGTGTACTTGGCCCTACAAACTGAGATTTCCCAGTGGCGCACTCTCTATGTTGGTGCTAAATATGACCTCTGCTGTGGTACATTTTACCCTAGTGCCAGAAGCATACTCTATCAGAGTTCATTTGTCCTCTGTGAGTGTTGCACCCGTAAATCTTCCCAGTGTTGCTGTCACTTGAGGCACAGTTAAATGATGCAGAGTGGATTTTAACACTTGCAGAGTTTGAAATTTAACACTATTTTAGTGTTGATATTATAACTCTGATGTCCAATGTTAAAACAAAACTGGACACCCAAATGATCACCGAAATCAGTGTAAACTTTACTCTTAGAGAGTTACATATACACTGTCCAATTTGCTGTGTAAACTAAGCCTAATGGAAAATTTCCCAGAATGCCTTGCAAATTGTTGGCAAGTGGGCTCCTCAAAAAGTGTACAAATGTTTTATTTACATCATTAATAAGTTTTTGAGTTTTGTGGCAATTATCTTATATAATTTAAAGTTGTTTCAATTCATTATAGACCTTTTATATCAAAGGCATTTTTTAAACATACATCATAGCAGAAATGGCTTATTTTGACATCACGTCTGTTTATGTAAATGCCATTGACAGCTACTGATGATGCATGAAGACCTCAAAGAGTTGTTCCATTTCATCAGGGGGTAGACTTCACCACTTGTATTTCTGTTTTGAAGAGCAAGGGGCACTTGAAATCGAGGAATAGGAGTAGAGGATAATATAGGACTGAGCCCAACAGTTGCTACTAACTTTTGTAAATAATAACCATTAGGTCACTGTAACATGTATTACTGCATGGAGATAGTATACATAAATACACCTTTGTATACTATTTGTTTGTTTGGGGGTTTTTTTGTTTTGTTTTTTTTTTATCATCTTTTTAATGTTTAAGGCATACTTGGTATCATCCAGGATTGTCCATCAACTTGCGCGTTGTTTGCTGTGTCTTGAGTAGGAGTGGTAAGGTAGGGATGAAAGTGTATGTATGTTTTACTTCATTTAATATTGTATGTACTATTTGTATGTAAACTATTTTATGTTCTGGACCCCAGGAAGAATAGCTGCGGCCATGTGCCAATGCTAATGGGGATCCCAAAAAAACAATAAACAATACACAATCCAGAGACACATCTAAGGCTGTTTGCAATTACATTAGCCCTTAAAATATATAGGCCCTGGGGCAAATATGCATTTTATTTAAGCACATTTACAATTATGTGCAATATATCAGCACTTTAACACTAAGGCACTTTACCATTTGCCTTAATGCACTTTAACTCCACAGTCACGTTACTCCATAGTCTGGGCCAGACCCATTTTTTTTCAGCTAACAAGTGTCTTTTGGATAAATAGAGAACTCAGAACTTAAGGGCATTCTAAACCACTGCTCTCAGTGGTCTATCAGATAATGTACTTTTAAGTTGTTTTGGAGCAGTGAAAATTGGTCTTAAAATATAACTCTAAATTCAGAAGTGACCTCTACAATCATAGTTTATGACTTTAAAGTAGAATTAAATGATCAGCTTGCAGCAGGCGCTTATAGCAGCTTAGCAAAAGGGGGGGGGGGCTTTTGATCTTTTTGCAAAATAAAGGGGGGTGACATCCCCTTTATCCCCCCTAATATCACATGCTTATTGAGAATACACACACGCTAAAACTGTACATAATCTGTAAAATATGATTTTACTGGGTGATGCCGAATGAGGCTGTGAATTACTTACTAATTTCATCATTTCTGTGTTTATATGTGTGCTCTTTAAAATCAGGCTTTAATAACATTGAGAAAGTTTTGGGAAAAAAACACCAAAGACTTAAAGAATTAAAATTAAACTGAAGTAAAAAAATGATGGTACTTTTAAATTCTATTTAGACTCTTGAAAGATTTCTCAACTTTAATTAACTAAAAGAAAGAAATATTTCTCAACTTTAATTAACTAAAAGAAAAAAGTTTCCTGTACTTTTTTAACTTTGAAAATATGTCATTTTATGCCGCTTTACTTTTAGCGCATTTACAAAGTGAGGGGAATTTTAAAAAATCAAATCAATTGAAGCTATTAACATCCAGGTCTATATTCATAGTAGTTTGTTATTTAATATCCAGCATTCTGCACAACTTTAAGTTTGTGAATCTTTCCTCTGGATCCTTGACACCTAGCAGGTGATGTAAACCTGTCTTGGGTTAAGTAACCTCATGAGTATGGGAGCAGTCAGTTATGTTGCCATGGTAGCTGACCTCAGATAACAGATTATGAGATTAATATTATCATTACATCAAGATTAAGCAGAGCAGATAATCCTGTTGCAGCAGCAAACACATAAACAAGGACACTGAAAAATAAAAAAAAGGCTTTCTTCTTACCATTAAAGTCTTCAAAGTCTGCATCAAACTCCACGTCCATCCCCTGTCTGTCTGTCTCTACCTGTCTGCGGGTCTTTGTCTGTTTGTCTGTAGCTGTATGTCTGTCTGTCTGTCGCTGTCTGTCTTCTTCTTCTGCAGCTGGTAAACCCCTCACGCCCTCCTTACCTTTGTGGGTGGGGCGAGGAGGTCCGGAGGTCACATGGAGAGTGTATCTCAGCAACCAGACTGTACAAGTCTCCGCCCTCTCTGCAAGAAGTAGAGGATGAACCTGTAGAGGAGGGAACGAAGAAGGAGAGGAATAAGTTTTATAAAACGCTGAAGCAATAGAAGAAACCTTTGAAAGGAAAACAAGATAAATAGAAGAAGCAAAGAACATAAATGACAAGAAGATTTAGAAGCAGCAGAAGAAGAAAAAAAAGATGATGATCAAAGAGAAAACAAAGAAGAAACCGAAGAAAACAAAAAAGAAGTTTCAGACACAGTAGAAGTAGGAGCAATCAGAAGCAGACAGTTGAGAAAAATAGGCAAAGGAAGAAGACACAGCATGAGCAAAACAAGCAAAAGAAGCTAGAAGGAACTGGCAAAAAGATGTAGAACAAAAAAATAAATACAAACAAAAAGTAAATAAAAAAAAGAAAGAGAGATGAAGAAGCAGAAAGGAAGCAAAACAATGCAAGATGAAGCTGCAGAAGAACCAGCTGAAAAAGTTGCAAAAGAAGATGCAGCAGGACATGAAGTTGACGAAAATAAATCAGATATATAAACGTATGTGGGCGGATTAACAGGTGTTTGTGTGTGTGTGTGTGTTTACCTCCAGATTGTTGAGCATTAGTAACTGTGAGTCTGACAAAATGCAGAACATTTTACTCCAGACATCAGTCTCCGCCTTCTGACCACATGACAGCCAATGGATGGAGGCGCTCTTTAACTCTGTGACATCATCACAACATTTTATGTTTCAGTATGAGCACAGTATTGACATATCATACCACATGTTGAATTATTTTAAAGTAGAGACTGTTAGAGACCTTTTACTGATAGTAAACGGTAAACAGTTGTCTGTGGGTGTTCATGAGAATTTACAGACCAGATCAAACATCTGCATGTCTTCATTCATCTAAATTCACTCATAAATGTGCAGTTTGTCAATGACCTGTAAGGTTGATTCAGTTCCAACTTAAATTGTCTTTCGACTGAAGATTCTTTAAGCCCTTGTATGTATTATTTTTTGTTCTACACCTCTTAAAGGTGCTTTTTGATTCTGATTTTGATGTTTCTTTTATTTCCTGTAAAAGCAAAATACTAGAAAGCAGAATGTCAGTGCATGCCTCCTGCAGAGACTGAGTCCTTGAAACCGCAGTCCTTGATTTGATGCTGCCCCTCTGAACCTTGCTGAATGCCATGCCCTCTCTCTCTATTTCTTGACTCTTAAGCTGTCAAATGAAATAAAAGCAAAAAACTTGTTTTTATGTATTTATGAGCACTGACAGCATCTTACAGCATTGACATTTGTTCAGTTTTAGTAATACTGAAGTTGGTTGAAATACTGCAACGCTTATGTTACTCCCAGGTTTGTGTACATGAGGATATGTGCCAGTCAAAAAGCGATTCTGCTCTTCTAATCTGGAGAGCTGATCTTCATTATCTCTGTCTGCTTGCTGTGGCTGCTCCTTTCCCTCTTAAAACATAACTGTTACTTTTAAAATACAATATGATAATCACTGTTAACAGCGCGGTAATATAACATCGTATGAATTAAGTGGACTGACAAACTTTAAACTTTAATTATGTAGGTGTGGGGGGGGGTGCATGCTTACTCACAAGCTAACTGTTAGGTCCTGCAATCTGGACCATAACCATCAGATTTATGCACTAAAACACTCATACTTATAACTCCTATGAAAAAAACATCTCATGGCACTTAATATAGACAGCCAGATTTACTCAGTACAACAATTCAGCTTTGCTTGCAGTAAGCGAAAAATTGTCTGAAAGTGATCTTGTAACCTTGAGATGTGTGTCAGTTGAACTTGGCTAACAGTGAAAAGTAATTGTTGACTTGGAATTAGAGAAATACGTGTAAACAAGGAACAAAATTTTCAGAAAGACATATTGTAATGAGTGCAAGATAAATGAGGATAATGTTATATATTAATTGGAACAACAAAAATGTAAATATGAGTGCTGCCAAAAGCATTATTAATCTGAATCTCATGATTCCTGCAGTTTATGGCGATTCCACTATTTTGCATTTAAAATGTTTTTCTTTTTTTTTTTCTGTTTGGATTTTTGTACTGTCTCAAAGGGTAGCTGACTTCCTGTTTTGATAAGGCCTGCTTTTATTTGAAAGAAGATAGGGAGTTTCTGGTAGATTGAAGATTATAAAATCACCTTAACCACAGAAAAAAGGAATTTGTCATGAATTGAAAAGGAAAAAAGGAACAGCAATGACATAAATGTTTGGTAACATGAGGTGGAGATGAATTTTGACTTTTCCACTGAACTGCCCATGAGTTTTTGTTATTTTTTAAGTGAAATGATACATTAAAGAGCAATGGTGTACTTATTTTTCATCACTGTGGCTACAGGAAGACAATCAGTCTTTATTTGTATAGTGCTAATTCATAACCAGGTATCTCACTTTACAAAGAAAACAGGTTTTAGACCTTTGGTTTAACAAAGTGTGCTCAAAGGGGCAATAAAGCATGTGACTATTTGCAATTAAAATAAATGTATGTACTTATTAAGGACCTTAATCAATCTCAGTGATTGTTTTAATTCTGACAGTCCTAATAAATATAAGAAACCACTTTGATTTTGGTAGACCAAACCGTCGCATTGAGTTGACAACAGATGCCAAAGAGAAATCAAGAAAATAAAATTTAACATCTCACTCTGAAACTATTGCTGCAACATACTGTACAACAATAATCTGTGAACTCCACACTGAGAAGAAGCTTCAACTCACCAACCACCTTCATCCAGCCCATGTGCTGACACCTGGACAGGTGTTTGACCAGCTCCTCCATGGCAGCAGAATCCTCTGAGTTAGAGACCAGAGGCCTGTGCTCTGAAGCAGGATTTCGGGTTAGAGGTACTATCGAGGATAATCCCAGGTTTTCAGGTCACCTCTTACTGGGGTACATCAACATAAATAATGCTAAACCCTGCTTTAAAGTCAGTTATGTTCAAGATAATGAATAAACAGGTATAGATGCTCTGCCTACAAACCTACCAGCTTTGTCGATCCCAGAGCTGTTGGGGGAACTCATAGGCAGGTGGAGATGCGTAGAGCGTGAAGCTCGTCTCTAGCTGTGTGTCAGATACTCCTCATGCTTTAAGTTGCCTTTACTTGTCTGTCTGACCTCTTGTCTGCCTGCAGAGACCCTGAGGACGACAACACAGACCGACACCTGAACTGTCTGTTAATGTGCATTTTGATTCTCACGTGGCGTTAATGCCTTAACGGTCTTAACAGATTATCAACTGTAGCACTCTCACTGTTACACACACGCACACACACTCAAAAAACACACTTCTTCACAAATAAACACATTGTAAACAAACTCAAATACTCTTCCACAAAAAATAAAAACAAAAAATTCAAGAGGTCAAAAGTCAAACAGTTTCTTTTTATTCCAGAGAAAGCTGGCAGCTGACTGGTCAGCTGAACAGGAAATAAGGCAAACATACAAACAGTCACACGGTCAAAATAACTGTCCAACAAGCCAATAGGAAGGAAGCATTATTACTGTGGCAGCGATGAGGAGCTGCAGGTTTAAAGTGACAGAGTGGCAGTTTAATGTCTCAGAGACTTTTACCATTATTAGCACTGTTAGCATTCCTCATTTTAACCAAGGGGATGTGTTAGCTCAGGCTAACTGAACAGAAGAGAACATATGGAACAACATTTTATCATTTCAATTAATTTTGAACATTTGAAAAGCACAAAGTTCCTGATCACTCATCAGTCTCTCTGATTCATTATCAGTTTGGTCAGTGAGGTTTATGTTTGCATAGATACTCAATGTGTGACAATAGTGCAAGAAAGCAGCTGCTCACATAAAACACACTGTAGAGTTAACAAAAGGAAACCCTGAACTCTGCTCAGCTCCAGTGGGATTTGTCTGCGTTGTTTTATCAGGAGAATTTCAGTTGTATCAGAAATAAAAAAGGAAGTAAGTAACTGATGATGAGGAATCCTGTTATTTACACTTACTACACTGTAAAACATGGAGATCTAAATCCACAGTCCAGCTAGTTTACATGAAGCTTCAACAGTAAAATATTCAGTGTTAATATCTAGGCTTTGATACTTTACTAAAAGTGTTACCTCTTTCCTTAAGGTCTGAATTACAGAGAAAATTATAAACACAAAAGTAGGAATAACTTCAAAAATGTAAAACTAAAAACTATCCTGGTAAAGAAAGACAAAATAAAATGTTCAACCTGACACTTACTGTATGTTTAGTTTTACTATTATTAAACCACAAACAAAGAGGTCTGAGGTCCTAAACTTGGTTTCTGGTAATCTAAGGGAGTTAACAACACACTGAGCTGACGTTACACCTTTCAGGTTACCTACACAATACACTGGAAAATACTTTAATACAAAACTCAGACCATTAAGCAGCAGGAGGTCAACTATTTCAGATAGATAATAATTACTCCTTTGAATTTAAAAGCACAAAGGATGGACTCATGAAGTCAGGTTCTTGCTGTGAAAATGCACAGGTTCCCACTGAATCTAGAAACTTTATCTGCAGGTTTGTGGGTTTTGTCATCCATGTTTCACAGTGCAACGTTTCATGGCCCTGCACAGGCTTTCAGCCCTAGGCCCCTCTAAGCGCGTAGATCCTTCTGATTGTCTGAGGCATTGTCTGTGCTGATTTTGCCATGAAACAACTACAAAGAATGTAATACAGTTCATCTCACTGGAACTTCACAGGTTAACCAACACTGACTTACTGATCTCGTCAGGTCACGTCCTCCCTGTGAGGTCACAACAGATGTCAGGGCTGTTAGGAAACACTTGCAGTGACATCACAGTCAAGGAAGTGAACATGATAAACTCCTGAAGATCAGAGCTGAAAAAAATTCTGACATATGACTGAGAGTCTCAATCTGTTTTATATGAAGTGTTCCATGTTCAGTTTTTAAAAGACGACACAAACTGCTGTGTGAAATAACACACAGGTACAGCAGTCAGGACAGGTAAGGC
Organism: Cheilinus undulatus; assembly: GCF_018320785.1. NCBI lineage: Eukaryota > Metazoa > Chordata > Actinopteri > Labriformes > Labridae > Cheilinus > Cheilinus undulatus. Next base: position 23,814,722 of record NC_054869.1, on the reverse strand, counting down.
AGCATGCTGTTTAACAGCTGGGGGAACTATGGGAACTACAGGAGCCTCTGACTGTTAAACATGTCAGAGAAGAGGAAATGTGTTTGGTTTTAAAACAAAAGAAATTAACAAAAACTAATATCAGTCTGATGATATACAGGATTTAATACTATAATAAAATCCATATAACACTAACAAATGAGAGCATTGTGTGTCTATGTGTCGCGTCTTTGGCTGTATTTTACTTGAAGTTTGCTCTTACTGAATACTGATTTTACAGGATCAAGATCAGCTTTTATTCCTCCAAACCATCTGACCTGTTACTGTGGGGGCATCTGTTGTGGGGCCATTTTGGGGAGATATAAGGGTCCTTTAAGAAGTAGGGCAGTGTTTTTGTGGGGCTATGTGAGATAAGACAGAGGGGGAAAAATACAAAGAGACTGGGGGGGGGGCAGGGTGTCAGCAGCACACATACAGAACAAGATATTTTGGAGACAAACATTTGGTTGATACAGTGGAGTATAATGGAAATGTAGAGTGATGATAAATACAGGGACTACATGGATTAAGAAGTAACAGTAACTGTGGGACATATTACAGGCAAACCACTGAGGGCTCCTACATGGGACAGGCTTTAATTTATTTAGATATATAAGGACAGGGGTTTTGTAGTATTGGAGGGACAATTGTGCAATATGCTTATTCTATATAATAGGTCACTTAAGGGACAAAGAAGGGATGGGGTTTTATGGGGACCTACATATGAAAGGGATAAATGAAGAAAAGGGACAATAATTAATCTTTAACTAACTTACTAAAATTTCTCAGTAAAAACTAATTGGGGCCATGATCTCCACCAAAGAATTTACTGTTTCTATGCCACTGACTAAGAAACTCAGTCTTCATTCTTTTAAATCAGAATTGTTTTTTTGTGTTTTAAGATATATATTTGTGAGAATATGAAATAAAAATACCAGGATACTCTAACAAGACAGTCTGACTGCATCTGAGACACTGACTATCCCAGAAGGGAGAATGACGCTAAATCCTCAAACATAAAGTTGGATTAAACTTCTGTTTGGGTTTAATTTAGCTACATTGGCTTATGTAGTAACGTTCATTACTTAGCTAGTGCAGCTATGTTAGCTTTAGCTAAAGTATAAGAAGTTAAAGCGAGCCCCTGTATGTGTAACTACGTCTGAAATGGGTCTAAACATGATTCAATACCATTTATGAAATGTTGCTTAGTCCGACATTTTTGCAATATCGTTTTTTATGAATGTAACTGCCAGACTTTGTATATGAATAAAGTTGAATATGGAAAAAACAAAACTGGAAAGACGTTGTAACAGCAAAATATGGCAGCTCTGTTCTGAGATATACAGTGTCTCAGATGAATGGTGTGTGAGAGTGGCCGTTAGAGATGTAGTTTGTAGCCAGACCTGTCTCCATTGAAATTAAATGAAACTGTTATGGAAACAGGAATTCTTTCACTATCATTCGGGTGAAATGTTCTGATTGGCTGAGAACAGTAAGTGTTAAGAGTGGAGGAGGAGGAGTCAAAGCTTCACAAGACAGCTTGTTAACGTCTTAATAAGGTGTTGTCCCCTCCCACTCCAACAGGTACTGGACCGTGCCCTGAGGGGTGACACGTCGCGCCAACACCTGATACCTTTCCCCATTGGTCAGTCTGCCTGCCACTCCGAAATATGAGGAGATGGATGAGTGAAGGTGGGAGGAGTCAGTGGGAATCTGGGAGGGATCAGAGAGGAAGTGGGAGGAGTCTGATGCCATGTGAGAGTGGTTGGAAACATCTTGGTCTTCTGGCATTGCAGAAGGCTCCTCCCCTGCCTCGCTGTGACTAGCCCAATGGCTGTAGCTGTTGCTTGGCAACTTCCGTTTCCTGCTGCCGACTCTCCTCCTGGGGTACAAAGCACCAAGATCACATGTCAGGAAAAGAAGCGTTCAACCTGGTTACTCATTAGTAGGAGTTAGTTAACTGCTGCTGACCTGAAGTGATAGGAGGTGCTGGTGGTAGCAGAGCCAGAGGTGGAGGCATCGGTGGAGTCTTGATCAATACTGACTGTTCTACTGGAACTACTGGGAGGAACAGAGTAAATCTTATTATGAAGGTTATAAGAATGGGTGCTAATCTGTTAATACCCGTATTATAATTTCTCATATTAAATCAGAGAGGAGGGGAGGGAAAGAGCTCATGTATGTGCCAAAGATGGAGAGGAAAAAGAGAGGCACTTTGTTTGCTCCTCTGTCCTGTTGGAGCTCAGTTTACTTGTTAATGTAAGAACAATTCTTAAACCATAAATCATTTTCAGCGCTCCTGTAAACATTGCCTTATAAAATTTGTTCCATGTCTCAAGTTCTCCAGCTTCCTTTGGCTACACCACTGCCAGCTCAAGCCTGTCGATCATCTGTTTTAGACCTTATCAATGCCACCAACTCAAGTCTCAAATCTTCTCAATACACTGGCAGTAATACCACATACCCCAGTAAAATTCGGAGAGGGTATGGGGGTATTAGAAAATAAATACCGTCCATTCCTAGGAGATAAAAAAAATGAAAATGAAAAGTATCATGAGTCGACTGATTTCAGTCCTACCTCTTAAGGCTCTGCAGCTCATCCAGAGTGAAGTCAAAGATGTTGGCCATGTGATGGTTAGACGTCCAGCTGCAGGACAGGTCGTTCTGGGAAAAAAAAGACAGTTTAGAGTAGGAGAAAACTAACAGCATGACCATTAAAAAGAACGTTATCATTAGTGGAAAAATCCAGTTAAAAGTTATCATGTTTCCACATTCATTATTGGATTGATATGTTTTGCTTGTCTATTCTGTACTCACATTTGTATTTTTACATTTAATATAATTTTTAACACAGTTTTAAAAAGCATAGACTTTACATATTACAGGGGTACTACGCAAGGACCCTGCAAGAACTGACATCCCAGTTCTTAAAAATCGGCATGGGGCAGACCATTTTCTTTGCATAGATGAAAAGGTTAAAGAAGAACAGAGGAGGAGATTCTTACATTAGGGATAGCATCTTCTAATAGCCACTTGGACTTCCTTTTCTTCCTTTCCGCTGAAGTGCTGCATACACACACACACACACACACACATACACCCACACACATAGTTTAATCTTAATGAGACTCAAGCTGCAGTTTAGTGAAATTGAGGTTCTTAGTAATCCTCTTTTGGACCTAAAATCCAGCATTTTAAACAGCTAAATGCCCTGACATTTAAACACATCCAGCAAGTTAATGATGGGAAATTCCTGTACCTGACAACACCTTTCTTACGTCCTCGACCTCCATCATTCTGAGCACGCTCAGGAAAGAGCTTAGAGGGGGGGTTAGGTGGAACTCTTGTCCTCAGACGAAAAATGCACTTCCTCTTTTTGATTTCCTTCCCACACAGAAACCTGAGCAAACAAAGTAGTTATACTGACCGCAGTAAAAATCAGTCTCATGTTACCCAACACATTTTTTGCGGGTGCAGTTTGCTATCTTACAAAAATATTAATGCAACAATCATGCAATGAACCAGTACTCACTGGACAAACTGCTTCAGATGATAAAGTAATAACATAAATTTCTTACTTGCTCTTGTATTTATTCAGAGCATCCAGCAGGTACTGTGCTCTCTCTGACAGGGGTGTGTTAGAGAGCTAAAACACACACAAAAAAAATTGTAAACAGCACCACAGTACATCAGGCTTAATCATTCTTAATTAAGTCTGGTTTGGACATGTGTTATTAAGTTCATTTTGGCTCAAATTAAGATGTTTAAGCCTTTTTAAGGTTAAATTTAGTTCACTATAGTCTAAACTTTAACTAAAGTTCAGTTTGGTCAAGGCTTTATATTTAAAATTATAGTCCAGGTTTAGTTTTGTCTCATCTATATTTGGTTTGTTCAAGGTTTAGTTTAGTTCAGTCTAGGCGATTTCTGTTCAGACTAGTGTAATTTAAGTTAAGTTTAGATGATATTGGTCCTGCTTTAATAAGGTTCATTTATAGTCTGTTTGATCAAAGTTAAGGTCATAATAGACAGGCTCAAGTTAGGTTTAGATCATACTGGTTCAGATTTGGTTAAATCCAGTCTTATAAATGTTATTCTTTCTTCTTTTGTTTTTGGTCTAGCTTTGATTTAGGACACCCTGCTTAATGGTTAGTCCAGTTCAGTCTGGTTTAGGTTTAGTTATGTTCTGTGTAGTACCTTCCCAAGCTGTAAATGGTCCCAGTTCGCAGAAACAAAGGCGAGGATCTCATCCAGCTCAAAGTATTTCTTCTTGCTGCTTACTGACAGGTTGTAGAGGACCAGGTGAACCAGATCCACCCACCTCAGAGACAGACGCCTGACATATTCTGATCCTTTATTACACACCGAACACAGGAAGAGGTAAAACCTGAGAAAGAGAGAAGAAATGATCACAGCACATAGGGGTACATAGGATAAGTGGGATGCAGCAGAAGAGGAGTAGAAGAGGGGGAGCTGTTATACCGGTCTCCAAACATCATGGACTCCTGCAGACACTGAGTGCAGGCTTCATGAAACCACTGCTGACACCTAAAACACTGCAACATCTTAAGGTACCACCTGCACACACAGCACAAACATCCTGTTAGAGATTTATTCTGGTGAAATCACAGTGTTGTGGACTTGGAAGCAACTCTTACTCTCCAGGGCCTCCACAGTAACAGTAACACTGTTGCTGATTGGTACGATGTTGGGAGTCCCAGTCCAGTGAGTCCAGGTCGTACAGTAACACCTGCTTCATGGCCGATAGGGCTTTGGCTATGGGACCTTTCTTTAGAGCGCCCCCTTTCTGTGGGTGGAGCACAAAAACAGATAGTCAAGCAGAGAGAATGACGGTAATTATTTTTTATGTAAAAAGGAATGTTTTTTCTCCCTCAACAAAGAAGATGCCAGACATTTTCTGTTGTCACATACTTGAGACCTGTTTTAAACTTATGGTCTTTTAATTTATGATTTCTTATATAGCCACAGTAAAATCATGGAATTTCAGTTACATAACAGGAATTAACAAAGACTGACTTTCAAAAACATCATCACTGAAAAACAAAAGTAATCTTATATAGCCACAGTAAAATCATGGAATTTCAGTTACATAACAGGAATTAACAAAGACTGACTTTCAAAAACATCATCACTGAAAAACAAAAGTAATGCCAGAGCCATGTTAAGGACAGATTCAACTCTGCACAGAGCTCTCTCTCTGAGATTTACGGTAGGAATAGGTGGATTTATTACTTATGCAGCCTTGTGAATTCTGCAAAAACAAGACCACAACACTGCTTGCAATCTTCTTATGAATGTGTATTTATACCCTGACAGCCAGAGCGAAGACACAACGTCTACAGAACCAGGGACTGAGGCTGCTGCTGCCCTCTACTGGAGGAACATGACACTGCTGGTGGAAACCTGACAGACAGACAGAGGTATTATTAATGCACAGTAGTAAAGAGTCAAATACATGGGAAACTAAGGTTGTATACAATATATTTAGCAAAATTAGAGCTGATACAAAGTTCACAAAGTTCATATTTAATAAAAGATTACTGGTGAACCTGCAGGGAAAGATGATGACAATGTAAACAAAACCATAACAAAAACAAAGAAAGACATTACATCATAACAAAGCCAAAAAGAACAGCAAGTGGAAAAATACTAATGATGGAAACATTGGGTAGTGTAAAAAGACGTAGGGAGATCAAAGAGAGAAACTAGACTGTTGATTGTGTTAGGATGTATGTGCTTGAGTTAGAGACTTTTGTTTGAATTATGTTGTTTTATGGTTTAATAATAAACTGTGAAAAATATTGGACAAACCCTGAGCCATTTGGTTATTGAAGTGGCTCTCCACCTCTGGCTGGCTTCACATACAACGGCCACTCCATGATCAGCTGAACAAATCCCTCCCCCTCTAGTCGTTTGGAAAAGTTTTACTGCCTGCGCTCTAGTCCAGCTACAATGCATTTCACAAGTGAAACTCAACTCTGCTTTGTTGGAGATACGCAGAAGTAGAGCTGGGCAATTAATCGAAAAATAATCGAAACCGACATTTAGAGCCTGTAACTGATGAAAACCTGCCATGTCAATTATTTCTTTTTTTTCCCTTGCAAAATCTCTCTCTACTAATGCACCACCCCCTTAAAAACAAACTAATAGCTGCGTAGTCACGTGATGGGCAGCCAGGTAGTTTCATTTCAGCTGTGTAATTTGGTTTCAGTTGTCTCAATAAATAACCATGATTTTTTAATATCTGCATGTTCCTCTCAGTTATTCGTTTTAAAATTCTAAAAATATTTACAGAACAAACATAGTCAGGGGGTGGGGGTGGAATAATCGTTCATTAGTCGTAGTCGAGGTAAAAAGCCCAACTAATCGCCATTTTGTTTTGTTGCCATAATCACCCAGCCCCACGCAGAAGGTGTATTTTCAGCGCTGGCAGCTGCCAAACTGAGTCACTCCACGTATAGCAGATCAAGCCAAACAACATGAAAAACATGCAGAGTATCCAGTCAACTTCAAAACACATCACAATGTAAGGACTCTCACTACACTGAAAAAAGTAAAACATTGGTTGAACTTAAAAAAAATTAAGTAATCAATCACATGAAACATTTTGAATTGAATCAATTACATTTTTTTAAAATTAGGTAAATGTAAATTTTTTAAGTTGATAGAAACTATGTTTAAAGGTTTAGCAGCACAGCAACTTTCTTGCTGTGAGGCAACAGCGCTAACCCGTGCACCACCATGCCTCCCACATGTCTTGAAAGTCAACTCAACACATTTTTCCTGAAAACTCTTGCTACTTTGGTCTGATGGGAGAGCAGAAATGTATTAAAGGGGACATATTTTGCCCTTTAAGACAAGTTTGTATTGGTCTCAGAGGTCCCCAAAACATGCCTGTGAAGTTTATTCCTGAAAAAACAGTAGTATAGGATTTTTGCAGGAAATGGATGTCGCTCTCCTGCTGTTTCAGGCACTTCTATCCAAAGTTTAGGACTTGACTGGGATTCAAACCATCAATCTCCCAGTCAAAAGTCAGGAGAGTGACCCATTGAGCTAAACCAGAAGCAGGAAGATCAGTACTCAAAATGTCTTTTTTAACATTCATTCAGTCATAACAGGCCGCAACCAGCGCGTTTCAACACGTAGGTCAATGCTGGATGCCTGTGCTGGAGTGTAGAGGGAGAGCCACTCAAAAAGGGACGGCTGCTGTTGCATCAAGTGTTTTTTGAATTCACTTGGGACCTACGGGATGTTGTTAAGAATGCACATGCGCACAGCAGGCTTAATGCTATAAAAATACATTGATCCAATTTAATTTGGTGTCTAGCTGCCAGTTTGAATAAAAAAATATAGGTTCGGGCACAGGTGGCAGAATGGTTAAGGCGCGTGACCCATGTACGCGGGCGGCCCGGGTTTGAATCTGGCCTGAGGCCCTTTACCGCATGTCTCTCCCTGCTCTCTTCCCTGTTTCCGACTCTATCCACTGTCCTCTCCTCTATCAAATAAATGCCCAAAATAAACCTTTTATAAAATATATATATATATAGGTTCAGCCATTAAGATAATTTAGAAGATTTAGATTTAATGAACAAATCAATAATTTTAGGCTGTTATAAAATGAAAAATCACATCAATCCTACAACAGCATTGTTTTACTTTTTTCAGTGTACAGAGCGCCATGCAGCCCATGCATATGGAAAGTGGGACTAATACTTACTTTAGCTCAACCAAGAAACTGACAAAGAGGTGGAGCTGAGTCAGGACTTAAGCCTCTTGACAAAGCTACACCCTACTGGCTAGCAGTCACATCAGCCATGCCCCTAAATTACACATACCTTGTTTAATTCCCACAAGTTACAAGAAAATTCATCCCCCACACAGTTTGTGCCAGTAAAGAGATGAACTAATCTAACTAAAATTATTTTTAAAACGAGGTTGTAAACATGTTTACATGTGCTGTAAGATTGGCATTTTAATGTTGAGTGTGTACGGGACATCTTGCCAACTACCCTTTTTTCCATTAGTAAGACTAGAACTAGCTAAAAATAGATCTTTGGTCATTAAAACTCTAACTAGAGTTAGACTTAACTCAATGACATCTCTCCACTGTGCACATAATTTATGGCAGTATCTTAAATATAAATATAAAAAAGTCTCGCATCTATATGAATGTTTCACATTTGTATAAATTTTGCAATCTCGCTGATTAACAGCAGTACAAAGAAATAGATGTCTTGACCTATTAACCTGGCAAATCCATCTTGCAAAGCGCCCATCTGAACCGTTTGGGCCCAGTTAGAAAGTGACAGGACCAATCAGCGTCGAGGGGCAGTACTTTTGGATGCTGCGGAGTCGTGACGTAAGCAAGCAACACCGAGCCAGTGCAATTATGGCGGGAGACATTAGTGTGGATGCTGCGAAAGGGTCAGTTTTATCAGAACTTGACAACATTTCTTGGTTAAAAGAAGAACAAAGAACAGCATTGAGTTGTTTTCTTTTCAAAAACGACAAAAGTCGTGAACTGACATGTCTACAGTTGCCATGGTTCGTGTTATGCAATTCTGTATGGAGTTTACTCCTTTGATAGGGACAGCTTGGTAGCGGCTATGTCACATGTGCTGTAGCTCTGATTGGCCCATAAAGATGTGACAGACAGAACGTTCATCCAATCACCCTCTGAGTTTTTTTTCACAGGCTCTGCCCTTTCCCAATCGCTCTCTATGGGTGGTTTTCCAGATGGGTGTGTGAAACAAATCCACCTGGCATGCCAGGTTATTGACCTATATTAAAGACTAAAATGTAAGGACTTTTTATTGACTACAACTGAAATAAAATGTAAATGTACTTTATTTATATAGCCCTTTACAACACCCCACAGGTGACCAAAGGGCTTTACAAAAAATCAAATAGCATTAAAAACACACAGCATAAGACAAATCCATAAAGACAGAAAAATAACAGCATTCATAAATACAGCTTTTGAGTCTCCATCAACTAAAACTAGACTTTAATTTGAAAGTTCAAAAGAACTACAATGTCATTAAAAATAAAGGCATTTTAATTTAAAGATGTAGACTATGTAGATTTAAAAAAGCTGGAAATATTAACAATGGTTTCAAGTAAACAATCTTTATTTGCCCACCAGAGAGAATGGTTCATAAATTTACTGTCAAGGTATCAATCAGTTTAGTCTCTTCTTTGAAAAAAACAACGAAAACCTAAAAACAAACAAAAGCCTTTCAGCTGATATAGTGTCTATTACAAGGGTGAAAGTTCAGAACATGTGCCATAAACACGTGACTGTGTTGGACAGTTAACAAGTTTTAGCCTGTAAACATGTCTCACTCACCAATGCCACACTTCCCACAGATGAGAATCTGGTTGTTTTGGTTTGACTGGCTGTCAGAACTTGCCTCTGCCTCCCGACATACAGAGCAGCGGGGCTCCTCCCCTGGCACTCCAGCTGCAACAAGATTGGACAACAGATTTTAACTGAAGGTCAGTAATGGAAACAAATATCATAAATGATAGTGAGACACATCTGTCTGTATCTCTGGTTTCTCCCCTGCTGAAGGTCAACCTGTCAGTCAGTCTCCCTCTATCGGTCTGTCTCTCACCGTGTTGGATGTCCTTCCAGAGGACCCAAAACTTGGAGTTGTCCTCAAATGTGACAAAGCAGCTCTGCCTGGGGGGGCTCACCTGTCCAACAATAACAACACAGAGATTTAGAACTAATCAGAAAAACTTGTGTTCATGCTTTTCTGTGTGTGCTTGTGTTACCCTCTGAATCTTGCCCAGGTAGTAGAGGCCATCTGACCAATGGCAGAGGACGAACTGTCCAACAGTCAGACTGGACTCAGCCCCTTCACTATCATCCAGTCCCCTCCCCTTTTGACAGGCCCCGCTTCCTGGAGACACCTGTGTCTCCAGATCACAGAAGGGTTCATACAGGTCTTCGTACATCCTGCAGAGAAACATAGAAATTATTTATGCACTGTATGATCACAAAATGAATTTGAAACCAGTTATGCATTTGCTGATAAGGGATGATTTTTTTTTTTCAACTAAAGCTGTAAATGTGTCCAAGTTGTGTTAAAAAGGCATACCTTGAGATTAAAATGACATCCTGACATAGCAACAGATACAGTCCCTGGTAAGATGGTAAAATTAACAGCGCTCTGTGCCGAACATGTGGATATATGTTGATATATAACAAAATACTTCATCTGCAAAGAGTGGAACCAGTGTTTTATAACAGTAACACTTTCTATCTCTGAGTTCTCAGGGAAATGGCATTCAAGTGGTCCTCCAGAGAACAGTGGAACAGAAAGGCAAGCAGCCCATGTAGACCGACATCACAAAGTCACACACGCTTCTAGGCTGTGGCTGTGATTCATTCCTGAACTGTCAGGGAGTTTTTGACATCTACGAGCATGCGCAGTTTGTCCTCCCAACAGAACCGAGACTATGTACCGTTAGCTGGCTAACCACTGACCACAGTTTACTTACACACCCACGGCCTGGGTTATAACGACTCAACAAACGGGCTAATACTTGTAACAGATTCATAGCAGCCCGGGGCTGCATCATGTGCAGTAACTCGATTTAAAAGTTTACTAAACAAACAACGGGTCTCTTTCAAAAAACACAACGTACCCGCCAGCTGCAGTATAACGGCTGCTGTAATTAAACGGTTATAACGGTGTATCCCATCAAAGCATCACTGTGTCGACACCGTTCCCGCAAGTGATGGAGGTCTTCAGGCGTTAACAAATCGACATCACTGATAAACTACTGGCAAACAGTCCAACTTGCTGAAAAGAGGTGTTTTAATGGCGTAGAATCGGGTTAAAATACAAAACACAAAGATATATTACCTTCTCTGACCCGGTCTGTATCCACCTGTCTTCCGAGCCTCTGACCCACAGACAAACAGGCGTTGCTCCAGCCGAGGTTCGACTTCAACGGGACAGACGCACCGTCAGTGTCTCTCCGTCTCTTCACTTTCTCTCCCCCTGCCTCCGTCCTGCTGCCGCCGTCGCGTCGCCCTTGCCCTGCTCTCTCACCCCGTCTCTGTCCTGTCAGTTATGGGCTGTCTCCCCGTCTCTGTTTCGTGGCGCTAAACTTCAAACTTCATCCGTCGCCATTTTTTCACTTTTCCCGCGAATCAGGAGAGGAGGTATGCTTTCATTTGCATAAATCCAATCATCATAGCCGTCGTCAATATCGTCATCACGTTGCCAACATGAAATGAGCCAGACTGTATCTTGCCCTTGCCCTATTTAGAACTGAGTGTACTTTATTAGGCTACTGACATCATTTGATCATCCCGAAATATTTTATTCCTTTGTTAGAATATGTGAAGAGTTTTAGAGAGAACTGAACAATCTCCTGCGGGTAAACACAGAAAATGTCAGTTGTCACCTGTAAAAAAAGTTTAAAATTGTGTGTGGTAAAATTGAATATTTCATTTAAGAATTAATTTACTGCCCATTGAAATAATAACAATAGAACAGTAAGCATCTATGCATATCAGTAGTGTTGTTGTTTCAAAAACTGTTTAAAATACAGCCTACTTTTTATAATGAAGTGACACAATAAAAATATTATTACTTGGTTGTTCAATAATTTTTTAAAGACCCTGTCTAAGGATTTGGGATTAACTAATGTATTTATCTTTTACTTGAAGGCACAATGGCAATCTGCATTTTGCAAATTCAGTGCATTTTTTTCTCTCTGCAATAAAACAGAATCATTAGTGTTAATTTAACCCCCATAGTGATTAGTTTAACATTTTTTCCAAGTTTATAAACGTTTCACATGTTCCGAGTGTTATTAATTAAACTCTTTTATGGTATTAATTTTTAACACTTATGTAGTGTTTTTTTACACATTAAAGTGCACTTTTAACCCTTTAAAGGTTTATGAGGTTATTTTCTTTCACTTTGGATGTTAATTTGTAGCATTTACAACTTTAGTTATTGCCACAGAGCAATGCATTTGTCATATTTAGTATATATTGCCACCTTACATTGAACATCTGTGGCAAAGTCAAAAGACTTGACAAAGACAGAGCAAAGAGACAGATCCAGAGCTAAAACATGCACTCATTTGAAATTCTGCACTCTATCCTCTGTTAAGAACATCTTCTGCCACGGGCAGGAAGTGACCAATGTGCTGGATAACTTCACTCATGGTGCAGAGGTGTTTAACATATAAACAACAATAATCCACCAGAAATATGAGCAAAGTAATCCCAGCAGTGGTCACTGTACAACAGGCAGCATCTTATCAGCATTTAAACACATCTAACCACTGGGTAGATCAGTTGGGTCTCTACAGTTAGACTAACAATGAATGGATCAACACTGTCAAGTAACTCCAACACTGAAGGCCAATTAAATCATAATGGAGTTACAAATTACACTTTGGAAGTTAAAATCAACTCTGAAATTTTTAAAACTAAAAATTAAACACTCCAGTTTTTGCTGTGTAGCTGCCCATATTGCATCTGTCCTGATATATGCAGTCTTGGCCTCTGTGAGAGGGACATAAAAATCTGGATAGAAGAAAAACATCAAAAGGATAGCCCTTGCACCCAGATCTGACCTTTTCCTTTGCTGGCATCTATTCCCTTGGATTCCCTGCTAGGCGAGAAAAAGAGCTACATTAAACTGCTATTGTTGAGAGTAACTTACCTGTTTGTGACAGAGACTGTTGATACAATCATTTTATTTTATTAATCTGTTCATTAGATGTTTTTCTATGACAATGTATCCATTTATATGCTGAATGAGCCGTGTTTCATGTCAGCAAATCCATCTAAACTGTGATCAGACATTTACAACAAAGAGGAGGCAAAATCTCAGTTCAGACACTTTTTAATGATCCATCAATTCTAAATTTACATCAACTCTATCGTCATCAGAAATTATTGATCCAAACCGTTGACTAGATGTATGAAGCATCTCCACAAAAATTCACAAAAGAACAGATTTAACCCAAACCCCATTTGTTAACATAGAGGAGGTAGTGCCTATGGCAATCAGTCAGCAGGGGGAGCTCCAAGTGTTTTAGTTTCACTTCTGGGTAGCTGTCACATCATCCATCTGTTCATACAGGCTATGATCCAAAAACACACAACCATCAAGATACAGAAGTGAACTAATTGATTTTCCTTAAAGATGGAAAGAGTTTTTAAGAATCTATCTGTCGCTCTGAATGATGAAACAGGACTAGCTGGTGGGACATCATGTTCAGAGGAATTTGACTGAACTAAGCAAAGTATGCGACCCTAACCCAGCAATTTTGTCAAGGAGAGAAATCAAATGAATAAATGCCAGCCAGCACAGCTGTACACAGACTCTTTTGCTGCAACTGAAGTTGAGATAAACAGATGATACCCCAAAGTACAATGTTGTCTTTAGTTAGCTCTGTGTCACTTATAACTGAGACTGATAGCTGAATGTCATGACAGTAGAAATTATGTTGCTTCAAGCCCACACAGTTAACATGATTAGTTTGATCTGACTTTACAATGCAATAGATTTTTTTAATGTGTCACACATTATCAAGTAGATGCCTAGTTTAACTAGGGATTTGTTCTAAAAGGTATGAGAAGGCATTTTCATTACATCGTGTCTTTAATATACAAATAACCAATCACATTTAATAAAAAAAAACATCAACAATCGGTTGTTATTTCACAAAGTTGCTGCAGAGAGTTGTTCAGGGGACAATGGGTCAAGAGCAGGAGAAAAGGTAAGGAGTCAAGCTTTGGTTGTGGTTTAAGGTTAGGAGTAAAGGCAAGGGAGTAGGGTTATAGACAGAAGTTCAAGGGCTAGGTCATCAAACTGGGCTCAAGGGCAGGTAAACAGGTCAGGGGTCAAGTTTAGGGCCAGTTAATCAAGAGTCAGATTTAGTATTTGGTCGTATCTTCATCTCAGTGAACTTCAGTGAGTATTGCCAGCCTGTCCAGCTGGACCACTCCACGCCATCAGCGTAGGAGGCATGGCCTCCACTCAGGTACTGCCCATTAAGGTTGGAGGTGTGGCAGTTACGGTACCACCATGCACCCTGGTAGTATGCGGCACAGTTGTTCTCTGACAGGTCCTGGTCTCGATCTTTGGTCGTGAATCGCATACCTGAGTGCTTGAGAAGGGAGTCACCTATAAGACAGAAAAACACCTGTTAATTCTGAACACCACTGCAGTAATAGATCACTCATTTTACTGTAATTACCTGCAGTCCCTGTGTACTGGTCAACAATGAGTGGATATCCATCTTCTTCAGGGTTCACAGAGTCTCGGCCAACAGAGAAATCAGCGTATTGTGCAAATGCTGTGGCATTATCAAAGTCAGCCATGTCGATCCTTAACTCATAACCACCTGACCTGGTGAGGGAATAGATCCTCTCAAGACCTGAGGGACAAACAGACAGGCAGAGACAGACAGAAAATGGTCATTCAGTAGCTTTTTAAAAACATTGGAGAGCAACAAAGCACATGAAACTAGAAGCATGTATGTTTTGATACTGTATTCACTAAACGGCACATATCATAGAGTCCAGAGGGCCTAGGGGTTGGATCAGCCTGTTAAGGTACAGGTCTAGCCTGTGGCTCCCTTCTGAAAGTCATTCCCCATTCTCTCATTCCACTTTCCAATTCTGTCCACTATCCTGTTGCTATCAGCCACCAAGATCGTGGTAGTGCTATCTTCCACCCTAAAGGGGAACTAGACTTTGTGAAAATGAATCTTGCAGTTACTAGCATATGTAGGCAAATAAGCTCTTTGTATTTCCATGAACCAGGTACTTTCAATATCAGTAGACTGGTTAACAGTATCGTGTTTTCTTTGAAAAAGCAATATCTTTTATCCTTTAAGAGCCAGTACATTGATGACACTGGTATAACCCCTTTAGCACCACTCTTAGGCAAGAGGAGGAAGTTTTTAAGTCCAAACACTGGAGGAAAAAATAATCAGTGGTTGTGTGCTCTCATACTGAGAATACAAAATGCCCATAAAAAGATAACATGTGGGATAAATGTGTCTACTGGCAGGAAGTTTTCAATTTCACCTTTTATCATCCTTAATTACCAAACTCATGTCACTGCTGTCTGACCTTTCCTGCTGTCACGTTTACTGGCAAAATAACTTATTTATTTATTTATTTGATTAGGACAGTGCACATTGGAAGCATTGGACTTGGCTTAGCTTTGCTAATCTGTAATCATGTTGTACTGTAGAAGATCCAAAACAAATGAGACCATAAATTTATTTTAATGAACCAAGTGAAAAGTAAACTCAAACGTCAAGTACTTAAGTTATCATTAGAGGTGTGCCTACAAGAAATAATGCAGATTAACAACATTTCTGTATTTACTTATTATGTGTAATTGTGCTTGTTAAGTGTGTGTGTTTGTGTGACAGACCTAGCCAGTGCTCTCCAGTAGTTTTTCCAAAACCATTCTTGTAGGCCTCCCAGCCTCGGAAAAAGTTCACAGAGCCATCCTCTCTTCTTTGAATAACCTGCAAACACAAACACAATACTTGATCTTATGTGATCAAAAGCACAGCTTCATAAAATTCATGATAATAAAGCAAACTATGAGTCTTCTGCCAATGTGAATGACCACTACGAATAACCTGCCTGTTTATATGTTTGCTAATAAGCAGTATTAGCAGTATGTATTCTTAGTCAGTACTTCATAATCTGCAGTAAATCTAATATAGACCAGATGATCTCATACCGTCCAGCCTCCTCCATTAGTGGTCATGTCACAATAGACCATGAAGCCATCTGGGTCGTGGGTTGGAAACACAGAATAAACTCCATCTTGAGTGTTGCCGGATGCCAAGACATCAGTACAGTCTCTGGGTCTGACAGCTGAGGGGGACAGACAGACAAACAGATAAAAAATGAGATGGAATAGATGCCAAAATTCATACAGTCATGTTCATAAGCTTAAAGCATAAAGGGCACTAAGGATTCACTACGGGGTCCAATGTGCTAAGGTCAAGCTCAATGGGAGCTTTTTTGTCCAGGCCTTTTCACCCCCGGTAATATGCCTGGAAAATGCTGGCAGTTTTTTGGATCTTGGGAAATTCCTAGCATGGCCAGGGGCTAATGGTAACCCTACTATCTGACCTGACAGTACCCTCGGCCATACTTATGTGCCACATCCACCCTTACTCCACCCAAAAAGTGTTGAATTTCTCATTTTTTTTAACAGATTACTTTTCTATGCCCTTGGTAAAATGCAAGGACATCCAGAGCACCGTGTGCAGGTGAATGTGTTACCTCTGTACTTGTTGTCTCTCTGCAGGTCATTATTGAGTCTCCTCAGACTCTCTGTCTCCCTCTGCAGGCTAAGCAGAGAATCACTGAACCCTGCAGCCAACTTCAACACACCTGAGTGGCTGTCAGACAACACCTGTAGAGGTAAGAGTGGGAGTTCAGCATATTTACCTTGACAATGTGGTCTAGAAGGTTACATCAATGAGATATTATTTGACTGTAGTTATGGATTAGTCCATCTCACCTGTATGATACGGCTCTGCTCGCTCTGCAGTCCATCGAGTCGTTGGTCCAGAACACCTTGACCTCTTTTGAGCGAATCTGCTTCGAGCCTCAGGTTGTGTGCGTGGCCTGAAAGAACCTTCAGGTCCTCAGACAGCTTCTGGACCAAACCTGTGTTCGGCCAGTCTTCTGCATTGTGACTGGAAAGAACTCGCAGCAAAGAGCTCTGCAGCGCCTCCCAACGCAGGAAGTTGGCGCTATAATCTGGACAGTTTGGATCCAAGAAGATGCTGATTGGCTCTCCATCTGTGACGCGGGAGACGGTCACAAGAGCACCAGTGTCTTTGGAGTTGGTTGAGATCACAGGTGAGGAGGAGGCTACGCCCCTATTAGTAAAACAACAGGGATGAAAAGACAGTCGGAAGGACAGGTGGGTCAGGTGGACAAAAGAGAGGAAAAAGACAGGAAGATAGTTCAGAATGGCAATTATGTCAGGCAAGTAACCTACTGGTAGGTCAAACAGATCAACAGACATGCTGGTGGTTGTGTTTACCTGCTTACGAAAGGCAGAGGATACTGGTTCACATACAAGATAGTGACTGTTGCTGTGACAAGAGCTGCTACGACGACCAACACACCAAGGGACCATGACAGGATGTTGCAGCATCTCTGAAAAACACACACACCAAATGGATCAGCAGATGCCTTAACAGTCATGTGAGCTGATGATTTAGTAATTACAGGCATCAATTACCAACATGCATTATGTTGGCAAACAGGTTACATTGGTACTGTTGCATCATCACTGGCTGGGCCTGAAACTGCATACTTTCACACTAGTCATACCAATATGACATCACATGGAGTATGTACATGGTATGCAATTTTTTGTGTGCAAGACATCCCCAGATGTTTGCTAAATTGGCAGTTATTAAATGGGAGCACACTGGTTGTACTAAACCACTCCAAAATACATGGTTCTCACATTAACAATAGCAGCCAACAAAAAAGCTATGTAAAAGTAATCGTACTGTCATACACTGAAATTGTTGTCAAATAACTACATAGATGGACTAATAATGAACATATACGTATTGTTGCTGAATTCTATCCACTGACCTACAATTGTGCTAGTTTGCTCTTGCTAACAAAGTTTGAACCTTGGCATTGGCAGAGAAGATTTGGGCAATTTTTCATGGGCACAAGCCACATACTCAGCTCTGCTGCTCATCCCAGAAATGCATGTTCCTTACAAATGTGGCACCATTTAAAAGGGAAATAAACAGACTTTCCAACAGTGGCCTATAGGATGTATTTCCAAGAAGCATTGTCACAACAAAGAAATAATCTACCAAAGACAAATTTCCTTTCTATTTGCACTAGGTTTGAGGATGAGGATGTGGTAGGTAGAATGTCAGTACGTGGTTTCAGACACAGCCAGGCTATCAAATGTTATGTGAGTACAGTATTGTTACAGTTTGCAGTATTGGTCAGAAAATATGACTCTGCATCGAGTAAAACCTGGGTTGTTGAAAAATGAAGCCAAAGCATAAGTGCGAAAAACTGAAGTTCGCTGAATATGAAACGCCTTTACGGGCGAATGCCATTTTGATATGAACACTAAGCTAAACACTAGCCACATTGTTAAAAACTTCTTAAACTTATATTTTTTTATAAACTTTAGTATAGTTTTAGCTACTCAATAATATTAGCTTCCTTTAGCTTGTGCTTCTCATGTCACGGACTGGGCTGTTTGTTTTGTAATGAATGCTAAAAGCATTAGCGTGCTAGCTTGTAGCCCATGGCTTGGGCCAACATTTAACACATCCTGGCTGATTAGTATCTGTTGTCTAGCCAACATGTTTGGTGTCATGTCTGTAGCCTGTGAAATTGTGGCCATTTGACTTGGATTACAGAACAAAAAGCTAAGGAATGAGTAGCTATCCTTAAAGATTTATGTGAAACAAGACCTCATTCCTTTATTAGAAATAGGGCATGAAGAGCAGTTGTGTGTTCAGAGGAAATATGACCCACATTTTAGCCTCAAATTGATGTTGAAATCCTACTTGCTACACAAGGGTTATACTAAAACATACTGTATATTGAATTGTTGTAACCACTGTAAGCAGCATCTTACTGTTTTAGGTTATATCCCATTTAATCTGTAAATCGTGCGTCATATTTATCAACTCATCCGGTGTTCTGATCTTAATCTGTACAGAAATCAGTTGTGGCAGCTGTCAGATAAGAGTAGTAGAAGTATTGCAGCAAAGATCACAATTCTCAGGAGAACTGCCATTATGGCACAATGCTTCTTAGAAATTATCTATGACACTTGACCCAGAGTAAAGGAGGTAATTGTGTGCAATGATAAAACAGAAAATCTTGGCATTATTAACTATTGGCATGTACTAATAAAGGCTCATTGTAGCCTGACTGGAGGATGGGGTTACGATGAGGATTGTGGGGTAACACGCTCCCTGTGGGGAAAATCACATCTCTGTGCCTTTAATCTGTAGATCCTCCGTGATGTTAGTGAAGGCGACAGCTGCTACAGATTAGAGACACTTTGATCTGACAGTTTAACTCCAGATTAACACGAATTAACTCTCTGTAGGTCTGTCAGTCTGTAGGTCTATCAGTCTTTTCATCTTTGTCTGATGGTTCAATTTGAATTCGACCAGAATCATTGATGCAGTTAAAATGCTGCATAAGAAGACATGGAGTCTCTAAAAGAGCTCAGGCCAGCTCCAAAACAGTGGAAAAATCATTTGACCAAGAAATTTAGAAAAATAAAATAAATTTTAATGTGACATTAGCAGCGGTTTCAAGTATTCATTTGTGAAAAGATAAAGTCTTCTCATCCGAGATTTGACAGTGGGGGGCTATGGTAAGACATTGGGGACCTCCTCAGGCCCATTTCATTTAGCTGATCACACAGCGGGGTGTCAGCGCAGCTCAGAGGACAGGTGGTGGCATGGTGGCTGCTGACGACCAATACGAAACTCAGTGGACTGCCTTTGAACTATTTCTGTGGTCCTTGATATACAGTGCTTAACAAATGTGTTAGACCACCACCCAAAGTAAGGTTTATGCCACAGCTGCCCTGAATTAACAGCATTGGTAATTACCAAAATAATTTTTTATGTTTCTGCAATGGTTAATACTCCAATATGTAGAAGCTCTTTAACCCAAATGATACTTTTTATGCTAAAATATAATTATTATTGTTATCCACAAATTTTCAAATTTACTGATTTACAAAAAAACTCTGAAAAAATAGTAAAGCACATTATTATTTCTTGATTAATATGTCAAATTATAGTTATTTACTTGCATTCCTCAACAGGGTATAAAAAGGTGAATTCAGTGTGAAATTCCTCATTCCTGTTCAAAATGGTAAAACGTGGAGAGCTCACTGAAAATGAAAGAGTCCACATTAAAGCACCTCATGATGCTGGATGGTCTCTGAGACAAATATGAGAGGTGGTCTAATAAATTTGTTAAGTACTGCATGAATTTGTGGGGTTTTTTCCATCATCTTGTGCATATTAATGGGAACAAACATCAGTTACACAATTATGAAAAATAGGGTACAAAAAAAGGGGATGTTTGTTTTTGTCTTACTACATGCCACTGGGATAAAATCATACAGACAATAATCAAACCCTTTTGCTAAAATGTTACTTGACAGATCAAATCTGAACTTTATCATGCCACAATAACAATGTGCAAATTACACCTTTTAATCAAACTGATAATCACCAAAAGAATAATCAAATGGCATATCATTGTTCCTACTTCTGCTGTAAGATGTACAGCTAACCCTGGGCCCATTAGGAAAAACTAAGGTATAAGTTTTTACTGTAATGATGGAGGACAGTAAGACTGAGATAAGATTTGATGATGTGGGGTTATTGTGTGGACTTGGTGAAAGAAGGGGGAAATTTGAAGGTTAATGTTAAGTGATAGAAGACAGTGGTGTTGGGGTGGGATGTCAGTGGGTTTCCCAAGCTTTTTCTGCCTGGACACCCTTTGGCAGATGAAAATATTTTCAAGCTCTCCAAATCAACATTAATAGATATTTAAAACCTGATTCTCTGTTGAAGAACCCTTTAAAATCAAACATTCAAGAAAATCTGCTTTTGAGATTAATAGTTCCCAACTTGCAGTAATTCCAAAGACTTGTTTGAGCATGTGTTGTGGCACAGATCCTCTCAAGTCTGGGATGGATCTACAAGACTGTCACTCTTAATTCACGTTTAATGTCCAGCTTTGATATGTATTTTGTCTTGGTTTCAGGCAATTGCAGAAACACTGCTTACATGGAAGCAGTGTACCTCTGGATACAAACCACTGTTTTCAATGTGAAGCCAAGGGCAAGATACTGTCCTCCATATTTACTTGTCTTTGTTTCAGTAGCTCAACGCACAGGTTAGATTCCTTGTTAGCTCTACAGTTACCTGGAAGTCATCTCAAAAACTTTGCCAGGCTTTGCTAGCAAAGCAAAAAGGTGCTTTGTTTTTATTTGGCCTTGTTGCAAACCACTGCCCCCAAGGGCAAATGGGCTCCACTTTGGGAATCTCTGGATTATGATGAAATGATGGAGAAACGATGGTGATGGTTGATGGGGATAAGTGAGAATGTAGGATGAAGGGCTGGTGGTGGTTTGGGAGCTTTGGGGGTTTTTTTGCATTACAGGGGAACATATAAGACTGATGTTAGGTTGTGGATGATAGTTGGAGGACTGTAGGAGATAATGGAGAAGAGGAAAGTGATGGAGAAAGATGGATGGTTAGTAATGGGCAAATGGACAAACTGATGACCTGGCAATAGTGTGGAAAAGGCAGGAGATTCTGAAGTGACAATGGGAGACGACGGTGAATTGATGATAATGGATTTGGTAGGATGATGAGATGATTTGTTGATGATTGGGTTAGTATCTGAAAAACTGCTGAACTAACTAGCTAAAGCATGGCACGCACCTTGTGTTTGTTTGGCCGTTTGCTGTCCAGCTCTGAGCTGCTATTGTTCATGATGGTCCATCTGTCGTTCAGCATCATCCTGAAATGCAAAAATACAGAGATAGATCATCCACCAGGACTGTGACGACATTGATGGTTTGAGTAATAGTAGAAGCTTTAGTCATCAAATACTTTATATTTGTTAAAGAGTTGAGGTTTTAAGATGTTGCTGATGGTTCCAACTTCCCTGCACCTCCTGATTTGACTTGGAAGAATACAACATAACACTTTTTCTGTATATTTATCAATTGGCATCCTTTTCATACCTATCAGACATCTGAATCTCATCATGGACTTCATGATTTCACATTTAACTTAGTTAAGAACCACACAGAGACTTGTAAGGGATTCTCACCTTCCCAAGAACTGAATGCTTTGTAAAACTCTGTGACTTAAAACTGTCATATAGATCTCTAAATCCTTCTTGGTGTTATATAGACTATCCCTGTAGAGCCCTACAACCTCCTTAATAATACACAGTAGTAGGAAAGTATAGAAGTGTTTGGGAAGGTTCTCATAGTCTATGAAAACTAATATCCAAAACCTAAATAAGACAGAGCAGCTTCCCCTCTATGTGCTTCTGCCATACGTACAAGCTCAGAAAGAATCCCCAGAAACAGATATTAATAACCAAATTTAAAAGCTTTATTGCCTTTAATTTCTTAAATCCTCTAAGATTTCTTCTTACAAACCTCTGCTACTTTCTTAGACAACTCTGCAGCCATTTTTGGAACTCTACAACCTTTTTGAGGTCTCTTAAATTCATCTTATAGCCAACAAATCTGTCTAAAGCAACTCTAACCTACTTTAACTGCCGCTCTTGACTGCTCAAGGACCTACATTAATTTACAACCATCTGGAGGACCTGGAATGTTTTCAATGACCCCTTGAATCTCCGTAAAAACCTCCAGGACCTCCTTAGGGAATTCAGACCATGGTGGACTGGAATAACCTCAGTGGTACAAGATTTGTTGATGAAGACTCATTGACTCAGACTTGTTGCTTAAGTCTTGCTCTATATACCTGATGTCCAAGAGTTGTTTTACGGATCTGGTTGTAAGGGGTTGTTGTTTAATAGAACTAGAAATAAGACCAACAAAAGCTTCTACATATTTAAATATTAATGTTAACACTTTGCAAGTGTATGTATTTTTGTATTTAATGTTTGATCCCTGTACATTGAGAAGAAAGCCAAGCAGAGTCAAATTCCTTGTTGCGTATAAGTGTAGTTGGCTAATAAAGCTGATTCTGATTTCGAGCCCACTCTGTCCCCGGGACTACACCTCACTGTGCCCACTCACCTCTCTAGTTTCAGGAATACTGTCTTTCTATCTGTGTTATTTTCAGTGGGTGTGTCGCTGAGTGGAGAAAATCTGTTAGAAATGTGAAGCGGTTGGCGGAGATCCGAGTGGGTCTTCATCTGACGGCTTTGCTTTCCCCATACAGCAGGAGTGTCCATCTATGGCCCAGGGGCCAAATGAGGCCTGCGAGCCATTTTTGACTGGCCCTCAACAAATTCTTGAAATCAAATTAAATATGGTCCACATTAGAGTATGAAGCTTGCACTAGACTAAATTGTTCCTCTTAATTTTTCAGCAGAAAGCAATGCTACCATGCTAATTCTGTAAACAAACATTTTGGCAAGAGGAATTTGTTCATGTTTTCATGAGACTACACCGTAAATTTTAAAAATATTGGCAACCAAAATAATAACAATATCTTGATTTACAACACCCTGACAGATCACAACATCAAATAGCAGAACTAACGATGTTCCAGGGACAGAGCCAGTGGTATCAATGGCTGACCAGAGCCCCCTGATATCTGATTGGCCACCTCAAACTCCATAAAATGATTAGTTATTTGTTAAATGATTAGTTGTTTGTCACTTCAGCAATTAAACAGCATGCATTTTAACATGCCCGATCACAAAGCGAATCTTAACCTACATTAGACTGGTTTTACTAACTTTAACATCCTTAAGGTGGGGTATATGAAAGTGCCCCCCCATCCTTATATATCTCTGTATTTGGCCCTGAATGAAAAAAGTTTGGACATCCCTGCCTTACAGTCACCCAGGGGGCTGGCTAGCTAGAGCTGAGAATAAAGGTTTGGATTCAGTGGTGTGGAGTCGCATTTCCTAAAGAGTTATCCTGGTCTCCAGAGCTACAAAGAAACTACACTGAATACACGTACCATTATCGGTAAAGGAGGATGGGGAAAAGCTGAACATGTGGTATACTGAGCAGGAGAGGCAGAAGCAGCCAGCGAAGGCAAGGCTAAGCTAGGCTTAGTTGTGGTAAAAGAGGGAAAGGAGGCTAAGGGAAAAGCAGCTAAACCATGAGGTTGCGTTTAGTTAACTATACGTACGCCTAAACGAACAACAGATATTAAACAGTAGTGATTAGAAGTAGAAAGAGTGGAAAATTTAACGTTAGCTCGACTGATACGTAGAGAAACACAGATCATTAAGGTAAAAACTTGTTAGTAAACACTCAATGTTAAATAGTTACTGTTAAATTTAGTTTTATTTTTAAAGGCTCCTTTCTTGTTTGCGACCATGCAATTCCTCATGGTAAAGACAAGGGGTGCAACAATACATGTATCTGTATTGAACCGCTCAATACAGGGTGGACTGAACCAAGACCACTGAATCGAACAATACGCAATTTTATATTTATTTTATTAACTTCTGATAAGATGCTCTGTGCCGAAAGCTCAGTGGATATGTTCTGCACAGCAGAACATGCGTCTGGTATAGCTGCACCACATACATTTAATTTTTCTTTTGATGTTTTTTAAATATACTTACAGAATTGTACCCCATAGAACAGTGGTTCTAAAATTGTTTTCATGTCAGGGATTGGGTTTGTTTGTTTTATATTCTGCCAAAAATAGAAAACACACCTTCAGGGACCCCCAAATGACTGTATTTGGTTGATACTGTGTTGTTAGAATGTTTCAAATGTTTCAAAAAATATTTAGGGAGCAATTTATTTGTAATATATACTCTGCTGCTAAAAATGCACCACACAAGATGGGTGATTTCTCCATCAGATAGATGTATTTTTTTAATATTATTCTTATTTTTACATGGAGCTGTTTTTGTTTTATATAGTGCTAAGTATGCACAGCAGAACATGTGTCAGGTATAGCTGCACCAGTTACATTTAATTTTTAATAAATAAGTAAAAAAAGGCATGGAAATTTCTCTATTTTTGTATCAAAAAAGTATCGAACCATGACAAAAATGTATCGAACTGGACCGAACCTTGAATTTTGTGTATCGTTGCACCCCTAGTAAAGACATGTAAAGTCAATTTAAGGACTTGTTGGTATATTGTAAAAGCTTTTTGGCAAAGACTTTTTACAGACCACCAGTGTTGTTGTACAGCTCTATTTTGAAGACATGACTGTTGGTGAGCCGTGTTCATAAAGACTTGTCAAAGACTTGGTAGAACAGACCTGAAGTTGCTGTAAAAGACATGTTTGTGAAGGGATACTAATTTTTTGTTGTTCTCAGCTCTGTATTCACATTCTTTACATGCACAGTCAAGTTGAGCTATAGTTAGAGCAACAACTATGAAGTTCAGTTGGTCTTCTGTACTTGTCCAGTATTCAAGCACCAGGGAAGAATCGGTTTACTGGCGGAGGCATGTCAACCTTGACTGCAGTAGGTGGCGTCATGAACCTTCTTTATGTTTGTCATGCTCTGTGATTTAATTTTAGCATAAATGTGTTATCCCTCTACCGCCTGGTGATATCCAAAAGCAGATGACATGCATCATTTACCTCCATGTCAAAGTCCGGTGCAGAAACTGTCAGTGTTTGATAGTGTTACCAAGTAAAAATGAGCTGTTTTCTCTTTTTTTTTTTCTCTTTTTTTTTTTTTTTTTATTTTGGTCACAGAAACAAAAACAAAACAAATAACACGTTTTAGAAAGAAGTCAAATTTTTGTCTTTTTATATTCAGTTAATTTCTTTTCTTGTTTTGATCAAATAATTCAGGGAATGAAATCATGTGACCCATTGGAAAAGGTGAACATTTCAAATAAAAGCCCTCATGTCAAAAGTCAACATTTACCTATTAGACAGATAGTTTGTTTGATGTTTGTTTGTTTTTTGCTCTGATTATTTATTTATTTATTTATTCACTCACTTATTTATCATGTACACAAACTCATAACTAAACATTTCCAACAAACTATACACCCATAAATTCAAAATCTGACTCCTGCTTTATATGGATAAATACCTCAAGCAGTCCAGGCTTATTTATTCATATTAATTTATTTTCTTACTGATATCAATTATTATATAGTCCATAAAACCACTAGTACTTATACCACTGATGTTATTTTTAATACATTGTATGGAGCAAATAGACCTATTATTATACTATAAAACACAATGGATAGCTTAAGTTTTAAGAGGAGGGCTTTTATTTTGAAATGTTCACTTTCCCAATAGGTCACATGATGTCCTTTTCCTCAAGTATTTCATTAAAATAAGGAAACAAATGACAGAATTGAAAAAGACAAAAATTGGACCTCTTTCTAAAACATGTGTTGTTTGTTTTTCTGTTTTTGTGACTAGAATGAAAAAATGAGAAAATTGATAGTTTTTTCCTTTGTTCCTCATTTGTTGTCAAAAACAAACAAATGAGAAAACGGCTCGTTTTCCCTTTTTTGTTCAATTTTATGTCAAAAACAAAATAACCAGAGTTTCTCCTGATTTTTGAGTCTTGTTTCAACCAGGAAATGGATCTGCCAGAAAATACACTGACCCTTCCACAGCGTAATGCTGACTTTTCTGCCATCCCAAGAGCTTAGTAAGCTAGCAATACCATCTTACTGACACAGCTGTGTTTACCTTCTGCTCACACGCTGCTCAATGCCGATGTGCACACAGGAAAGAAAGAACAGCGCTAATGCTTAGTGGAGCTTCTTTTTTTCTTTTCTTTTTTGTGGCCACGGAAATGAAAGCAAAGGTAACTAATACAGTAAAACCAACACATTAGGTCACAACAAAAAAAAGTAATCAGAGTTTACTGCTGCTAAAGTGTGATGTCTGAAAGTCTAAATACCATCAAAGTCTTGACATACAGACCTGATGTAAAATGCTTGTGTAAGACGTATTTTTAGCAGGGTATCCCCATGTACAAATAAGAAATTTTCACCTTTTACG
Organism: Cheilinus undulatus; assembly: GCF_018320785.1. NCBI lineage: Eukaryota > Metazoa > Chordata > Actinopteri > Labriformes > Labridae > Cheilinus > Cheilinus undulatus. The sequence goes on along the minus strand of NC_054869.1, from coordinate 23,787,956 downwards.
TTCTTATGCTGGGTACCTGACTTGTTCAGGATCGGGTTGTATTAGAAAAACAAACATACTTGTAAAATATTTAAGCACAGTCTGATCCTTGATCTCAGAGTTTGCTGCTTGGCTCTTTACTTCTACTACTTCCTTGTAAAATATGACTAATTTAAGCACTTGAGCTTTGCATTTGTATTAATACTATATCAAAGAAATCTTACTTTGGTTGTCTTTAATTTTCTACCAGTGACAGAGGAGGACACCCCTAAGGTGATCAAATAGCCAAGCAAACATCAAACATTATTAGGCACATATGTAAATACAGTCAGACCTGTGTCCTAATGATGGGTCAGTGACATTATAAGCCTTAACTTATGTAATTTCTGTGTGAGTTTTTTTTTGCCAGCTGTCCTGTCCACATTTGGCAGCAGCTGTGTTGCTTTTAGGCTGGATTTGTAAAATATATCACTCCAAGGCCAGCAGGCCTCAGTATGTTTGTGATATGATAAAAACACAGACAGCTTCTCATGGATTAGTTGCTAATTATGACAGTTTTCTCTCAGGTTAGTGAAGACTGAACGTAGATAGGCAGGCCTATGATGTTAGAGGCGTGTTGTTAAAGACATTCTGGCAAAGACCTGTTGTTAAGGACTTGCTAATGACTTGTTAAATCTTTGAGTTGACTTGAGACGTAAAGCTGAACAGCTGGTCTGGGGGTGTTTAACGTCTGCTTCTGTCAGATTCACTTTGGTCTGACTGACAGTCACTCAAGGTGTCCTTAAAAACCTTCACATCACACCTAAAAGAGAAATGTTTTTCATCTAATTGTGAAAAACAAGTAAGGTGGTGGGTTTATTTATGTTCCATCCTTTAAGTCAGTTTTGAACTTCTGACCTCAGTAACAGGTTTTCAGTTCAAACATCAGATCAGAGATCAGTGTGAGGATCACAGCTTATGTCCACAGTCACATCCTGGTTATTTTTATTCTCCTCTGTTAGAGGAGTGTTTAGGTGAACAAAAAACAAAGAAAAAAGGCATATTATATATTTTAAGACACAGATAAAGTCATAGCATTCTTTCAAAATGAAGTTTACTGTTGGAAGGACTATTAAGATGTGAAACTTAACTATGACCGGCAAAGCAAGCTCATATTTCCATTTGGCAGCAGTCAGCCTATTTAGTGAGTGATCTGGGACTTTTCAGCACATGTCCACGCTTACTCGTCATAATTGACCCCTTTAAAGGATTCAAGGAAAGATTATATTTCCTTTTTAAATAAATACATGAAATATAATTTCATCTTTAGTTTGTTCTTATTAGAATACAAAAGTTGAATAACTCGTGTATGCTGAGAAAATGCCTAAACATGAAATTCACAATGTTTTCTTGTAAAGTAAATAACCTCTTCAATAAATAATGGGGAAGCAATGTTTAGTTATTTATTATTTGCTTTCACATAAGTTTTAGTTTGTAATTCAGAAAAAAAACAACCCTGAACACAGTTTCTTTACAACAGACCTACACAGTTAAATCTATACTTAAAAAATACCTTATTGATTTCTCATATTATGAATCCGTTTTCTTACCTTGCTCTTTCAGGCTCCAGATAAAGATGAAAAATCAAAATGAAACTTATTTTAAACCTACAGATTCATTATGTGGTCAGATGTCATTCAAACAGACACAGATCCACAGAGAGAGCTAGAGACCATCTGCTGGGTCCCGGGGCGAGAGAGCGAGCGAGAGAGAGAGACGCGTGACGCTGTGATAATCTGATCAGTTTACTGCAGATTTACTGCAGTCTGTCACACCAAACAAACAAGTTTTCTGACAACATGCTAACAACACATTAACAGACCACTAACTACAAGCTAACAACATAAATAACCAACAAATTATTAAATTATAATTAAACTAATGATGAAAAACATGTTAATCACACTCTAACAGCATATCAACAAGTAATTAAATCACAAACAATATGTATATAACAGCAACACTTTTATAACTCTTTACCACTATTAAACATATCTCAAAACATTTACACAACCATGACTGTTCACATATCACAATAAACAGCAATGTACAGTATGTAGCACATGCCACCGTCAGAAGCAGGGGCGGTTTGAGCCTCCAGGTCAAGAGCAATATGACGCCCTTCTCCATTAAGCTCAGAGCGATCATAGCAAGGGAGCAAAATATTTTGAAGCATCTCTTGAGAACTTCGAAGCATACCAAAAGGACACACCACAATCTGACACCCCAAATACCTAACAGTATGAAATCAGCTTTTACACAGCAAAATATTCAGTGTTAATTCAACCCCCATAGTGTTAAATTCAACTCTTTTGCCGGATTTATATAACTCTCATAGGTTCTGCTTAAATTTACACTTGAAAAGTGTTATAGTTCCTGTAAAGTGATACAAAAAAATCTTTATTTTAAGTTTGTTGTACAGGCCACTGTGTTATGAGCCACCACTGCAAATTTCAGTCATGAAAAACATCTGTAAGGTTTTAAAATTAAGTTCTAAAATCATGAAAAATGGAGCGGTAATATCTACTCTAGGATGGTGTGGGCACGTCGGTTGAATGAGCTGAAGCGACGCCCACTCACAAGAAGTATGAAATGCAAATACAGAACATAAGGCCACAGGCAATTGCCCAGCTTTGCATGCTAAAACTGCCTACATGATAAACAGTTTAAAAAGACAACCAAGGCTCGTGAAAATAAAGTAAGAAGACGTTTACAGCTCCACATCCTTTTAAAAATATTTCACCAAAATAGACACTTTTTAATCACATTTTGGAGAAAACACAAGGTTTTAATTAAGTTCCCACACAAAAACAAAGGTTTAGGTTTAGACAGGGTCAAAAATTGGCTTGTTGCACAAGAGACCAAGAATTTTCATGCTTTATTCAACATTATTTTCAAATATACACCACACAGTATGGAAATTATTAAAACCCTATGCCTTTGCTTATTTTATAAAAGTACAGTCAAGTGAGTAAAATAAGTCACACCCTCTCTTCTTTTCCTCTCTCTTCCAGCACCTTTTGTGCTGGAAGAGAGAGGAAAATGGACTTAAACTGTAGAGAAAATCAGTATTCATGTTAGCAACAAAAAGACAATTAAAGCAAGGGGTCAAGAAGACCCTCAAAAGGACAACTTATATTCTTAGATTTTGCACATTTCCTCAGAGTAAAAAAAAAATCATCTGATAAATGAGATGATGTTGTTTAATAGTAATCTACTTTTGGATTTACAGCACAGACACAACTGCCAACCCAGAGAAAATGTGCCTCAAATCCTGTTGCACAACATTTCGTGGAAACATAATTTTGAACATGGAAACGAGACAAATAGAACAGTTTACTTGTCATATCCACTCCTTACTCCACCCAAAAGGTTTGGCCTTGTTTTCAACAAATTATTTTCTCATGCCCCTGGTAATATGCAAGGACATACAGAGTGTGACCAGGGTTGTGTCAATCCTCCTTCCTGCCTGATGGTGCCCTCTGGCAGCTTACTCTCCACATCTACACCTTACTTAAGCCTCAAATTTTGGCCCAAACATGCCTAAAGGTTCTGCACAGTGCTGTATTTCTATATGTTGGAAAACTCTGCCTTCACTCTCATATGGAAATTAAAAATGTACATTTTTAAAATCTGGCTTTAATTGACCTTTTTACAGCTTTTGATTTATTAATGTCTGACATGTTTTGACATTTTTAAAGTATGCAAATTTAGTTTCCAAGACTTTCATATACCTAGGGTAACCGTTGTCTTCATTTGGACTGCATGACTTTGTGTGTAAAGGTGCTAATGAAGTTAAACTGAGAGAGTACATTCTTCTCACCTGCACTCTGGCTGCACATACTGACATTTTCAAACAAGCCAAAGTTAGAGGAGTCATCAACGCACTCATCAGACTGGGTATGCTGGTTTTCTGCAGTCTAATACTCTTGTAAGTTTATGCCTTGTTTTGAATTATTCTTGTGTGTAAGATTTCTAAAACAAATTTCAAAATAAAAAGCAGTGTTACAAACTTGCACTCGTGTCATGTTTTTGACATTTACCAAACTTTAACGAAACAGCAGGATCTTAAACTCTCACTTTTTTGACAACGGTTTGGTCTGTTGCTGTGGAAACAACCCCCCCCCCCCACACACACACTCCTCCCCTCCTCTCCACTCTCTCTGTTAATGACAAACACATGTGTGAGACTAAAGGAGGCATCAACGACTCAGAAAACTGAGCTGGGATTTTCACAATAAAATCATGAAGTTAATAAATAGACAAAGATACTTGAAGTGTTTAATGCTTATTGACTTGGCATGATATTGCTGTCTTTTTAACGGTGGCTTCATGTTGTAGCTGTGGGTTTTCCTTTTTTGGTAACCACTGACATGTGATTGCTACTTTGTGCTCAGGTAAACTGAAATTTTATTCCTGAACTTCAAATTAAAAACCAAAAGATCTTATTCACAGCTGCTTTGAAGCATTCAATCACAAGATTGAATCTATTTTTATCTATGTACTCATTATAAGTAGCCTATTATGTGATTGAGATGTATTCTCTCCCTTTAAGTCCATTAAAGAGAAAAAGCTGTAGAATTATTAAAAATGTCATTATTGACACTTAGGATGTTACTTAAGATGACGCGACTCTGAAAAGTATCTGATCAGATGTAGATTTTGGTCCATTTGTGTGTCTTTTTAAATTGAGGGGTTTTATGTTGAAGTGCTGACAGGAAACCGCCTTCTTTCTTTGTCTTAACTTCACCAGGTGTAAAATTGCTCCTGGTTTGAATTTTTTCCTCCAGAGGGAAAGTAAGAAGAAACACAAACTGAGCTCTAGCAGAGGGAGAGGAGCCGTTAGTTCAGTTTGATTTAAGTTACTTAGCTGTAGTCAGTTAGTTTGAACTTTAATGGATGCGTCTCCTTTCAACAGAAAAAGGTGAGTGAACACTCACTATTTTAACACGGCTGCACATCTGATGTGTCCCCTGGAGGAAGAAAAGGGCTGAGTTCTGATATTTGAAAGGAAAATAAGAGATTGGGGAGGTAATTTAGTGTTGAATTATAAAACAAGAAGAAACAAATGTATGAGATCATTTCAGTCCCAGAGTCACTGAGTTTCCAAACTAAACCTTGCTTATTTTTCTACCTTTGTCATGTGTCAGACTGCCTTAAAGCACAGATTTACTTTTATTTTTTTAAAGGCAGGGACTGATTTAAACCAGGTTTATGGAGAAACAACAGCAGATTTATTGATCAATTTAATATTAGAAGCTGAAAGTTCACTCAGGTTTGGTTTTCTGATGAAAACAAAGTAGTTTTTTAAGAGGATAAGAAAATGATGAAGATCAGAAGAGTAACAGTATCAGCTGTTTTCTTTACTTCTCATTTAGCAGCTTGTCCGTCTTCTGTGGGCCTCAGGGTGCAGACGCAGCCATGTTTACTGATGTCAGTTTAGATCAAGAAGCTCACTCTTGACATTTGCTGCCCTAGTTTGTTAAATGAGAGTTTAAAGGTCAGATCAGATATATTAATCTAAGACTTTATTTTTTTCCCTACTTTTTTATAACTGTGTAGACTTGTAAAAAGTGTGTTTGTGCTGATAACATTCTTCGTGTTCTGATTGTTTATTTATTGTTTGTGGTAAGTGCTCCTCAGATTTAACATCATTTTACTGTTGTAATGTTGAAGTACTTAGAGAGACAAAAGTAGGAATGTAAAGGGGAGCAGCGGCCCCCTCAAGGATGCATGTTAGTGTGTGAGGGAATGTGTAAGTGTGCGGTAATCTGTTAATCCTTCTCGTTAGTTTCAATCAGTGTGATGAGCTGCAGCTTCACTTCCTGTTTTGGCTCTTTTCTTTGTCACGTTTGATCCAGAACCTGAACAGTGAAACACACAAATCCAAACTGTGAGCCTCTTAGATTAAATATTAACTTTATAAATATCATAAAAAGTGACTCTTGAAGCAAAAATAGAAAGTAAGAAAGAAAAAGAAATCACCATTTCCCCTTTTCCCAGGTAAAAATCATCATCAGAAAGCAATGAGTCATGGTAATTTGGAATTCACTGTCAGTTTAACTCAAGGTAATTGTTGAATTGTAACTCAACATGGCTGTTTACACACCGCATTAACAATACTGACTTTATAATCAGTGGGGATTCTTAATACTTGGATTAATGGGGTGGACTGGAGTCTCAGATTACACAGGTACAAGGTAGTCTGGCATCCATATTGATTCTGTAGTTTAAACACTTGTGCATCCTAGACAGCATTAAGGAGGCGGGAGAACTGCTGCCTTTATCTGAGTTCAAACTGAGACCCCGTTTAAACCTTGCATCAACACAGATTAACACCCATTTTGGGCTTTCTCCAAGTGTTAATCCTTAATGCTAGGTATAAACACACCTCAATGCATAATGTCATCTCAAACCGCAAAGAGTTTGTCTGAGAGGCTTTCATCCAGACAGGGTCAGTATGCTTGGAGTATCAGCACACGTTAAAGACCAACCAGTCGACTGAAATAATCAGTGGTAGTCCCCCAGTAAACTGTAAGCATGGCTTTATTTATTTCTGTTTCTGGTGAAAGGAATTATGTCCCTTTTCAGATATCTGGATTATTTGCCTAATTCAGTAATCAGAGTTGACCTTTCAGCTCCTAAATGGCTCTTTGCATTGTATGAATGTCTGTTAAACAATGACAAAAAGGGTTTTTAAAAAATGGAAACCATCTTCAACAGTTCACATCGGTCAACACAGATCCAACTCCTAGAACTGCAGAGCAGGAACTGTTGGTTGCATTGCTCAACACTGCCCCCAAGATTGGTGGTGGTATTGCAACGGTGTGTATGGTTTGGTGTGTATCTGTAGGCTTTGAGAGGACAGACGGAAAAGCAGAAATAAATGTAGAAAGAGCCGTCTATATCCGTATTTCAAATGTAAAGCATAAATGAGCCTTTAAATACTGTTTTCATCAAACCAGTGCCCCACAAGGTTTATTTGCCAAACGGTCCATCACCATGTCCTTAAAGCATGTGTGTGACATAATGAGGGAGAAAAGCTGTTAAAAATGCACTGAATGTGTTTGTTTCTTCTAAATAGTGTTATGTGATGGTGACCACTTTAAAAAAGAATAGATGCATCAATAAAAAAATGACTGAACAATTTTAATCCAATCTCCTTGGAGCAACATACAAATTTAGGCTGATGTTAACTCACTGTATACACCTGATAGGCCCAGTGGTGGAGCTGTCCTCCAGCTGCACCAGGAGGCCCAATGCCAGCCTGCAGCCTGTAAGAGGAGGTGCAGAAGGAAGGAGGAGGAGGAGATGAAGACGAGGAGACGGAGGAGTAGAGCAGGAGGAAGCTGTGAGGAGAACAAAGATCCAAGAGCACGCCTGCAGAGGAATATAAGAACACAGAACCTGAGGAGGTGAATATTTATCAGTATCCTGATCATCACTGGACTTTTATTTATCAGATATTAATCACATATTGCTGGTGTTTTTGCAGGTCTTCGCAGTCTGGAACCAGGACCAAGAGCAACATCAGAACTGTCTCTACAGCTGGACTCAGGTCTGGAGTGATGATCCAGTCCTGTAGACCTGAAGTCAAAGTGGCCCAGATCAGGAAGACTAGGATCAGGACTTCTGTTCAGACACTGGAGCTCAGAGAGGCAAGGTCTGCAAAAGGTGACATGAACAAGGAGCAGACTGATCCAGGAGCCATTGAGACCCAGCTGGACCACAGAAGACCAAACCAGGTCCACCAGTCCAGCTCTGAGGTCAGTAGGAGAAAAGAAACAGCAACACTATTCTTAAATAATGTTTTCACATAAACCAAACTCCTAAAAATGTCTCTAAATTTCACATTGAGCTGCATGTGTAACACAGACAGCTGAATTTTTCAACTGACAGTGAATGAGTGTTTGGGGGATGCTGATGATGTTTAGATCATGTATGGTGCATATGATGGTGGGAGATCCTAATAAAACAGCTTCAGTATGCTTTCTCTTTGCCAGTATGCTATTTTCCACTCATTAGCTCACACTGTGAATACATCCAATGAAATTAAGTGTTGAAATAAAGGCAGACACTGGGGGTGTCAATGGCCTGGCGGTTAGGTTATGACCCGTGTATGGCATCTGGTCTTTCAAACAGGTTTAAATCCAAAATTAATCTTGGAAAGAAAAATGTGTCCATGTATTCTGTTGCTTTTTTCCCCATTTTTATTATTTTTGTATTATGTCCTGTGCCCACCCTATCAGACAGGGAAATTCTCTTACCATGAGGTGCATATGTAAAGTCTGAAACATAGTATTTTCAGAAAAATGTAGTCACTTTAAATACCAAAAACATTTTCGGATCACTGGTTCGCTTACATTTATTAACTTTAATTGTGTAAGACAGGATGTCTGTCTAATCCTGGTTTTGATCTTTGAAGTGAACTGTTCTTGTCTGTTCTGATCCAGTCCAGATCAACAGCAGGTCTGATCTCAGAGTGGTCCTCAGAGACCAGGAACAACAGGAAGAGGTCTGAGAGACACCAGGGTCCAGAGTCCTGCAGAGGAGAGGGGGGACCACAAAGGATCAGATCAAAGTCTGAGGGCAAAGCTGAGAGCGGAATCAGGAAGAGGAGGAAGATCCACCCGTCTGAGTTCAGAGGGAGAGGTGAGATCATACATCATCAATAATTAGGTATAAATGAGTCATTATATTAAAATCAGTTTAATGATAGTCCGTTGGTGTCTCCCTATAAAGGTCAGCTGCGTCTGTCCATCACTCCAGAGGCGGGGCAGCTGATTATTGACAGTAAGTAATGAAACAGCCAATCAGAGGCGAGCTTTCATATTTTAAAACATGTTTAACTGTCAGAAACATGTTTAACTGGTGACTTGACTCATCATATGCCATCGCCTTTTACAGTAGAAAAAGACCAAACACATGGCTAATCAAGTGACAGACAAGTTTCTTCTAAGAAGAAGTTTGTTGATGTTTGAATAATAAACACAGTAATTACAAAACATAAAGAAAATTATAATTATGTTTAGTAAAGATAGATAAGTATACAATAAATATCTAATAGTTACAATTTTGAACATTGTTATTTTAATGAAGAGCTGAAGAGCTGAGTAAAAATGACTTGCAATGTACAAGACAATGTTCAAGCCTAAAAAATATCCAAATATATTTAATGATTAAATAGAATTTTTTTCTGAAAAGAAAGAGACTGATCCACAATCTGGTCAGCATGAGGAGCTTATAGTTCAACAGTCAGCCAGCAGGAGGAGCCAGAGTCTAACTGACAAGATGGGTTCTGCCAATGGAGTAAGTGGTTTAAGACATGCTGTTGGTCTCCTAGAAGGGTCTAACTACAGAGGGGATTTGAAGCAAAAATAAATAAATAAGCAAGTGCATATATGAATAAATGAAGCTGATTTTCACCTGGAACTAGTGGGCAAGTTTATGTAGATCCTCACCACACCCCTTGTTTATGTTGCAATGAATATTTTCTACTTTTACAAACATCTAGTTCAAAGGGTTCAAGTTAAATTTAGCAGCAACACCATCTGCTCCCATTTTCCTCTGAGTAAGATTAACTTTTTTTTCCCAATTCTGAGCTAAACAATGCAGTAACTTTTAAACTATCCTCATATGTTTAGTGACAAGAGAAAATACCATTTCAAGAATAACATTCCCTGCCTCAAATATATATCATCCACATGTAAAAGGCTGTTTTAAATTCTCAGTTTCCTGTCCCTTCACTTTGTCTGTCTCCTTCACGTCCATTCCCTGACATTCACAGGCTAAGGTGTTCTGTCTCTCTGCAGTATACAAAGCGAAGGGGCTGCTGGGAAAATCTCAATGGTCATGTGATTCCTATGTCAAGGTAGGGAACAGTGTAATATTGTCATGATGTGCCCAATGTTATAGCTTCAAAAGAGATGAAAGCCTGTACAGTGACTCTGTTACTTTGCATGCATTTCTGTAGCCAATGTTCTGAACTGTACATAATCATCCTGGATTGCACCCCAGGCAAAGAGCAAAGCATGCGATGATGATTATGATGTGCTTTAGAAGAGATTGAGTGTTTTTGTCTGTAATGTTTATTTTAAACAACACTTGTGAGTTTGTATTTGTTTTAGAACATTTGATATACATGTGTATGCATATGTGCTTGTTTGTAGCTGGTGGTGTCCTCTGAGGATGACCGAAGCATCAAGATGAAAACTCCAACTGTCCTCAGCAACAAAAATCCAGAATACAACCACAGCTTTATACTGTGAGACGCATGTCTTTGTATTGATGTTGGTATCTATTAACATGTTTTCTGCCCTTGAAGGGAGCTTTTAGTGAAAATTAAAGACACTGAAGAGTGTCGGCTCCAGGAAATAGAAAGGGGAAAAGGGACAGGCAAACTTGGAACAGGGTGTTTCAGGTGGCCAGACTGCTAAAAAAAAGCACATTAAAAGAAACATGAGATGAGCAGTGAAACTGTGTTTTAATTTAGAATCCCAAATGTTGCAACAATCATCTCGAAATAAGACTTTTTCTCTTGAATTCAGAAAAAAGAAATTCTTTGCTCAAGTGTGATGACCTTGTCTAAATGTAATGCACAGGAAACTAGATGGTGTCTCTTTAAGACAGAAATAAGTCTCAGCAAAAAGATTTTTGCCTAATTACACCTTATTAATTATGCCTTTTTGACTAATTGGGTCAAAACCCATCTTGGGAATAAGTGAACTGTGTTTGAATGACTCATAGTGTGTCCCAGGGTTTAAATGTGATTTATCTAAATGTGTTAACACATGAATGATAGCTGTAATGTGATCTACTGTATGCAAGACTGAAAAACAATATATTACATTTGGTCGGCCTTATAAGAACTTTACCTTTGACAGTGATAGAAAGAATTACTTGAATAACTCATGATAAAAAAGGAAATACAGTTGGGCAAGAAGCACAATAATGTGTTGTATTTCATCTTAGCTTGACTTCTTGTACTGTTTTTCTTACAAGTGAATTGTACTTTGTGCAAAAAAAGTCTATCAAAGATTTTTCAGGTCAGGAAATCTGATATTTTTACAGTCGTAGATGTTTTTTGGCAACAGGTCCAAATAATCAGGTGAAATTATGCAGAAGTAATTCTGTAACCTTTATATAAGCATTGTGTGGGCTTCATATCGCCCTCGTTACTTGATTTCCTACATTGTTTTACTTCAGCTGCTGATTTTTGGTGCTGTTATTGTCTCATACAATCGTATGAAAATCTGGCCAATCTAACAGGAGTGAGTTTTTAAGGAGGTGGTGGAGCATCTTAAAGAGCCAGCAAAATGACTGATTACAGAAGAAAGACAAACTATTGGCTTCACAAGAAAAACAAAAGTTTAAAATAGAAATCAAAGACAGATCAAATATTAAATTGTGAGTGAACATCTTTAAAACTCTATCAGTTTTTACTTACAAATATATAAAACCATTACAAATTTCCAAGGCCAGCCATAAGGGGGGATAAATGGAAGAGCTTTCTGGGGCCAATAGAGATTAGCAAAATCCTTATCCATTGCTAAGTTAAGCTGTGATAACCATATTTTATTTATAACCTGAATAATAACCTCATCAAAAAAAAAAATTACGTATGCTTTGATAAAATTTGGCCTTCTTGAAAATGTAAAGCCCTTTAAACAGAATAACTCTTTTACTGGTAATGTAAACAATGTGGATGAAAATGAAGTAGAAGAAACTAAGTGAAAAGAGACAAAAAATGCACAGAAAAGTGGCAAAAATGTGTTAAAATGGATAAGAATGTGATAAAGTGGGAAAAAGAAACAGAAAAATTGGTTAAAAATAGGAAAAAGAAATGGCAACATGGGTTAAAAAGGAATAAACAAGTGGCAAAATTGGGCAAAATGTTGCCAAACAATGGCAAAATGGGTTTAAAGTGGTAACTATGTGGGCAAAAATGGCCGAGAAGCTGTGAAATGGGTTAAAAGTGACAAAGAGAGGTGGCAAAATGTACCATAATTGACATGAAAGGGGCAAAAGTGACAAAATTGGGTAAAAAGTAGCAAAAAGGGGTGGCTAAATAACCTTGAAAAGCAGATGGATATGCCTGTTTCCGTGTTTCTCACTGGCGAATCAATCTTGCAAAGCTCCTGTCTGAACTGTTTGGGCCCGATTAGAAAGTAACAGGACCAATCAGCGACGAGGGGCAGTACTTTTGGGCGTGGTGGAGTCGTGACATAAGCAAGCAGCAACAAGAGGCTGGTGCAATTATGACGGATACAGTGGATAGAAAAGTGATTAAATGTGATAATAAGTAGCACAAATATAGAATTTCAACAATAAAACCAACAGCGTGACACTCTTTTTAGCTCTAAAATGAAGTAACGGTTAGTCAGGATGCTAGAACCAGTGCTACTTATCCAGCACATCGATAAATCATAACTGGGGAGGGCCCATTGACTGGTTTATCTCCTCAGGTCTGCATATATTTGTCTGTGTGAGATTGATTGTGTTGATTTTTCCTGTTTGTGTGTTCAGGTGTATCAGTGACAACATCCTCAGGAGCAGATTGTTGGTTTCTGTGTTCAACAGGTCGGTAATGATGTCAGATCTAAAGCCCCATCCCTACTATTCCTCAGTGTTCTCATCTCAGCCGCACATATGGACAGATGTTTCCCTCTTCTCTGTCTTGTTGTAAAGAAAAGCCAAAATGAAGCTTTTTTTAAACTACAGTCTGAGCCATGGTGATCTGTCCTACTGTGGTATTTAATCCCTGCCTCCTTCTCCAATCAAAACCCACATTTAACAAAGTCATAGTACAACATATGACTTTCAGGCCTCAGTGGCACAGGAGCCTCGTTTGTCAACAGAGCTGTTCGTCATGACGTTACTGGCATCAAAAAGTTACCTATTCTTAACCAGAAAAAGAAAAAAATGCACAATTAGACCTAACATTATCTACACAATTATGTTTGAATTTTTTTTTTACATGTATTTGGATGTTCCTTTCTGTTAACATGGAGGAGGCAGGGTTTATGATCTACACTGCATCCATTTAGAAGGGGAGCTCTAAATGTTTTGGATTCACTTTGAAGAAGTGTCATGAAGTCCATTTTTATGAACCCCAGAAACAACATATAAACCCAGGATTAGGTATCCAGTGGATCCAGTGATATTTAAAGGTTAAGTAATGATGGTTAGATTCAGATCAGTAAAAGAACATGCTGACAGAACCCAGCAGTGGGAGAAAGACGTATGAAAATATATTCTTTAGACTTCAAATTCAGTTTGGTTGAAAGAAGCTAACAATTACAATCAGTGGTTCATGTTTGCTGTGCTGTTTACCTTAACACTCTTTGTAACTAAATATGGTGCTCCTGTAGCTCAGACTTTTGTGGATTATCATCAACTAGTGAGGGAAGTTTCTTTTTACAAAGAAAACCGAGAACTGACAGAAGTTTAATTTCACTGTGTTGTCTTCCTCTTTGTCCTTCTCCTCAGGTGCAATCAGCTGATTGGCTGCATGAGCTTTGGGATCGGCTCTCTTGTCTCCTCTTCTAAGGTCAGTTTAAACCGACCAGGCACAAAATCCAGACCTCTTATTGGCTTTAGGCAGACCATGTTTAAAAACAAAGTGAGTTTATCAGATGTTTGGCCAAACAGCGCAGCAGTGGGGCATTTATGATTGTGGATTTCTGCTTTTATCTGTGTTGCATGTATTTATGTAGTACAGAATAATCAATGTAGTCAGTGGGGGCAGTCAAGAAGTAAAAAACATAGTTACAGTACAGAAGGCAACATCTTACAAACAGATGGCAGAAAGGAAAAGATACTTTATTTCTAAAGGAAATCAATGATATTTATGTGGATCATCTGTCCACAACATCTCTGTGAAACATGAACATCGTATCTGAGGGAGCTGCTCATTTATTATTCATTGTTTTAAACTGATACAATTCAAGCCACATGTAGCAAATATGCTTGGGTGACATCTGAGAATTTAAAGTCTTTATTTTTGTATGACTCTGAAAAAATAATTAGCCTCAAACAGCCCTGATTTTAGCTGAAATTTGAACAGCTTATAGCTCAGCTACGCATCTGTTTTCCCTGTAAACACCTCAGCTAGTCTTTGATTAAAACTGTAAAGAAAAAAAAAACTTTGTTTTTTAAAATAAATAATATATGTAAGTATAATAGCTTTCCTCTAGCTGGTTAAATAACCTTTTGTTTTGGTAGAAGACTTGACCACATGCTGTCACTGGTGTTATTTTACACTGCAGATTTAGGGTGTATGCTAGTCACCGTATCACAGTCCTTCAATTGTTATAAAAGTTATTTTCAGCTGTTAATTTACTCAGACGGGATTATGCAGAGCAGTGGCTCCCAACCTTTTATCCTCGGAGCTCTCCCTACTTGTATCTGTGAAACAATCTAAATCAAAAGCTTTTTTGACCTTATGTGAACCAAAGTTAAAATAGTTTTGGAATTTACATCAGTTTTTATTTTAGTTTTGCTTTCACTTTTAGTTTTTGTTAGTTTTATTTAGCTAAAATGCTTTATTTTAGTTTTAATTGATCTTACTGTTACTTTTAGTTTTTCCAGGAATATATAAGATAGGGCCAAAAATTATGGAGATTTTGCCACTAATTCTATTTTATTTCAGTTATTTTTGTAAGCACACAATAATGTTTTAGTTAGTTTTTCTTTTATTACCTCCGCCAAGGAGGTTATGTGATCAGGTGGGTTTGTTAGTTTGTTAGTTTGTTTGTTAGCAACATAACTCAAAAAGTTATGGACGGATTTTGATAAAAATTTTCAGGAAATGTCGGAAATGGCATAAGGAAGAACTGATTAGATTTTGGGAGTGATCAGGATCACCGTCTGGATCCAGGAATTTTTTAAAGGATTTCATACTATTGGGAGACAGGGCTAATGGCGGAGGTCTGTGCTGTTACTACTTTACACCAGGAGATGGCGGACATGAGTAACTTCAATCCCAGCAGTATTTTGGGTGTGTTTCTATTCAAAGTTTTGAAGTTTATAGAGTTTGAAAGACGCCTGGTCGAGGAGACGAGTCAGAGCATAACAGAGGGAAAGATGGCGAATTGTGGCAAAAATACTCACAATGCTGGGAGGAATAGAGGAATATTCACCCTCTGCCATGACTTCCAGTCATCTGGTGAGACCATGGGTGAGACTGCCCGTGTATCTTTTGGTACAGGCAGGCAATGCTTCTATCATGATAATCTGCCTGTAGCGAAGCCAGTACTTTTCCTCACCATGTTTCCACCCCACTGGGGAGGGAGTAATTGCACTATTGGGAGAAAGGGCTAATGGCCGAGGTCTGCGCTTTCCGAGGGCTTTTCAAGTTTTCATATTAGTTTTAGCCGACTTAAATGCTTCTTACATGTAAGTTTTAGTTATTTTGTTAGTTTTAGTGAACTATTATATCCTTGGTGTGAACTTTACACCAAAATTTAAGACATAAATAATACACAGCGTGGGCAGCAGGCCTGAAAGCACTTGCTAGGTTTAGAGGTAATGTTATGAAGAATGTGTGTCCATGGTCAGAGTTAGGAACAGAAATAAAAAGAACCATTTATTTCCTGTGCTGGCAGCCTGTCTCTGGTTGGTTCTACCTGCTGGGGGAGGACTTCGGGCAGAGCAAACACCTAAGAGTGGCGGCACATGGAAACAAACCAATGAGAAGCCAGGGGAAAGAGAACAGACCAGCACAGTGTGGTAAGTATGATGCTGATGCTAGGATGACAGGAGTCAATAAATCACGCAACAGTGCTCTAAGCTACTTTACTGTAAACAAATATTGAGACGTAAAATTGAAATGAGTCCTATAAATGTTTACAGGTAAATGTTAAAATCCCAGTCCTGACAGCTACTTTAAATGGCTTCTTCCTCCAGTCAGAAACAACAACTAGCTGCAATGAAGAATAAGCTAATATACCATAATGCAGACAGTAGCGTAGCTAACAACTTACCGATTGAATCTAACTGTTTATGCCCAGCAGCTAGTGGAAGTGCTTATTTATTTATTCACACACATATTGGAGTACAAAGTACATGTAAAAACACATGAGAAATTCTGCATGCATGGTACGTTTTCCAGTGAGAATTTGATACAATGCTAATGATAGCATAATAATATAATGTGAAATGGCAGAAAGTTGCATTGTTTACATCACTAAAAGCAGCTAGTAGCAGTGCTAACAGCAAACAAGAACGAAGCAGATCACAGCACTGATCGACATTAACATGATCTACCAGTTTGAGCCATATTCTGCTGCAGACACACACTGGCCATAAAATATTTGCTTTATTGGCCCTGACAGACACCCTCAGGACCCACACACTCACGGCGTCCCATATGTGAAACTATATGTTTTTTCTATTTTTAGTGTGATGGGAGAGAGAGGGTCGAGTGAGTAGTAGTAGATATAGATTAAAACTGACTCCTGCTCTCTTACTCTCTTTCTTTCTCCCCGGGGGTCCACAGGGTTACCATGGTGATGAGAAGCTGCACAGTAACCATGTGACCCTCACAATACCTCTGTCCCTATATCTCTCAACCAACCCCCTGCTTTCTCTCTTGACTCCATCTATCTCCATTTACCCCTCCCAACGGAGTAAACCTTCTCCCTCTCTATTTAGCTCTCTCTCTCTGACATCACACTGAGATCTGACACTCGCTCGCCCTAGACTATCGTAGCAAGGGAGACGGGACAAAAGACAGGCAGAAGAAAGAGAGACGGACTACCTCTTTAATGTGTTTGTTTGTTGCAGCTGGATTTCTCGTAGTATCAGGGTGACTGTCAGTAGAATTATCAGTAGAAGGAGCCCAGTTCGGCAGTGCTTGTATTTTTGAATTTACTCCATCACTACAGACTCTTAGGACCAACGATTCAGACCGGTCACAGAGGACTCTTTTGCTAAACTGGTCTCTTGTTAGTCCAGCAGAGTGGAATCCTGATGTGTGGACCATCATGCACAGAGATAAGGAGTAAAAACCTTGAGTTCTGCAGGTTGCTGGTTTAGGAGTTCAAGAAACACTGAACTACTTGATCGTCTTTCAGATCAGTTGAAATCTGTTTGTTTATTTATGTCTCTTTATACGTATCTAACACCTCAGTGAACTCAGTGCTGTAGCTCTGTTCTCAGCTGCATTACGTGTGATAAAGAACTGCCTACTGTGAGCAATCTTGTCTGGTCCGGTATTGCCTGGTTCGGTTTGGTCAGAGGACAGTCAGGATGTTCTGGAAGAACACTGCCTGGTCCTGGGATGATTCTGCAGGTAATGATGATGATGGTGGTTATCTACTTCCAGCAGACCTAAGGAAGACTCCAGACTCCACTCCAGATACCGACCTGAATCACATCGCCACCACCACCACCTCCACAACTGTCACCAGCCTGTCAAACTACACCACTACCAACACTACAACCACAGGACTCAAAGACCTGACAAACTACGGCCTTGACCCCATCAATGCCAACTACAGGTCTGGACCAGCCAACACAAACTACAGCAGCTACGTGTCCTCTGTCTGCAACTCAAACCAACAACAAGCCACCAGAGACAACGGCAGCATCCAGCGACTTACGGTGAGTCCGTCAAATAGCACACACTTAAACATTAATCTATAGAAATCATTTACTTTAGTTTGTTTTAATAGATGAGGACAGAAAAGTTACTTACTTCAGTCTAGATGAACTTGTAATTTGTTTGATAATTGTAAACTTTTGCACCTTGACTTGGACTCAGAGAATTCAGAACTTAATGAGGACTTTATTGATCTACAACTCATTTATCTTGACTTAAGACTTCACTAAGACTTTGAACCTTTTGATTTGGTTGTTGACTGAGGACATAAATTTCTTGACTTGGGAACTGACTTAAGATGATTCTGATTTAATATGGTACTTCTTTTGGATCTTAACTGCCTTGACTTCAGATCCTTTTTGTTCCTGACTTAGAACTTGACTTGGGTGTTAACTTGAGATAAATTTCTTTAAGACCTGTACCTTGTGTTGCTTTATCTAGCTCGAAAATTATATTGAGATTGATTCTAGTTAGGGATGCATGATACTGGATTTTTGCCCCTTTCTGATTTGTCAAAATAAGCAACATTTGATTCCACAATAAATAAACTTAGCAAAACAAGTAAGGAAATTTTGTGTTTGGTAGATTATTTCTTTGTTATAACAATGCTACTTGGCAATAAATCTTATACCATTGGAAAGCCTGTTTATTTCCCTTGTAAAGGGTGCCACATTTGTAAAGAACATGCATTTGTGGGATGAGCAGCAGAGCTGAGTATGTGGGTTATGCCCATGAAAAATTTGCCAAATTTCTCTGCCAGTGCCAAACAGCTTATTTAGCTGTTGCTATTCTAGTTAGGGATGCCACATTTGTGGCATCCCTCACAAATGTGGCACCATTTAAAGGGAAGTGAACGGGCTTTCCAATGGAATAAGATTTATTTCCAAGAAGCATTGTTACAACAAAGAAATAATCTACCAAACACACATTTTTCTTACTTTTTTCTGCTAGGTTAAATCAATATATTGTTTTCCAGAAACATAGACATTCAGTACACTGAAAAAAAATGACTAGTACTTACTCAGTAAAATTAAGGCAACAAAGTGACAGTTAATATAACTGAATAGACCACAAGTTGTACGAATTTGATTAAAATGTATAATCAGTTTAATTAAATCTAAACAAAAAATGAGTAGATTTCAATGGCAAACAGGTTTAAGTTTTGTTTTAATAAAATAAGTTCCCAAAAGACTAGTTATATTTCCTAAAAAAAGGTACTCAATTTATTAAGATGTCACTTTGTTGCCATAATATTTTTAAGTATATTTTACTCAATTTTACCCACTTAGCAGTATACACTTAGCCACTTAGCTTAAGATCACAACAAATCACAATGCATTGAAAGAATTGCACAAGCAATTATTTGTGCAACTTAGCGCGAATACAGAGGTTTTATCAAACATTGCTTAATAGTAAAATTCCATATATAGTCCAATGATTTTTCACCTTTTTTCTTTTGTTTTTGTATATTTTTTGTGATGTTCCAAATGAAAATGATTAAGTTCTACACAAATATATAAAGCTGGATTTAATCAGAAAAACACACACACAAGCCATGTTAAATTTTACTTAATATATTCAGATACTCAGTTTTTCTGATGCATTATTTGTCCAAAATGCACATATTTGTTTTTATTATGTACAGTTTACTCAGTTTTGTTTCGTAAATATCAATTGACCTCAGTCTCAGTTTTTACAGTGTAATAAAAAAAGTAAAAGTCTTTGGATAACATTTAACAATTTAACAAGCTCCATCTGCCCTTTTGAGAGCTACAAGCAGCACTGTAACAACCTGCTAACTGACAATGAGCTCCTTTGTGTTCAGAGTAAATATGTGCTTCCTTTTTAAGGAGCTTATACATTTTAAATGAAAATATATTCCCCTAATTTAACAGCAAGTTATAAGACAGACTTTCCTCTCAAGTGCAAAAACCTAGCTGTAGTTCAGACCTAAAACTCATGTCCTAAAAACTTCAAAGTTTAAGGAATGAAAAAAAACTACAAAAACTTAATTTTCCCCCTTATAACCTAATCATTATGCATTTACACATTTAACTGATTTTCATGGCTTGTATTTCAGCAGAAATGTTTATATCTGTCAATGGCAATAATTAGCTTCCAGTTACTATCTATGAATACTGACATTACACCAGTAGTATCATGTATCCCCAGTTCTAGCTGATTAAACACTTGTTTTAAATTTAATGCAGTCAAAGCTATCATGACCTGAGACTTGAAATAAGAAGACTTTTTCCCACTTCTGGCTCTGAAGTAGAGTCACTTCTCTTATTTGTATTTAAATAAATGGGAAAGTGTGAAAGCCAGCCTGTCAGTGAGCTATCCCATTAACAGCCCTACATGCTGACATCATCAGGTACCACTCAGAGGAGAAATAAAAAGATCAGAAACAGTCTGTGGCTATTTTGCCATTTTTCTTTAAAGACTCATCAAACATTCACATGTGATGAATAATAGAGTGAAGCTGCTTTTGCTCTTCACACAGTATACATACACAACACACACAGCTGCAAAGCTATGCTTGTGAGGACACTTCCTGCTCTAACGTTGAACTGACCCACAACTCTAACACTATAAAAGGTGATTGAACTCTATCTGAGCCTTGACCTGATTATGAACTCAAACTTTTAGCCCCTATCTGCTCTGAAAACTCATTCTGAACTTCTCTAACCCTCATATGAATCAAAGAGTCAAGACCCTGACTGCATTCTGAAACACCAAGCTATAACTCTAACCCAGCTAACTCTTATTCTTGATTTCAACCTTTCCGAGCCTGAACTTGCTCCAATTCAAAGACTGTAACCCTGATCTTACCCTGAACCTCATTCTGAACCCCCAACTCTAACTTCACTCTAAGCCTGAATCTTGCTGAGAATCTCAGACACTTTACCTGATTCTGAATCTGATTCTGAACCTTAAAGATGGGCCTCCTAATATTTGCCCGAACCTGATTGTTAACCCCAAAATCTGTCACAAACCAAGCCCTAAACCTTAACACAGTAAAATGCTAATTTTGTAACTTATTGTCCCATTTAAACTAAAGTAGGCCACAAGCAGGGTATGCTTGAGGGTATGTCCAGTGTTGTGCAAGTTCACATTTAAAATGAGCAAGCTCAAAGTTCAGCTCACGCTGAAATAGACTACTTCACATTCATAGCTTATAATTTAAGAAAGAGATTCCTCTTTTGTGTTTTGTTCTGTTGTTGTTTTTTGGCAGCTCCAAAGTTTTCTGTTTTTTAAAAAAAAAACAAAGACCATTTGTAGTCATCTTTCACAAGCCTATTTAATTTTTGATTTATTACTGTTTTTTTTTTTTTTTTTTGTGAAAGAGATTCAGAATAAAGCCCTGTGTGATAACAAGGGAGGTCTCATCCTAGAAGAAAAGCAATAGGGCTTCTTCTGAAAAGCGAGCCAGAAATGTTACTGTGTTAACACCCCAAACCACGGACAAATATCACAGGATGCTTAACAGGTGCTTTTAAGCCAGGGGCTGTAGTCTGTCAGTACATCCCAGAGCATCGGCAATAATTTTCTAGCCTTGGAGTGAACTGTGCTTATATTCCCATTTGTGAACTGAAAATTGAACTGATCAGTTCATTATTCACAAAATATGAGTTCATTCAATAAAGGTGTTCATTTAGCACACTCAGGCAAACATTTGAAGGTTGTGCAATGTGTACCCACTCTTTTGTCCATTTATGGTCTTGCTGGCCCCCAAAAAACAAGATGGTGACAGCCAAAATCCCAAATTTAGGGCATCTGAACAGTAAAAACCAATGGAAACCCTTTTTTTATGATGCATACTACTGTTTAATAGCAATAGTGATGCCTGTCCTACATGACTATTTTAAAGACCCTGTAAAGTGAAATCCAAAGTTTTTGTCTTAACACTCTATAAATGCCGGAATATGGTTGCTGTAAACGTGAAAACTCTGAGATCTACATGAGGCTGATTTCTGGATTTAGGCCATTTAACCTCTGAGCCCACAGTAGAGAATGACCCCGCCCCTCTAACACTGCAATATTGTCAATTTTGTGGAAGGAAGCAGTCACCTGGGGCAGGGACTTCTGGTTCATTTTGTGCAAAGGAATTCAGTCTTGTACTCTTGTACCATTCTATAATGTTCATGTTTCATTGCAAAGTTATAGTTATGCATGTTTTGGTTACTGGTTCATGTTTTCAGGGGAAAATTTTTTTCCAAGTATGACACCATGAGTGAGGGGGTTAATGCTGCAGACTACCTGTGTCCTGAGTAGGCGTGGTTTCAGCTCATTCAACAGACACGCCCACACCATCCTGGAGCAGATTTTACTGCCTCATTTTTCGTGATTTGAAGTTTAATTTTATAAACTTGGAGATGCTTTATGTGACTGAAATTTGACCTGGGGGTTCATAACACAGTGATCTATCAACGACAAACCTAAATACAGATTTATTTTTACTTTACAGGGTCTTTACGGAGTTCCAACTGGACAGTTCCAGGTTGATTTTCTAAATTGTGGTCCCAATTAGAGTTAGCCATAGAGCAAGATGAGCTTAAGGGAGGGGTGTCCAAACTATGGCCTGAGGGCCAGATGTGGCCTGCAGTCCATTTTTGATTGGCAAATATTAGAAATAAAATGAAATATGGCCCTAAATCTAAATCTAATCGGCTCCCCCAAATCCTGAAAATGACTGTCTTTTTGCCTTGTCAGCCATTTGTAGGCCATTTAGGTGTATTCAGTCACTAAACATGTATTAACTTGTATTGGATTAGTCTTACTTAAATTTCCTCAAGGCAAGGAATATGAAAGTGGCCCCACCATTCTTATGTATTTCTGTATGTGGCACTCAGTCGAAAAAAGTTTGGACACCCCGGGCTTAAGGGCTTAGCTACCAGACATTAAAATGTTGCTGCAATGGCAAGATTGAGCATGGCATGAATATTCACTCTTTCAACTAAATAGGTCCAAAAAGACAGCGGCTGCCAGAAACATGCAAACATGCAAAACATAGGGCTTCTGTGAGATATTCATAAAACCAAAGGGTGACTTTATTATTGTTTTTTGCTACTTGTGTCGTATTGTATACTGCGATGACGGGCTGAAATGAAAAATTCCTAGACTGAAGATGTGACGTAACGGTGACCAACTTTCAGTATAAGAATGATTTTTTTTCTTGAGCAAAAACAAACGAACCAAAGGACATACTTCCATACCATCCACTGGAATTTCACTTAATGCAAATAATAGGGTCATATAATGCTCACATGGCAGCAGTCTCTAGAGAGCCTGGGGCCGTTACTGTTATTTACAACAATACTCCACTGATCTTCAGAAATCTCTAGGTTGTGTCTGAAACAACAATAGATGGACAGAAACATAATCATGCTGTTTCATTTTAGAGCTATCAGACGTTAGCATTCACATGCATCAGTGCACATGTTGGTCATGCTAGTTTATGTGATGTGCAGATTTCTGGAGATGTATTTATTTTCATGGTTGACTTGTTTGAACAGACCGATGGGCAGTCGCTCCATGTTCCTGCACATGAGCTCAGTGACCATTGCTCCATCATGTCGGTGTCCTCTTTGTCCAAATGAAACCTGCAGCTGGCATTGACCCCTGTAATCCAGATTATATTCCTGCTGCTGGGAAGGACTTGCCCATCTGATTTTGGATGACAATGTTCACACGGGGGGGGCAGGGCGAGTTTGCGTGTGCATGTGAGCATTCAGGAAGTGTGTGTCTTATCGCAGGGATACATCCAGTGTTTTTGTGGGTCTGAGTGAGCGTGTGTGTTTCCTGCTATTCTTCTTCTGCTGGTTCCCACACACACACATGATTTGCTCCGTCACATCCAGTACAGTGTTAAACCTCTCGCCCACTAGTTCACCTGCACATCTGGATCAGACTTGGAACTAGTTCTGGTTGTAAAATTCGGGCCTCTGGTACCGAGTCAGATGGAGTTTAGGCCTATGCTAAACTTGCTCGGAAGCTAGAATTTGTAGGTCTGGAGTTTGAGCAGACCTGGATCTGGCTTTATAAATCTCGATTTAGTTTGGACTTTACCCCTGGATCTGGATTTGATGTAGATTAGTCCTGCTCTTGACTGTGTTTGGGCCGTTGGAGGAGCAGATGGAGCTGCAAGAGTTGAACTAATAAACTGCTGTCATGCACACGATCCACCGGCTCTGTCGAGACTGCATCGGACAAAACCTGCCCCAGGTCTGGGTCTTATTTGTTCATTAGAACCCCTGAACATGTCTTATGCTGATTCTGATCTGTAGCTGATATGCATGTCTGAAATGACACTTCACTGATCTCAGAAGATGTGCATACGGCAGGGTTTGTTTACCAAAAGATCCCCCCCTTGTTTTTGTCTCTTCACTGCAGTTTAATAAGGAGGAAACTTATACAAAGAAGTCTGGAAATTGGGGAGATCTTTGTGTGTCTTTTCTGAGAGTGAGGTAGCTGCATACAGTTTGAGTTTGTTCTTTTGGTTAGTTGGCTAATTTTTAAATGAGGTTTGGTGTATTTGTGACTTGCAGAACCAAATTCACCATCCATGTACAAACAAAAACGGCAGGAAACAAGCATTTCTTCTGATTGGTCCCACAGTCTGATGTCACTGCAGGCTGTTTGTCTTTTCCCGGAGAATGACTTGTGTGTGTGCGTGGGTTTCTAGTCCAGCAGGTCAGATAAATGTTTAATATGTTCATGTTTATTACAGCTGCACTCCACATGTGTTGGCGTGTGCTTGTGACAGGTCAGTCAATAATTCATACACAGATTAAAACTGAATGATTTAACTGAAAAACAGCATCTGACAGCAGAGAAAGAGAGAGCATTTCTGTGTGTTACAGTGTGTGTATTTGAACAGGCAGAGTTCCTCCATGTTGTCCATCGCTACACAAACTCTAAGCTGTTTCAACAGAATTTCACTCCTGCAGTTTAACTCTTCAGTATCACTTGGTTCTGAAATATTGACCCCTATTAGGCTCAGGTTTTCAATCAATAAATATTATTGATTTATTGATTTTTTTTTAATAAAAGAGGTCTGGGGAAAATGATCCAAAGCAGTTAGCAGCACAAGGACTGGGAACTGAACAGGGAACAGGAAACTATAATGGGATAAGGAGAGGAAACCAGGACTGGGAATTTAAACATGAATCATAAATCTTGACTGGACGCAGGATACTGATCTGGGAACGGAACTGAACAGGGCCAGGATGTTAACAGGGGAATTAACCTGACCACTTAGACAGGACAAGAAACTCAAAGACAAGGAAAGTTAACTAGGAACAAGAAATTGAACCTGGTCTGGTGTACTGAAATGGGAGACTAAAAAGTGTCCAAAAATGGCACAGGAAGGAAATAAACCAGAATCTTGATCTGAGAGAGGGGGAAGCACTGGTTACAGGGAAGTTTACTCAAAGCAGGAAGATGAAGCAGAACATAGAAACTCGAGGCAGGATTGTGAAACTGAACGGGGATAAGATATTGAACCAGGACTGGGGAATTTAAGTGGACCAAAGAAACAGAGACAAATAGAATCAAACGGAATTGGGGAACTGAGTCAGAAGCCAAAAACTGAAAAAAGACTTAGAAAATGAATTAGGGCTAGGAGGTTGCAGTAAAACCAGCAAATTTAACAAAGGATGAAAAAATTGAGAGACTGAACTGATCCAGATTATAGAAGGTAAAAGGAGAAACCAAAAGGACAGCCAGAGGGAAACGAGAGCATGATTTAAACCAAAGAAACAAACAATCCAAGAGCGTTAGAACAAGGGAAATTGGTCCAGACAAGGACATTGTGCAAGGACTTAGAAAGTAAACTTTGACTGGAATGTAGTGCACGGTTTGGAAAAATAACTACAAGTTAGACACCCAAACCAGACATGGAAACTAGAGGGATGTGGAAATAAAGCAAGGATTGTTACACAGAACCAAGACAAGGAAAATGAACAGGGATGAGGAAATCAAGTGAGCAGGAAATCTTGCTGAATCTAGAAAGTTCAAACAAGACTTGAAAACTGAGGAAATTAAACAAAGAACACAATACTGAACCAGGCAAAGAAACTTTAAATAAAGGAAACCAAACAGAGACCAGTTTCAGAATCAGGGCTGGGAAACCAAACCAAGAACAGTGACTGACCTGGGAACTTAAAAATAAATGGAGTCGGAGAAATGATACAGGACTAAGAAAGAGGACCTTGGTTGAGAAACTGAACTTGAACTACAGACTGTATAAACATAAATCTAGTTCCACTGAGGTCATGCATAGGTTTTTGGCATTTCATGGCAGCCACCGTACTATCTCAAGTTTACTTTTGATCAATCTTGCCACAGGCAAACAGGTCGACCTCTTGTGAAACAACCTATTGTGACTAATGGTACATTCTAGTTAATCTCAGAACTGGGAAATTCCGAGATGTATATTATCTGACATGCCAGATAGGCTGCTTCCCATATCCATTGCACGGGATATTTCACTTCTATCTGGTTAAAATGTTGTTATAGCTACATCTAAGCTAGTCACTTCACCAGCCTTTGCTTGCTAGCTTACAGTACCATTGAACTCCGCCCATAGCTACCACCTTGTTTCAGACTGGAGCTTTGTAAGATGCATCTGCCAAATGACAGACATGAAAACTAGCCAGTTCTTCTATTCTGCAAGGTTAAGTTGAATAAGTCACCCCCAATGAACCCAAAAGTCTGAGTTCTAACTTGGAAACTCAAAGGAACCTGAGTGCACCAAACTTCTAACTTCTAGTAACTTCAATGTGATGAACTCAAATGTGATGTCATTCCCAGCTCTGACCGCCGAGGTAAATGGAATGCTGCATAATTCACATTAAGATTTTTTTTTTTTAGAAATTTACATTTAAAATGGAATCCATTGGGAATCCCTTTGCTTTTGCAGCCAGCCTCATGTGGACATTTTAGGAACTGCAGTTTTTAAACTTTCATATTAGCTGTAATTTTCAGCACAAGAGGTGACCACTTGACTAGAACAGTGAAACTGAACCTGGCAATGGCAGTGAACTTCAGTTCAACAGCTAACATAAATCCACTGTGACCTAGTTATGTCACTGTGATGTCACTCTGAAGCATTCAAGGTGTTTTCGAGCCCATCTCTGTAATGAACATCTGAACGGGACTGATCCTCAGTGAAACACAAACACTGGGAGTCTCGCACTTCTTCAAACAGCCCCCCACCACTTCCCCTTACCTCAAGTTTTAATATCATCCTGTCAGTCTGAACTCGGGGGACATTTAACTTCCATTGTGCAGAGAAAACTCTCAGAGTGAGTCGACCTTTCCTCCGGTCCGTCGCTGTTTACACAGTCATGGAAACAGCTCAGAGACCCAGACCCAAACGGACCTTCACTCTGGACCTGACAGAAACATCGTGCCTCTGTCAATATGACTAAAGACCAGCAGAGTCCTAGTGTAGCGCCAACCCCAGACTGTAGTCTACACTGCAACCGAGGAAGTGATAGAACAACAGACAGATTTCTAGATGTATAAAACAGTCTCAGGAATCAAAATGTATATTGTTTCTCCCTCCATATGTGCTGTTCCAAATTAAATTCTGGTTTTACTTGGAAGGCGTACAACTTTGAGAAATCTTAATGCTTTAGAGGATCCTGTTCAGGGTTGCTTGGAGTGATATGGATGACAGAGGGAAACTAAAGCTTGAATCTGAAGGATTTAAAATGTTTTAGTATTTATTAATTTAAAGCACTTTTTTATAGAAAGCTCTTTTAAGGTCAGATCAAGTTGTGTCTTAAATGTTTTATGGATGTCTTTAATATCTTGTTTTTATTACCTCCGCCAAGGAGGTTATGTGATCAGGAATGTTTGTTTGTTAGTTAGTTTGTTTGGTAGTTTGTTTGTTGGCAACATAACTCAAAAAGTTGTGGACGGATTTTGATGAAATTTTCAGGAAATGTCAGAAATGGCATAAGGGAGAACTGATTAGATTTTGGGAGTGATCCGGATCACCGTCTGGATCCAGGAACTTTTTAAAGGATTCTTTACTATTGGGAGATAGGGCTAATGGTGGAGGTCTGCGCTCTCCGAGTGCTTTTCTAGTTGTAATTTGTGATATATCCTGGGCTTTCTGTTGTTTACAAATGTGAAATGTGTATACTGTATGTGTGTGTGCTAATGTACTGAACTGACAGTTTGTGTATTGTCTCTCCAGGTAAA
The DNA here is from genome assembly GCF_018320785.1 of Cheilinus undulatus. Lineage (NCBI taxonomy): Eukaryota > Metazoa > Chordata > Actinopteri > Labriformes > Labridae > Cheilinus > Cheilinus undulatus. The sequence goes on along the minus strand of NC_054869.1, from coordinate 23,760,121 downwards.
CATAGTTCGTGGGAAAGATGGTTTTGGATTTACCATTTGCTCCGACTGTCCAGTCAGAGTCCAGGCTGTCGACTCTGGTAAGAACAGCACATGCATTTACCATACACAGAGCTAAGGAAATGCACTGATTACTAACTAAAACACACACACTTGAAACATACATACAAAATACTAACCCTATAAAAAGTCAATCATGGTCAACATAATTTTGCTTTTTCCACAACAAAAAGAAATGGAAAAAAATCTTTAATGTCAACGTGAAAACATATTTCTACAGAGTAATGTCAGTTGAATAAAAATAGATATGGTAAAATAAGTGAATGCATAAATATTCACCCTCTTTACAGTGACTGACCTAATTCAACAGAGGTTCAGCCAGTTGGTGCTAGTTGTCTCACAACTGGTGACTAGGGATCACCTGAGTGCAGTGAATGTATCTCAAGTGATCCAGTCACTGGTTATTCTGTATTCTTGGCTACCATTACACCATGATGACAAAATAACACTCCCAGCAACTCAGAGAAAAGGTGATTGAAAAGTATAAGTCAATGGATGGAGACAGAAACAATTCCAAGGCACTGAAAATCCTCTGAAGTTCAGTTAAATCCATCATCAAGAAATGGAGGGAATATGACAGTGTGAAAATCTGCCTTGATCAGGATGTCCTCACAAATTGAGTGATGTTGCAGGAGACTGGTGAGATACAACAACTATTGCCCAGGTTTTTTACCAGTCAAAGCTTTATGGGAGTGTGGCAAAGAGAAAGCCACTGTTGAAGAAAACTCAGATTAAGTCTTGACTTGAGTTCACCAAAAGGCATGCTGGAGACTCTTTGGTCATGTGGACACACTTTTTGCTGTAAACAATAAAGAGAGGACACAGAAAGATAACCAACAGATTTATCAGAGTGGTTTTATCTGTTGATGATGTGTATCAGACTATGAAGTTATATTGTTTAGTCTGATTTTATTTTGTATGTGTTTGTAGGAGGTCCGGCTCATCTGTCTGGTCTCCGTCAGGGAGACTCTGTCCTGCAGCTGAACGGACACCCTGTAGAAACCTGGAAGTGTGCTGATGTGGCCCACGCTATCAGGTATTACACCCCCTCAACATCACATAGTCTCCTTTTTTTGAAAGTGTTCTTTATTTATAGTTCACCTGACCTTTAATTCTGACACTGCATGAAGTGAGTGTAGCATGAAGGCTGCAGGCAGGTGAACGTACAGCTTGATTTCTGTTGACACTTAATGCTAAATAAGGCAATGGAAGATGTGTATCTAAGATCTTCAGCTCATTCTAGTCCAAATTAACTTCTACTTCTTCATTTATATTTTAAGTCCATTTTAACTTTGTATCAGCTTTAAGAACCATCTCTCTGTCCTGACTGTCTCTCCGTCTGTCTGTGTGCCCAGGAGTTGTCCGTCTCAGATCGTGTTGGTGGTGTGGAGAGGTTTACCTGAGCTGAGGACTAGCTGTGAAGGAGTGCTCCACCAACCAGCACAGAGCAAGGTGAGTCTGACACTGACTTTTAACATTTCAGAATATGTTTCCATTTCTTGTCCTTTTCCTAAACTACTTTATGCTCTATGTTTGTGCTAGATTACTTTCTCCACTAAAGCCTTCTTTTGGCTGGCCTTGCTTAAATGGCAGTTCTACTGCAAAGGTAACTACATTATTGCTACACTAATGCTACCATGTATTCTCCCTCTATCTTCTAGACATCAGGCAGAAAGTTGCTTTCTCACCCCACCCACAGTAAACATGGCCGCAGACGGGGTCAAGGACTGGGGGTCAGGTCCAGTTTTGGGGCTCTAGGTTCCCTGTGGAGGGACAGGAAAGAGAACCGGGATGAGGAGGAGGAGGAGGAGGAGGAGGCAGAAGAGCAGGAGATGACTGAGTACTCGCCTCACACCACCACACTCAAAGGCACCCGCGTGACATCATCAAATGGCGACAATTACATCATACTATCACCTGTGAATCAAGGAGGACAGGTGAGTGAAAGAAATCATGTAATCATTTTTAGAATGCACAACTATTTTCTCCTACAACCAAAAACTCTGAACCAGAACATTTGATTCCATACAGAACCTCATAAGAACTGTTGCTACCTTTGTTTTAAAAGGATTTAAAAGAAGAGACAATTCCACTGTTTTAATTTTCTCTCTTTGATATTTTTGATATCATATAATAAAATATGAATTTGTTAGTAGCATTATAAAGCACACTTTTCCTGACTAATATTTTACACAAAGTACAATCTTTGAAGTTATTTATTTTGTCATGGCATGGACAGAAAAGGTTAACAGCACAGTGTTCACTTTAGTGACAGTGGAGCACAATCTTCATCTTCAAGCAAACAAATATGGACTGTGCCATTTATGATTTTTTTTACCTCTAAAAAGGAGGTTATGTGATCGGGTGGGTTTGTTCGTTTCTTTGTCAGTTTGTTTGGTAGTTTGTTAGAAACATAAATCAAAAAGTTGTGGACGGATTTTGATAAAATTTTCAGGAAATGTCAGAAATGGCATAAGGAAGAACTGATTAGATTTTGGGAATGATTTGGATCACTGTCTGGATCTACGAATTTTTTTAAAGGATTCTGTACTATTAGGAGATAGGGCTAATGGCGGAGGTCTGCGCTCTCTGAGTGCTTTTCTAGTTTATTTACTGTTTTTAAAAATACTTTAAATATCAAGATGTAGTAGTTAGAAGACCATTCACTGTGGAGCCCTGCTATCTGCTCCGCATGCAGGATTTCTGATTATCAGTTCTATCTGATTGAACCTCCTCAACTTTAGTCCGTTCTAGTCTAATTTTTAGACTTGCAAACACTGCATAGAATTTACTGAACTATGATATTGAAGAAATGAGCAACGGCTCTTTGCAAATGTGTAAGCTTACAGTATCCAACCTATTTAACTGCTGTGATGATAATAGTGATTAAAGTAATTTGATAGACTTTCTTTAGGTTAATCATCTTTTATTGAGTCATATGTTAACATAAGTAATAAATATGTTATAGACTTTATTTAGGCTAGCTTGGCAACATATGCTGAGTCAGTAAATACTACAGAGCAATAACCATCAGCTCACATCTCATCACTTTTTAACACACGTCATTTTTTTTTGCATTGTGGTTTATTGAACATGAAGGGAACATTATTTTCCAGAAATAGCTGGTTAATGTGTGCCGATTATTCTTTGTGGTGCCCACACATAGATACTAGCAAAATAATTCATAAAAACATAAAATTAATTCCACCAACTATGAGACATGTCTACAGTTTATACAGTGTACTCACCATTTAAAACTCTGCACAAAGTTTAAAAGCCTGCCAACAACAGCAGTTTTATCTCTCTGTGACACCCTCAGACATCTTTCTGTGCAAAGTCAGCAAGACGACTGAAGTGCTTTCACTACTGTGTGGAAGTCAGTGATAGATCCCACAGGCTATGAGAGGACTCCTTTTTAAAGAGATTTGATAACCGCCTTGATGGTCAATTTGTGCAAAATTAAAAAGGCCTGCATCTGTCTCTAAGTTTGCTGACACGCTGGGTCATCATGAGTCAGCCAAAATAACCAACAGGCTTACAGATTTTTCTTCATCCTTTAAAAAAAAATCAGCCAGTGACGGCAAATTTTCAGTTAACGTGACCCCTGGTCTAACTCGACATTTCTAGAAACCTTTATGAATATTTAAAACATAAAAGATGGTTGATGTCCTGTCTCTAAACATAACTGTCAGCTGAGCTACACCATATTTGTTACCTCATCTATAATCTTTTCATTGAAATAAAATAAAGTATAACTTGGTGTAAAAACCCACCTGTAATAATTCAACTAAACTATAAAGAAAGATATTTCAGAAAATAAAATCCCAAGGCCTGTTTATTTCTTTTTTTAATACTTGTCCAAAAGAGAGGACTGAAAACATCTTCTATACATAAACCAGAATTCTATACCCTCAACAGGAACCGTGAGCTTTACTTTGAATCTGGTGGAAAGTTTCCTTGGTCAGAAAACTATAATCATTGGACACTGTAGTGTTTTAAATATCAGTTCTTATTTTATTGAAATGCTTCCCATCTGCTCTGTTTTACAGCTGCTGCAGCCAGTTTATCACGACAGAAATGGGACAATTGGTACGTTGTCCATGCCAGACATTGCCCCATCATCCTGAGTATTATCAGTGCATTAATTTTAGATAAAGATTTATTGATTGTAAATTTAACAGATTTTTCGGTATTGTTGCTCATCAGGGCGTCTGTACCAGACTCATCCCAGCAGAGGTCACGGTCAGAACCTCCTCCATGACCCTCGACCTGGGACATCAAGGCGACCATACTCTGGCTGCACCTCCACCCTGCCCCCACCCACTACCTCCTCCACCTCCTCTATATCAGCCCCACCCAGTAGCTATGGCAACTACCAGAACTGTACCATTGTCCAATCACATCTTCCCTGCTCCACCTATGGGACCTACGTCACCCTAGCACCCAAAACTCTCATATTCCCCATTTTTGTCCAGGTCAGAACCTTTAACCTAAATACTCAACTAAGAACTCAAGTTAGAACCATAAACTGTCTTGAGAACCCTTAAACTTGACTTAGAACACACACTAGAACATTTATTTTCAATACTGCATATAAAATATACATTGTTTAACACAAGTGAAATCTGTCACCAGCTCATAATTCTTGAAATGATCAACCGGAAGCTTTAAATGACTTTGAAACGCAATGTAGGCTTTGACTCAAAGCCTAGAAATAATCAAGGCCCTAAAATCAATCCAAAACTCAAGCTAGAACCTCACAAAAGGCGATAACCTGGGAAACCATCAAAGGGCAAAAGATCCTTAGGGGGCTGCGGGGCCCTGTTTGCTCTGCTGTGAATAAGATTAGATGTAATATACAGTGCTTAACAAATTTATTAGACCACCCTAACCCTAACCAAAGAAAGGTTTATGCCACAGCTGCCCTAAATTAACAGCATAGGTAATTACAAAAATCATTTCTTACATTTCTGCAATGGTTAATACACCAATATGTAGAAGCTCTTTAACCCAAATGACATTTTTAATGCTAAAATATAATTATTATTGTTATCCATGAATTTTCAAATTAACTGATTTACAAAAAACTGAAAAAATAGTAAAGCACATTATTATTTCTTGATTAATATGTGAAATTATAGTTATTTACTTGCATTCCTGAACAGAAAATGAGTTTTAGTGGTTGAATGTTATGCTTGATTCATTTCTGACTTCTCAGAGAAGCCCAGTGAGCCGGCTCAAATTTGGGTGAATTCAGTTTGAAATTCCTCATTCCTGTTCAAAATGGTAAAACGTGGAGAGCTCACTGAAAATGAAAGAGTCCACATTAAAGCACTTCATGATGCTGGATGGTCTTTGGGACAAGTATGACAGGTGGTCTAATAAATTTGTTAAGCACTGTATATATATTTCTTAATCTTGATTAGAAACATAATGTATGACTGCATATTTAGGGCCACCCTAAAAGATGAAAAGATGGAGGATCTTTTTTTTTTAAGGAAAAAAGTTGAAATTTGACAGTCTAAGTTGTATATTTACAGGAGCCTGACTCAGAATTTCTTAGTTTTTAAAGTCAGAAATTTTCAACATCGTAAAGTCAGTTCGGTTTCTTGAAACCAATCTAAAAACAGTGGTTGGATAACCCCAGTTAACAGAAATGTCTTTAAGTTCATATGAAAATGATAATGTGATTATTTCAAAATCTTAAGTATTTCTTTATTCGTCAGTCCCAGAAAGAAGTATTAATTTAAGGATCTAAACTACAGGACTTGTGCAACGAAAATGACTTAATCTTGTCAGATTTTCTTCCATGCAATTGGCTATTTTAGAGTCTATAATCCCCCCCAAAAAGTTTTCATTCACATAAATGTATGTCTTTTAAGATAGAAAATTTAATTTCTTGTACATTTACTACTTTTGAAACTTGAATTTTGTTTGTTTTTCCCAAAACAAACGGATCCTCTTTTTTTTTTTAGTTATTGAGAGTAGCCCTTATGATGTCCTGATCATGGATAGTTAGGTCTCTTAATTTGAGATTTGTTAATGAAAACAATAAAAATGGATGTTTAATTTTTCCAAGTGGGTCCCTAGGAGGCTTAGCTTTTTCTTGGATACGAGTAGGGGGGTCCCTAAGGAAAAAGGTTGGTAACAACTGATCTAGAATATGTAAGTGCATGATGTTGCCCCTTGCCCATCAAAAAACCCAGTTCACCACCAGGTCAAAACTAAAAACTTTCAAACCCTGTTCTCCCTCTTTCTAATATGGGTTTAGGTTTGACTGTGAACAGGGACCTACACTTTTCCACTGAGCTTCTTTTGGTTCCTATTTATCCAAGAATAAAAAAGTATTGAATTAACTACTAGTTAGATGTTTTAGTTCATATTCCTCCTTAATAATATGTGTCATTGATGTTGTTGTCAGCCTTTGGATCTGTGCAGCCCAGACCGAACCCTACTGATGGCAGAGGAAATGGTTCTACACCAGAATGACCTGCTGCCTTCAAAGGTACCTGTCCTGTAACACACTGCCAGAATAATACTAATTTACTTCCTCTTAGTAAATATAAATACAAAGCTATCCTGAGGTATGTACTGGATTTGACTGTGGGAACAAATTGTAGATTAATCAGCTGACTGCTATGGGATTTATCCACAAACATACTGCTGCAAACATGACACTGGCATTGCTTCCAAGCTATCCATTTTTGCTCAACACACTGTAATAAATGCTGATTCTTGAGCAGTTAAACTGATATTATTGCAAAGGTAATCAGTAGAGTCTGTGGCTGCTTCTGTCTGCTCATTATTGATTGTCTCTACAACAGAATATTGTTCACATTTTTCCTCTAGAGAGAGAAAAAAGATCCTTATTCTGAAGGTCTCAACGACCTCTAAGAGCTGCACCAGGATCAGATTCAAGCTAATGGATTTTAGTGCTTACACACACACATAAATCTCACAAATACACACGTAAAAACACATGTTTCTGGGAATCTGCTGCATGTAATTTTCAGTAAAAGTAAGGGCATGACCTTGAGGAAAAAATGATAAATCTGTTGTTAGACATTTGTGTATTAAAAGAGGTCAGTGGTCAATGTCACATTACCTCATCACAGAGAAATTTCTTAGTATCTCAATATATCATGGAATGAAAAGATAATATGTATCTGTAGTAGTAACAAGTAAAAACATGGGGCATGAGAGCAGTCATAGCGGACGTAACCAGGACTGAACTGAAGAGAAATGATCCTGGAGCGGGCTGTGAAGGTGCAGATATTTCTTGGTCTTTATAAAGAAAGTTAAACAAGTAATTTAAATATTAGATAAAGACAACAACAACTTTCAAGAGACAGAGACATTTGCATCAGTATGTGGCTGGCAAGCTTCATGTAAAATTCAACAGTTACATAATTAACAATGACTGAGTTCACATGTTTTCAATCAATGACACACAGATTAAGACCTGCTAAATTCAATATGCCTTACATTATATGATGACACAAGTATGTGAATCTATGCATGTGTGTTATAGGTGACAGTACTGATCTACAGCGACCTGCTGCTGTTCACAAGAGAGGATGAAGTCGGACGCTGTAATGTCCTACAGAGTCCAGTGTACTTAAACACTCTGCAGCTCAGAGAGGGTATGAACACGTACAAATGCACCCACGCACTGATTGGAGATCTGGATCAAGACTCCTTCAAATGCCATGTTCAGGTTAAGATAATGTTCAGTGGCTTTAATACAAAAACAAAACAGCTTAAGGTTGGAGTTCCCGTTGTTAGAGGCAACTAGCCTTCACCTTTTTGCTTTCTAGTTTTCAGCATGACAGTACACTGGAAAACTCAAATGTTACCAAGTGTTTTCATTTCTAGTCAGAATGTCTTATATAGTCTAAACCACTTGTTATTAAACATGTCACTTTTGTCTAGGGAAAGACCAATTGTAGGCTGGACCGATTATTGAGGCCAATATTTGGCATTTGCAGATTATCCACATCTGCATTTTATTTTACCAGCAATTGCTCAAGTTAATTTACCAAATGTTTCTCCCCTTCTGACTTTATTTTACTCTCCATTGTGTCAACAAATTTCTTCCATACAATATAATCTGATTGTCTAGATGTCACATAAGTACCAGCGTTCAACACTTACGCTTGGGTACCACTGACGCACTAGTCCATGTTATCACATCCTATTTTCCTGTTTCCATTGTGTTGCTTTGTACTGTTTCTCATGCTGATAGAGCTGGGGCTAAATTGTTCATTTTCATTAATGTTTTTGATCATGCAATTTTACTTAGTCACATCAAGTACATTTTGTACGTTTGCTCTGAGTATCAGTTATTGGTCTCATGAACTACTAATAATCAGTATGGTATTTGCCCTGAAAAAACGATGTCCGTTTACCCCTATGTTTGCCATTCCTTTAAAAGGAACCCTGCATGATCAGAAAAGTTTATCTTGTTGGATAGATATTTGTATCGCTCATATTTATATTGAACCAAAAACTCACTAGATATCTGCATTTTGAGTCAATTTAAATTTAGAAACTCACCAGGAAGCCACCATATTTTGGTCCGCACTGGTAGTGTGAGCTCCTCGCCATTCCTATGCAGTAATTGCCATTTCAGACTGGCAGCCAGTGTTAGAGCTGCATCCCACACACCGCAGAGATGCTGCATGTCACACACACACAGAAATTTTGAGATTTGAGGTCTCATCTATTTTTCTGCCCACTATGAGCGGTTATCAGTCAAACTAGACAGGAAAATGATAAATACAGAGTCATACATGTCGTGTTATAGCAAATATGTATGTCCACATCTGTAGAATATGTTTGAAATCTGATTCTTGATGAACTGGATGAAGGCCACCAGCTAAAATGCATCTGTTTAATACAACTGTTCCCCGGACTACTACTATTTATGAAGCTCTCCATTTCCACATGGTGCAGAATGTTGCAGGTTTACGCTTTTCAAAGTAAAAGTCCACTGTAGTATTTCTTTGGAGAAACTCCCTTGGTTTGTACATAATGCTTTCATTTTGAAAAGCCCCCAGAACAGTTCCACTATATACTGAATCCAGTCATTGTAGGGAGGTTTATTTAGGTAAAACTTAGGAGGAATGGCAGAGCTTTGACAGCCGGGAGAGAAAGCCAACATGCTTGTGCCTGGTGTGAAAGCTGTTATGGTGCATGTTGTAGCGGCATGTGCTGCAGACTCAAGCAGAAAGACATGCTGCCAGTCTGAAATAGTGGTTACTACGCCCCGGCCAAGTGATGTCACACAACCAGTGTGGACCAAAACATGGCAGCCTTCTGGTGAGTTTAAAAGCTCAAATTTACACAAATGCATCTAGTGTTTTTTAGTTCAATATACAGTGCTTAACAAATTTATTAGAACACCTGTCATATTTGTCTCATAGACAATCCAGCATCATGAAGTGCTTTAAAGCAGGCTCTTTCATTTTCATTGAGCTCTCCACGTTTTACCATTTTGAACAGAAAAGAGGAATTTCAGACTGAATTCACCCAAATTTGAGCCGGCTCACTGGACTTCTCTGAGAAGTCAGAAATGAATCAAGCATAACATTCAACCACTAAAACTCATTTTTCTGTTCAGGAATGCAAGTAAATAACTATAATTTCACATATTAAGAAATATTAATGTGCTTTACTATTTTTTCAGTTTTTTGGTAAATCAGTTAATTTGAAAATTCATGGATAACAATAATAATTATATTTTAGCATTAAAAATATCATTTGGGTTAAAGAGCTTCTACATATTGGCGTATTAACCGTTGCAGAAACATAAAAAAAAATGGTTTTGGTAATTACCAATGCTGTTAATTTAGGGCAGCTGTGGCATAAACCTTACTTTGGTTAGGGTTAGGGTGGTCTAATAAATTTGTTAAGCACTGTACACATGAGAGATACAAATATCTATTCAATTAGGTGAACTTGTCTAATCACGCAGGGTTCTTCTTAATTCCTTTGAAATCCAAAACAAGGTCATTTTCCATGGTTAAGTTCATGACATAATGGTTTTACATGCAAAATGGTGGAGTTTCAAATAGAAAAAAAGGGTAAGATTAATTTTGAGATTAGTCATGATTTTAAAAAATGTATTGTTTGACTGAAAGCAAAACAAGTTTGAATCACTTATAATTGGTAAAAATAGCTGCCAAGACCTCTTGCAAAATGTAGATTCCCCCCCCATATTGTTAAAGCCATTCAGATACAGTATCTAACAAATGTGCTGTGTTTTTGGATTTTTGTTGTTGTTGTTGTATTGGTAGGGCCTAACTAACTTAAGATATTCTTCAATTAGAGTGCTACTTTAGTTGCTGAATTCCTTTCATAGGTTAGAACAAGATTTTTCCTGAAACTAGTGTCTTGTTTCTATGATACCAAAACCCTCATTTAATGCCAAACTGACATTGTTTTTTAAATCAAGCCCCCCGGTTCTAAAGCCAGTGTTTACCAAGCTGTGGTGAGAGGGATATGTCCTGTTGTCACAGATTTTCCCTGCCTGCTGTTGTTGTGTATTTTGTGTATTTATTGTGTGTATTGTGTCTGTTCAGTGCCATCAGAGCCCCTCCAGATCTACTTCCTGCAGAGCTCTCAGGGCTGCTGGCGCTGTCTGTTCAGTCTGGAGGCATTCAGCATTGAGCAGAAGGTCAGGGTCAGTCTCTGTCTCCATGACAACATTCAACTACAGCTGATCTCCACTGATAGTGGACGCTCCCACCAGGTACTGCACAGACACATGTAAACCTTTTTACAGAGGGGAGGGAGGGACATGATTGCTATCGAGGAAGAGAAAAACAGATGGACGTGTTTGTTCAACTGTTCCACCTAATAGGGACACTCTGTGATGTAAAACAGGCTCACCTCTGATCTGGGACTGAAAGAACTCTAAATACTAGTACCAGTACTATGGAGAACCATTCAGAGAAGTATGGTTTCAACACGGGGAACGTTATTACAGAATAATCTCACACAGTCTTAAATTCCTCTATCAAGTATTTAACTCAAGATCCTCGTTTTTACCATCTGAATGTAGATATCAAAACGATAACATTTTGCCTTTGCATAGACCCAAGGAAAAAAAATGTAAAGATGATTATTGCTGAGGAGTCGTACAATATGATATTTCCATTTTAGGTCAAATCACACCTCTATAATAATGTAAAATACACAACAAAAGACAGTGTTAATACAACTCCTATAGAGTTTAATTTAACACTTTAGAAGTGTCTATATTGGTCCATTCTACATATAGTTGAATTACACTTTCGAAAGTGTTAAATATTTTACAGTATGACAGAGCTGCAGTGACTCTTGAAAATCTGTGCTAAGGTGGGTCTCCTCTGGCAAGACCAAAGCAGAAAGTCAACCTCATAGCAAGGCAATACATACTGATGAAGCACTATTAGTCTTTTAGGAGCACCTAAAGTCAGAGCTGGAAACTCGAAGTTGATAACTTCACTCATGATGCAAATGTGTCTCACATCAAAAACAATCCTTTTGAAACATGAGCAAAAGAATCCCAGCAGGGATCACTGCACAACAGACAACATCTAAACACAACTAAACACATATAAAATACATCTAAACAATCTGCCCAAAGGCATGGTGGGGAACTACATCCACACATCTCCCCAGATTTGATATTTCAGTGGGAGGAGCTTAGATCAATTGACTCTTTACAGAGCTGAACTAACACTGGTGGATAAATAATGTCAAATAAGTCCAACTCCGAAAACCATTTCACTTAGATTGGGGTAAAAAAATAAACTTTGGGTGTAAAAACCAATTTGGTTTAACCCTGAGAGATCAGCAGTTCAATTGTGGCAAACAGCTGTTTTGGGATGTGATGTGGAATCATTTGCTCGCTATAGGCTACTGTGTAGTCAACAGACATGCAAAAAGTATAATACATAAGAAATGCTGCCTTCCATTTCCCTTTGAGGATGTCCCAACTGGGAATGACATCACACCCAAGTTGAAAGCGTTCCATTTGCTACAAGCTCATAACTGGGGGTACTGGGGGCTGCCCCGACGTTACAAGTCAGAATTATGAGTTCAGGGCACATTTTGATTATATCAACTTGGATGATTTCTGAGTTCTGAGATTAAATAGAAAGCACCAGAAGAGTAAAGTTACTCTGGTTAAAACTTACTTAAGAATAAGTAAAAGTACTGATTTCAATATTTACCAAAAAAAAAAACCAACTACTCAATTACAGTAACTGAGTAAATGCAATTGGTTACTTTCGAGGCCTGCTTTTTAAACTCCTCCTCTCAATTCTGTCTTTTGTCATTTCTCCCTCTTTCTCCTCATCTCTTCTCCATATTCTCCCCCCTTTTTTACCCCTCATGAACTCTCCTTCTCTTAAATCTCTCGCCTTTATCGCTCCTTTTCTTCCTTCTCTCCCTCATCACTACACCTCTTCTCTCGCTTACTTTTTACCCACCCTCTTATCCCTTTCCTCCTATCTTTTCTCTCCCCCTTCAGCTTTCAGATCTCCCCTCAGACTTTGGCCTCCTCTCTCTTGGTCAGTCTGATCTCCTCTACCGCCCCTCATCTCCCTACTCCACCTCTGATCCTCCCCTCCTCAACCCCTCCTCCCCTTTCTCCTCCTCTTTCAGACCTCCTTCTCCATCTCCTTACCCTGCCAGCCCTATCTACACCTCCCCTACTCCTCCTCCTCCTCCCTTCTCCTCTCTCTCTCCTTACGCCACCCTCGCCTCAAATCCTCCCAGGACCTTCGCCACGACAACTCAGAACCTCCCACCATCTCTCGTCACCTCTTCCTCCAAGCTAAGGAGTCCAGTCTGGAAGGAAAGAGGACAATCAGAAGAGGAGGAGAGGAGGAAGAAAAAGCGTGAGGAGGAAGAGGAAGAGGAGCGGCAGCAAGGGGAGGGGGAGAGTGCCTCAGAGACATCAGAAAATGTTGGTGGTGTTGGGGGGAGAGGTCTCATGCTTAGTCCCCTCTATTTCAACATGAAAGGGGACGAAGACCTAGAGAGTGATGATGATGAAGAGGAGCAGGACGGAGGATGTGCACAGGAGTTTGTCTCAACCCACAGACCTGAAGGTCAGTTTGTTTAATGGTTAATGTTAAAAAGCTTAAAAATTCATTTGGATAATAATACTCCTTTTTTTTCCTCATTTGTCAGTTCTACGACGTTCTCTCTCTGAGGGTACTCTAATGAAGGAACCTCGATCACCACGCTTCCTGTCCGATAGCACCATCCATCGACTTACCCACCCTGCAACCTGTGAGCTCGACCTCGCCACAGGCCCCACTCCCAGGCGCCCCTCCATCCACACACTAAGGAAACAGCTGACAAAAGAGGGGGGATCCCTGCACCACATGATACTGCTTCTTAATGGCACCAAGGTAGAGACAAATTCAGACAGACCTGACCAGGAAAGATCAGTACAGACCAGACAAGGCCAGGCCAGACCAGCAGAGAGCAGTAAAGAACGGGAAAGTCAAGTCTTCTCTAATTTAAATATAGCGAGAAGAGAATGTTAGCTTAGGTCAGACCAACACTGTCTCATTATAGACCTGCAGAAGTCATTAAAGCAGACCACCAAGGTTATTTTCTTCTTTCAGGATGCTGAGCTCAGAAACCTTCAGCTGCGGAAGAAAACAAGGAATCTGTAGGTTCACAAAACAACACACACGTACATTACTTCACTGACATGATCACAGTGTATTGTTTTTGGCCTGTACTTCCTGTCACTGATGTATAATCATTGTTGTCCCCTCAGAGCTGCTGATGTACGGAACCGTCTGCCATTTTTACGAAGACGCAAAAACAGTAGCTGCGTCCAGGGAAACAGTTTGGAGAAAGCCCTGAGGAATACAAGGTGGGATCCTAAAGTCCTAACCATAGTTGTCAGGAATACATCTGTAACACCTAACCAACTCTCTGTTCAGGTTTGCACTCGATGAAAGTAGTGAAACACAGGAGATGGGAGCAGCAGTTCAGCTCTGCAACATGCTCTCTTGATCCAGTGCCCACTAGGCTGTACACAAATATTTTTAGTTTTCTGGTTGATGAAGTGCTTGAAACTGTAATTCCTCCTTAGACTCTCGAATCGTTCTGATAAGACTCGAACATCGTTGTTACACCCCTTTTGAAAAAGTACTCTAAATTCTTTCATTTTGGAGGATTATAGGTCAATCTCAAACCTTCCATTCCTGTGCAAAATGCTTTAAATATTTGCACACAAACAATTGAATATTTATCTGTTAACCAATTATCTCTTAGATGACCTTTCATTCAGCACCATATTTTATATCCTATGCTGATGACACTGTTATATACATCTGTCTCTGCCAACAAGTTCAGCCCAATCAATGACCTTGTTCAGTGCATTAGGGATGTAAGCTATTGGATGGCAATCGACTCCAGAACAAAACCAAGACTCTGTTGTAGGACATAAGATTTTAAGGAACCAGATTTATATTTTGCTAACACCGTTGTCAATAGAACCATGTGTGCATGCCAAAAACCTCTCTAAGACAGCCTAACTCTAGATTAGCCCCAAGTCATTCCAGTAAGACCCTACTGGTTATGTTGAAGTCCTCCTGGTTCCTGGCTGGTTGCTATGTTTTTTTACCCGTTGCAAGTTATGCCAGATTGTTTTGAATAATTTAAGCGGCCTTTAACAAATCAAGCATATAGAGCTTGTTCATGCACAAAGTCTATAATTGACATCAGCTGATCTCAAACAAGCCCTCAACAGCTGACAGCCAGCTGTTTTGCTCAAAGCATGCTATTGTCTAATCGCTCTCATTCTGTCTTATTTAAACTGCTTTTGCCTTGCTATGCTCTGTTGCTCTCTCAACCCTCCTCCACCCTAGCTCCTCCTTCATTCTACTTCTGATTTAATCAGTGTCATTCTGTTGTCATTGATGTCTGCTCTGCTCCTGGTTTATTTCACGTCTTTCCCTGCCTTAGGCTTTCCTTATCAGCATAGTAGGAGCAGGAATGTATGCTGTTCCTGACTAATGCTTTCCAAGTAAGCATGTGGAAGGGCAGGGAGACCCACTAACAGCCATACTGCTTAAAAATATTTGTGAAGATAATGTCTGATATTAATGTCTGCTTCATCATAGTGCCTGTTTCAGAGCTCAAGGTTATACATTGATGGTTATCACTAGCTAATAAACATTACCTCTGAGGCTTAAGCTACTCTAGGTCTATTTTGTTTCAGAGTTTTTCTCTGTTCCCATCTGGTTCCTCCAGGTTAGAAACAGCTCCACATCAGCAAATACTAGAAAGTAGTTTTCATCTGGTTGCAGGTAAACCAGCTGGACCCATAGGTTTCAAAGTTGCTTTTGGCTCTGATGGATCCAGTGTGGCTAAGGTGTGATTGTTTGGTTTTTCAGACCATCTACAAAGGAGGTTCTTAGGTGGGCGGAAAGTCTAGAAGCTCTGCTGACCAATCAATGTAAGATACACCAGTTCTTCTTTTTCCATGTTGACAAATGTGAGGTTTCGCCAGCTAAACAGTCTCCTACCCTTCCTCTCATACATCAGATGGTCTAGCAGTCTTTCGTCATTTTCTGAGGTCAGAGTTCAGTGAGGAGAACTTGGACTTCTGGTTGGCTGTGGAGAAATTTAAGAAGACACGCCCACTCAGCAAGATTGCCATCAGAGCATCAAAAATCTATGATGAGTTCATATCTACAAAAGCAGCAAGACAAGTAAGTGTCCGTCAGTTTGTCCGTCTGATTTATCCCGTGAATAGACTTGTAACTTTTCAGCTCTTTGTCTCCAGGTTAACGTGGACTCATCTGTCAGAGAATCAACCAATCAGAGCTTGTGTCAAGGAGTTAACCTGGACTGTTTCCAGCTGGCCCAGGATCAGATTTTTGGTCTGATGGAGACTGACAGCTACCCACGATTCCTTAGGTCACATCTGTATGCCCAGCTGGCCAGTCAGGGCGTACAGACAACAGCATCAGCCAACCGGAACAAAGCTGGACCCGTACCTGTGGGCCAATCATGAACAAGGACGAGTTTGAGTCTAGAAGAAGAACTGCAATGAAAAGAACAAACCATGTGGCGTTATGGGAAATGTTGGATGGAGTTTAATAAAAGTGATGATAACTTCACCTCTGCTATTCAGATAAGGGATGCTCAGTTAGTTTGTTTTCCAAGACAAGGCTTCTTTAATTTTTTTATTTGACACCTTGAATCAACATATTGAGTCTTTGAGTCAAACCAAGTCTGGTTTTCTTCAAAGACTGAGAGATGGATAGTCATGTTTTAACTAACTATTTGTTTTAACATAAGAAGTCTGAGGTTAAAAAGGGAACAAAATCATGGCAGGCATGCTGTAACCAATCAATGAAGGGAATAAAGCTCTAGATATCCAGCATAGAAAAAGAAGTGGATGAAGTCATGGTCTGTTACTTCAGTTGAGAGTGAGCATTCACATTCTTTGTGGGTTGAATTATTCAGACATCCTTAGACATCTATGCTCCTCTTAAGACTGAATGGTATTGAGCTAGATGATCATGTTACTTTTCACCCAGCACCATACTTAGGTCATATTTTAATGTGTCCACCACTTTTATGACCTTTAAGAGCATCAGCCTCAGTTGGACTGTGAGTTTACCGCCCGCTAGCTAATGTTAGCATGCTAACAGGCTTTACTAAGATTACAAACAGTGTTAACCTTATAGTTTCTGAGAGGTCAGTCGTAGCGGTATCATTGTGACCATGTTAGCATGTTGATGTCAGCACTCAGTTCTAGAGCAGTCTCACAGAGTGGTCTGGTCATTAATAGATAGATTAAAGAAATAAGAGGCAGTGAAACTGCTTTTAAAATTCATATTATAATTTAAACATTAAAACACAACGTAGAACCAGAAGAATATATAGATCTTATCTGAACACAAAAGGAAAAATAATGTTTTTAGTATGTTTCATTAGACAAGTATAAAGTGCAAATTTAACCTGAAGTAAATGTGTTTATTAGCAGACTAGACCTAAAACGCTGCTACAGAAGATTATTAAAAGGTGAAAGGAACATTTACGTGCTCTCCTGTTTAAGAGAAAAAGTGATGAAATCTTCAGTAAAAGTTTTACAATAAATGATGATGTTGTTGGACTTGGTGCCTCTGTTTCTTCTTTACTTTATTAAGCAGCTTCATTGCCCTCAGTGCCCCTCAGTGTTCACCCTTCAATCAATTTGTGTGTCTGCTCCATGACGTCTCTGCACATTCACCTGCTGTGGTGTAAAAATAGTTGCACACTCACATGCTGATTAACTCATCACTGCAAGTAATTAAAAAAGCTGAGGAATTAAATCTCTCAAGTTGATTTTAACAGACCTTCACTGCTTTTATAAGACACTGTGACACATATGAGGTACACAGAAGATCTGGTCAGAGAAGCTGCGTCCTATTTGGTGCTCAGGTCATGAGATAAAAACAGAGTGGTGAGTTCGGCCCTCTGAGAACGTTCAAAACTTCTGTTCCTCTGCTCTTTTTATTGAGGTAACTTTCTTTGTGATTTCATTTTTTTCCATTTTATATTATTTCTTCAGCGAGGGCAGAAAGTGACCGATTACATTTACTACTGTAAACTGCAGCTTTCTTGTTTACTTGTTTAAAGTAGTTTTCAAAATTAGAAATGTTAAGTTTGATTTGGCAGAAGTACATGCTTCACCACATTTAACCTAGCATTTTTTACTGGGTAAAAAAAGCAGTAAATTTAGATTAAAACTAAATGGCAAAAGAAGATCTCAAGTCTCAATCAACTGACCAGTTCCAGCAGGACAAAATTAGAAAGGTTCCACATTACGTCAAGAATTTACTGTTGCTTTTCACTTTGTTGTAAAGGTATGTTATTAATAAACAGCCTGGTTGGAAATTAATGCATGCTAGTTGATTTTAACCTTGCTTCCTATAAGAACAGTCAGTTTGACTTTTAATGTATTTTCTACTTGAGTACAACATTATTGAACTTTTTCCACCACTGCTTAAAAAAAATCAGATTGAATAAAAAATCCGAACCGAGCATTAAGGCCTGCAGTGTGAACGTGGCCTAACATTACTCAGAGGTGTCTTCTTCTAATATTCTCTGTAAATGTACTGTGTTGCCTAGTGACACCAGTTTAACCATGACACTGACAAAATAAATTAAAAAAAGGTGACATGAGTGAAAACATCTGGCTGTGTTTTGTTTCTTTAACTTAATATAATAAAACATAATTAGGGATCTTCTAACATAAAATATCATTGATTTTCTTTTAAATTTCTATGATACTGCTCATGGCCCACCTACAGTCACTCTGAGTCCCACGGAGCTCACACTTTGGAAAGCACTGGTTTGGAGTTTTATGTGAAAAAGGGAAAACAGAATCGTAAAACTGACTAATAAAACCTGTAAGTTTGACAGCTGGCGCCCTCTAGTGCTCACCAAAGACTCTGTTCAGTAGAGTCATTTAAAGCCGTTTTTTAAACTTTTATTTGTACATCAACAACCACACATGTTAAATAAACCATTCAGAAGCATTTTTTTTTCTTTTTTTATCATCAGTTGTTTGATTTATCTCTATTTCCAGTCTGAATCTCTTCATCATGGTCTTGTCACATATTATGTAGCATTTATCAGGTAATCCTGCAACTTCACAACCAGTTTTTTCTTATAATCCATACTGATTTAGCAGATTTAACACAAATCAACTGAAATGTTTGAGCTATAAGGAGTCAAAGAGAAAAGAGACTCAAAGTTCTGAGAAGGAAAACAAAGTGTTGTGAGGGACAAGAGATGTTTAATCAGAGTCACAGAGAAGAAACAGTCATAGTATTACAACGAAGCCATGTTTGCTAAAGAGAACCTCAGTCCATCAGAAGAATATCAGAGTCTTCTACCCGGCCAGGATGTGTTTGACAAACTCGGTGTAGTTGATGTGTCCGTTGGCGTCCTCCTGTCCCACCATAAGCCGGTCCACCTCGTCCTCTGTCATTTTCTCCCCCAGTGTGGAGAGGACATGACGGAGCTCTGCCCCCATCACCGTGCCGTTGCCCTCCTTGTCAAACACCCTCAGACCCTCCACGAAGTCCTCAAAGGTGCCTTGCTCTTTGGAGCGCGCCACGTGCTGCAGCATGGGCAGGAAGCTGTCGAAGTCCAGCAGCTTGGAGTGCATCTCCTCTGCCTTTGGCCTCCCCAGCAGCTTCAGCACGTCGTCGTTGGTTGGGTTGTGTCCAAGAGCTCGCATGACATCTCCGCACTGAGCATAGGTGATCTTCATCTCTCCTGTGGGTGTTTCGTCAAACAGTGTGAAGGCGTCTTTGAACTCCTCGATCTGGTCTGGGCTGAACTCTACCACGATGCTCTTCAGGTCCACCTCAGGAAGTTTGACCTCAGGCTCTGCAGGTTTAGCAGGAGGGGGAGCCTCCTCTTTCTTTGCCTCTGGTTTCTTTACCTCTGTCTTCTTGGGTTCCACTTTCTTCGGGGCCATGATGCAGAGAGGATGGACAATGGAGATGAAGGGTGTTGGTGATTTATAGCAGCCTGAAGAGGGGTGAGCGAGGTAGGAGATAATGACGAGGAGGAGAGAAAGAGAGGAGAGAGAGCAGCCAACCAAAGATGGAAGAAAACTGGAATAGAAACACTCAGAGAGGAGATAAGAAACTTCGGGAGGTTAGACTAGTCTAAACCAGAGCACAGAATCAGTCAGAGCTCTGGTTCAGGGGCTCAGTTCTCATGGCCTTTCTGAGGCTTAGTCATTTCTTTGGACAGGCCTAGCAGTAGCATTAGTGCTGTCTCTTTGCTGTTTTTTTCTTTTTTACATTCTCAGATAAACAATCTTTTAAATTAAAAAGTAAGAAAATGTGAAGCCCTAAAAATTCTGTCTTTGCTCTTTTTAAACCAGTATTCTTTCCTTACAGAAACAGGCCTACAGACTGACAAAAGTGGCATGCTTGTTATTATTTATTTATTTGAGACTTAAGTGATTTAAATGGTCAGTTCACATTAAAAGAGATTTCACACAGAAAAAAAATATCCAGCATTCTTCTTTAATGTGACAGAGGCAGTACTAACACCAGCTTGAGACTGAACATTAATTAAATAATTTGGCACATAACTGTCAGTCTGTCTGTGTGTCAGCCTTCAGTCTATTTCAGTCTGAATCTCCCACTGTGCTGTCAGATAAGGTTTCATTAACATTCCTCACTGTGATAAGGACTCTCCATGATGCTCTGTGTTCTTCAGTCTTTAAATAACTGTACTGATACGTGCAAGGCCTAATGGGCTACAGTAGTTTAAGCTACATTGAGCTATATGGTGTGTATTAAATCAATATGATGATTGCACTGTGTCACACTGAACAACCATTGTGCAAAATATACTTTATGACTTAATTTAATGACATTAAGACTGGGTTGTTACAAAGTTAAAACCAACCATTTGTGGGATGAAATCTAATTTTAATAAAATTGTATTAATGTTAGCATTAAAATCTTAGCTTTCAGGAATAGATTATCCAGGAGCAGATTTAACCCTTAATATGGGACTCATGGACATACTTGGAAATTCAAAATTTACACCCAAAAGTATTTTTATGTACGTATATTCATTCTTATGGTAGAAATCATGCTCAACAAAATTACCTTGTTTCCTTGTCTGTTTATGGTAAAAAAAAAAAACTAGAAAGAAAAATCCATTAAGTTGTGAGAGCCCAGAACAACCTCCAAAGACATTAAAGGTGAACTCCAAGGTCAAGGTACATCAGTGTCAGATTTCACCATCCGTTGTTGTTTGAGCCAAAGTGGACTTCATGGGAGATGACCAAGGGGGACACCATTGTTGAAAACAAATCATAAAAAAGCGAGACTGGAATTTGCCAAACTGCATGTTGACAAGCCACAAAGCTCCTGGGAGAATGTCCTATGGACAGATGAGACAAAACTGGAACTTTTTGGCAAGGCACATCAGCTCTATGTTCACAGACGCAAAAATGAAGCATACCAAGAAAAGAACACTGTCCCTACTGTGAAACATGGAGGAGGCTCTGTTATGTTCTGGGGCTGCTTTGCTGCATCTGGCACAGGGTGTCTTGAATCTGTACAGGGTACAATGAAATCTCAAGACTATCAAGGTATTCTAGAGAGAAATGTGCTGCCCAGTGTCAGAAAGCTTGGTTTCAGTCGCAGGTCATGGGTTTTGCAACAGGATAATGACCCAAAACACACAGCTAAAAACACCCAAGAATGGCTAAGAGCAAAACACTGGACTATTCTGAAGTGGCCTTCTATGAGCCCTGATCTAAATCCTATTGAATATCCGTGGAAGGAGCCGAAACATGCCGTCTGGGGAAGGCACCCTTCAAACCTGAGACAACTGGAGCAGTTTGCTCATGAGGAGTGGGCCAAAATACCTGCTGAGAGGTGCAGAGGTCTCACTGAAAGTTACAGAAATTGATTGCAGTGATTGCCTCAAAAGGTTGTGCAACAAAATATTAAGTTAAGGGTATCATCATTTTTGTCCAGGCCAGTTTCATGAGTTTGTTTTTTAAAATAATTCTGTTGAACCACAGTTCAAAAGCAATGTCTGATTTTCATTGGTTAATTTTCATTGAATTTTTATTTATTATCACTTATGTCAGATTCAAGTTATTTCTGTGACCATGGTGGGTTTTTCTTTCATTAACAGAGGGGTACCAACAATTTTGTCGACG
Organism: Cheilinus undulatus; assembly: GCF_018320785.1. NCBI lineage: Eukaryota > Metazoa > Chordata > Actinopteri > Labriformes > Labridae > Cheilinus > Cheilinus undulatus. The sequence continues at coordinate 23,738,343 of NC_054869.1, read as the reverse complement.
TGTGTATGGTTCTTTGCCAGATAAAAGGTTAAAAAATCATCTGTAACTTTTATGAGGATAAACTTATCTCTCCTTGTGAAATGTGAAGAATTTTGGGAAAGAATCACATGAAACCAGTCAAGCCATTTAATCCCACTCATCCAAACACATTATTACATAAAACTTCTCTCACATAACACATACAATGCTGTAATATAGATCAACTCTACAAAAGTATGATCACAACCTTTACTCTTGAAACACACTGTGTCATTTTTTAAGCTTTGTTCTCATTTTTTTCACTTCTTGTAAAATCTACAGTTTACTTCAGTTTTCCTCCTTACTTGGATAAGATGTGGTCACACCCGTCATATATAAAATATTACATAACAGCAAGAGATAAAGACTGAACACTAAAAGGCTACGTTGTTTTTCATTTATTTATTTTTGACTATCTAGCAGTAGAGCACATTGACCAATCAACTAAAAATAAAAAAACCTGTACTATTAAACAGTAAAGTTGGATTAAATAACTATGGAAGTAAATCAGTGCCATCTCAGTTTGAATTTGAATTTCTAAAACAGAATTTTTTTAGCATCAAAATTGGATTTTGAATTTGAAAAACCATCAAATTACCACAGAATTATTTTTTTGCCAATGAGTTTTTTATCAAATGCTGGAGGTGGAGGAGCCTATCAGACAGCTGAAACCGCATAGGAGGATTAGATTAACCTTGGAGGTGGCTTCCGCTTCACGTTGGAGCAGCCGTTAAGCTGAATGAGAGTGGAGGTCTGAGAAAGTAGACACCCTCACTGAGGCACAATCTCCTCTGTTGGCTGACATTGCTGATGAAGCTTCGAGGGTCTCTGTCACATGACCGAGGGAGCGTAACCTGATTGGCTGGACGTTAGATCAATTCAGACAGGGATCGATTGCTTCTCCCTGGTTTACTCAGTCTCTTTTGATGCTGAAGTTGAATTTCTTGCTGTTGAATTTTTTGAGACATTGAATTTTTTTACACTGAATTTATTTTCGCATTGGATAAAAAATTCAGTGGCAAAAAAAATTCCCTGCTAATTTGATGGTTTTTCAAATTCAAAATCCAATTTTGATGCAAAAAAATTCAGTTTGAATTCAAATTCAAACTCAGATGGCACTGATTTACTTCCATAAATAACACTCAAACTACGTAGCTGTATTAATGATAATGATGATATCTTAGTTGTTGTTGAATTCTAGTGATGGACTAAGGGTCATGCTAGGGTCATGCACCAGAAATATGTGCGTGCCATTCTAATGGTCAGCATAGTATACAGTATGCTTTAAGTGTGTTAGCATGTGGTTTGGACTTAGTCCTTGTTGAAGTATTTTTTCAGTCGGATGGGACGGCTGCACTGCTGCATTCCAAAATATCACTAAGATCTGAAAGTACAAGAGAAAAAAAAAACAAAAAAAAGATAAATCAAGAAGTGTTTCTGATGTTGTGTTCGATACAATTAGTAATTGCCAACTGTGATTTGATCAAACTATAATGCTTTTGCACTCAAGAAATTAAATATAATTTCATTCCGCACATAAATTTCATGTATTAATTCTCAAAAGGAGTATAACCAGAAAACCGTTACGCATTACAATACTAACACTGTAATATTTGTATCTTATGTCTGCGGTTGGTTGCTAACTGTTCACTGAGTTAACCAGTTCGTACCTGATGACTCCTTTTGAGGCAGTTTTTCTCTGATGACAGAACTCAGATCTGCAAATACCTGGTCCTCATCTCGGTCTGCATCCACCTACAAATAATTATTCATAAGTCCAAGAGTAGGGTTGTGCTAAAATTTGAACAAAATCCCCAGATGCATTCTTAAAAAATGGTGCTCAGAAGATATAGGAGCCCCTTGACCTTTACCAAAATGTGGAAATTTTGTCTGAGTGGAAATTTATGCAATGTTTTGAAAAGAGATATAAAATAAGCTTTAAAAAGACAAAATACCATGCGTATAACCTTTAACAGCCTCCTTTATTTAGGACTATCATACCCACTGTCTTCAAAGCTCAGTGGAGCTTGAGCCTGACTTATAAAATAAGCTCACACTTTTGTAACCCATTGTTTAAGACTGATTTTGCTGCTTTGAATCAGTCTTTTTCAGGATTCAACCTAACATAAATGAGAGAGCTTTTCAGTAGCTGTGCATACAGTATACAAGCAGTGGAGGGTACCATGTCAAAGACTTTATCAAGAGGAATACGTGGCTCAGCAAGAATAACTGTCAGAAAGTAGTGCATGTGTGTAGGTGTACCAGGTGTTAGTAGGTGTACCATTTGTCAGGAATGAAATTGTGAAATTAGCCTACCTGTCTCAGCAGGTTTAGTTGTTTGTAGTATCTTCTCAATGAGATGATCTCTCTTTGAAATGTGTCAAGGCGTTTCCGCAGGGCATGGCTACTGTCTCCTAGAAGACCAAGCTCAGTGGCTCGCCTTTGCAGACGACAGCGCAGGGTATCATTGGAGCAGAGCAGGAGCATCACCAGGTCAGGAGAGCCAGTCTGAATACAGAGAGGCAGGAGGAACAGAATTAACATTTAATTGGTAATATTATCTTTTATTAGTCACCACTGTGTTATTTAATCAATTTATCGACTTGAGTATTGGTCTATGCAGGTTCATAATATCTTGTAGGCTAGTCTCTAACTGGGACTGGTCTCTCCTGAGCACTCTGCCTGTCCCCTGCAGACTTTGAGGCTGAACCCCAAACATTGTTTTCCTGAACTTGTCACCATTCATAATGGCCATGATAGCTGACAGGAAATTCATTTTTTACCACAAACCAAGAGGGTCTTTGACACTTATACACCTCAGCATTTTGAAGGGAGTCTGACTTGAAATCTGGTCCTTGTGAAAAACACAATCCAGAGCCAGACCAATCACAGACAAACACACTTTTGTCCACAAACTAGAGTAAACTCTAACTGGTCTGTACCTGTTCTTGGAAGCTGAGGGCCTGGTGGACATCTCTTGGGAATCCATCCACAATGAACCCCTTGACCTCCTGCTCACCAATCAGCTGTCGCCTTAGCTCTGAGATTGTCTCCTCCTGTGGACACACAAAGGTCATTACCGGTCAGGTGAAATTGTTCAGATTGACAGTTGATGGTTCAGGGTTAATGTCGCTGACTCTGACCTGTGGTCCCAGCTCTCCGTGACTCATCATTTGTGAAATAATTTCCCACTTCTTGCTGGGGGAGGCTTGGCTTAGCAGCTGCCTTCTGAGAAGCTCATCCAATGAGATGACTCTGAGGTTGAAGCTCTGAGCTAGCCTAGCTGCTTGACTTCCCTTCCCACTACCTGGACCACCTAACAGAAGAACAACAGTTATTCTCTTTCAATGCTGTCAGGTTCCACCTGGTCAGAGATCAATACATGTCATTACAAAAGCAGATGTTGAGCTGAACATCTGATTGGAGTTCAAAAAGGCTAAAAAACACTCTTAAGGGAACTAGTTTGAACATACATACAAACACAATACTAACATTCACTCACCAATAATAAAGATAATGATGGGGCATGGCTTTTGAGGAGGTTTGATGCTGACTTCCTGCTGGAGTCCAGAGCTTTCTGTCATATCAGAGTCAGAGTCGATGGAGAGCTGAGACTGGATTGTCAAGGGAGGAGGACCTGAGGTAATACAGAAGGATAGATAACATCATATTTCTGAAACGCTGACACTCCATAGGTATTTGCAAACCAAACTCCAAGAGACCTGGACCCCTTTGGAGACCCACATACCACTCTTTCATGAAATTAAAATGTGTGACAACCAACTTCTGGAAAATTGTATGAATTGAGAGCCAATCTCCCAGAGACCCGAACTCCAAGACAACTGCAATATTTGACAGGCAAACTCAACGAGAGAAGACTTTGAAAACAAACTCACGGGGAACTGTAGGCTTTTCAAGAACAAACCACTGAAGACCTTTAGTTTTGAAAAGGCAAACTTCAGACACTGTTTCAAAGTTCAAATCAAAAGAAAGAATACTGCCTCTTCATCAAGAGGCAAAATATCTTCAAGAGTTCAAAACAAGTCCAGTTATCTTTTCAGTATTTTGGATTTCAATTGCAATGCATCAATGCATCCTTTCATCCATCCATAACCCAAGCCTCACCAGTCTAGGTTATTGTTGGCAGGAGGCTATCAGCAGTGTTTTCTAGTTCCTCCTTGGGGATTTAGAGGCCTTCCCAGGCAAGAAGGGCTATATATTCCCTCTGGCCAGCTCTGGGTCTTCCCCAGTATCTTCTCCCAGTTGGATGTGGCTCAAAACCTACAAAAAATGTGATGGGGCATCCTAAGAAGACAGCTAAACCACCTCAATTGGTGGTCACGTACCAATGCTTGACCACAGTTAAGGGTTGGAAACTAGATCGACAGGTAAACTGAAAGCTTTGTCTTCAGGCTGAGCTTCTTCATTACCATGATGATTCGGTACAATGTCCCCATTACTGTTGATGTTGCTAGTCCATCTGTTAGTCTTATGATCAGTTTTAACCTCACTCATGAAAAAAACTGCCATGACCCAGGCCCAGGTGAGCAGAGGAAAATGGATGGATGGATCATGAGCAAGACCCTGAGATACCTGAAGTCCCTATAGCAAGACGTATTTCCTTTCTGGAGGGGGCAATCAATGGAACCTTTGGAAATCATAATGTCAACAAAATATGACGTTAAAGATCAAATCCCATCGCACTGAAGTCTGTAGAAGCAAGCTCTCGGAGACGTGAACTTTTTGAGAACCAAGAGAGTTTGAAGAACTAGACTTTCAGAGATCTTGTCTCTTTCAAAATAGAACTCCTAAAGATCTGAAGTCCATGATGAGATACATTTTGTAAAACTGATTTGTTTGAGAATGAAACCTGAAGAACGCTTTGGTCTATCAGAACCAAATACATAACTCAAAATTATAGAACTAACCAAACTCTAGAGAACTGGACTCTTGAAGAAAGAAAATCATCTGGATAACTTTAATCTTTGGGACCCATTCTCAGTGGTGATTGTAATCCAGTGGGACTAAGCTCTGACTGAACACCACCAGAAGAGGATTTCTGAAGACTGAAGAATCAGAGAACCAAAATCCTGCAGACCTAAATGTCCAGAGCCCTGAAATCCTGAACAACCAAACCCTCACTTAATCTACATCTAATGAAAATTTCAGGTTACTGGACTTGCAAAGAACAAATTCAAAGGTAAATCTCAGGATCCCATAGCTTACCTTCTGTGGTGACTGCAGTCTTTTCCTTGTCTTTGCTCCCCTCAGTAACGATAGGTGGAGGGCTTACTGTAGGCCCAGGTGGGCTCGGGGGGAGGAGTTTGGGATATTGTCCAGGAGCTGTTTGTTGGGGTCCAAATATAATTTCATTGTTAACAGAGGGAATCTGGGGTGCAAGTGGAGGCAGAACAGTTATTTTGGGCTTAACTGAGTAAGTTTGGGACCCAGAATGTGTAGGTGGAGCTTCAACGAATGCTGGGGGCATTATCCATGGGGTAGGAGCTGATGCTGGGGATTTTGGCAGTGTTGTTTGCAGTAAAAGGGGTATAGTTTGGGTTTTGGGGGATGAAGTTTGAGGTATAAGTGCTGATGCTTGGAGTATTGGGGGTGTTTTGTGGGGTTTTACTGAAAGTATAGATGTTTTGGGGGTAATCAGTGGTGTTATAGGAGATATCTGGGACATTGTTTGAAGTATTTGTGTTGTTGTAGAAGGCACAGCTGTTGTCTTGGGAGCTACAGGTGTACCATGTGGTGGTCTAGATGTTGCTCTTGGGGGTATATATGATGGTCTGGTCCGTACAAATGGTGCCTTTGGGGGCACACTTGTTGGACGAGGGGGTCCCTGACGAGGTTGGTGTTTCTCCAGGTGGATGAAGGTGTCCCAGTTTACAGCCTTGGGACCTCCAAGTTGTCTGGTTTTAATCAGGCAGCTGTGCAGGAAGCTGATTGGGTCCTCAGGATGGTGATATAAAAGACCTGTTAACAAACTCTGAGACAAAGATTAAAGTGAAATTAAAAGTCCAATGCTGTTTTCCCATCTGAGTTTACAAATGGGTTGGCATAAGTGGTTTCATCAGTAAAATACACCGTCTGTCTTCAATCTTCCCAAGTATAACATGTCTGTTCTTATAAATGTTATACTGGGTTGACCTCTGTTCCCTTACATCTCTTCTTTATTCTTTTTCTATATCAATGTTTGTTTAATCACACCAGGTTTCTTGGTGTGTTTAACAAGGAATGTTTAGAAGTAGAGTGAAGAAGTATTAAGCCAAAGAGGAGTTGGCTACTTCAACTGTTAAGGGACAGTTGTTCCATCCATCCATCCTGAAAGCAATCCAAGATGTCACTGGGTGAGAGGCAAGGTACACCCAGGACTGATCACCAGTCAATCACAGGTCACAGTTCACTGTTTGTTTTGTTTGAGGTTAAGTGGAGTAGAGTAGACTAGAGTAGAGTAGAGTACAGTAGAGCAGAGTAGAGTAGAGTAGAGCAGAGTAGAGTAAAGTAGAGCAGAGTAGAGTAGAGTAGAGTAGGGTAGCGTATTCTTGCTTAGCATAGAGTAGAAAAGAGTAGAGTAGTGAAGAGTAGAGCAGAGTAGACTGAAGAGTAACGTAGAGTAGAAAATGGAAGAGTAAAGTAGAGCAGAGTAGAATATAGAAGAGAGTTGAGTATAAAAGATTAGAGTTAAATAGAAGAGAGTACATTAGAGAAGAGTAGAGAAGAGTAGCATAGACATCAGTAGAGTTGAGTACAGTAGCATTGAGTAGAGTATGGAAGAGTAAAGTAGAAGAGAGTAGAGCAGAAAAGAGTAGAGAAGAGTAATGTAGTGTAGAGTAGAGCAAAGTAGAATAGAGTAGATTGAAGAGTAGCATAGAGTAGAAAATGGAAGAGTAAAGTAGAGCAGAGTATAGAAGAGAGTTGAGTAGAAGAGAGAAAAGTAGAGTACAGTAGAGAAGAGTAGAGTATGGTTTAGTTTGGTTAACTTGTTTAGTTGAGTTTAGTTCGGCTTGGTTGAGTTCAGTTTAGTTTGGTTATTTCAGTTTAGCTTAGTGTGGTTAACTTTAGTTTAGTTAGGCTAAGTTAAATAAAGTTTAGTTTAGCTAAGTTTGGTTAACTCTAGTTTAGTTTGATTTCGTTGAGCATAGTTCAGTTTAGTTTAGTTTAGTTTAGCTCAGTGTATTTAACTTTATTTTAGTTTAGCTTATTGTGGTTCACTTTAGTTCAGCTTAGTGTGGCTAACTTTAGTTTATTTTAGTTCAGCTTATTGTGGTTCACTTTAGTTCAGCTTAGTGTGGCTAACTTTAGTTTATTTTAGTTCAGCTTCTTTCGGTAAACTCTAGTGTAGTTTAGTTTAGCATACTTTGGGTAAGTGTTGTTTTGTTAACTTAGTGTGGTTACTTTTAGTTTAATTTGGCTTAGATGGTTAAGTTTAGCTTAGTGTTTCTAATTTAGTTTAGTTAAGTTTTATTTGAGTATATTTTCGTTAGCTACAATTCATGACTAAGAGTAAGCACAGTACTCTATGGGCACTAGTACTAGTACTCCAAACAACGTATACTACAAAAGAACTAATGACTGCAAATAAACACAGTTTTAAAACAGAACGTGTGTTTATCAAGATTTCTTGCTGTCTGACGCCATAATTTCAATGACCTGAAGGTTTTCAGTGTCTTGATAAATTAGAGGGACATGATGAAGTACTGCTTCTTCTTCTTCTCTCTCTCTCTCTCTCTCTCTCTCTCTCTCTCACTACCTCTCTGGTTCTGCAGCTCCTCAGGTCTCTTTCCATGGCCACTTCTATGATTTTAAGTGCGGTTACCTGAGAAACCAGCTAGTTGTATGCTAAAAGCAAATGTTACAGGCTAACTCTTAGCTCCAATCAGCGACAATTACAAACTCAGGGAGACCTTTTGTTTCTGCTGCCATCTTAAAACTGTCCTTTTTTTAAATTTTTTTTTTCAAAGGGGGTTTTCTTGTAATTTGGACTTGAATTATAATAATGGTTGTATAATTTTTCAGTCAGAAAAAAATAACAATAAAAAAGGAGAAATCAGCATGAGTCACCCAATCAGAGATGGCTATGTATGGAACATAAAACAAGAGCTTCTACCAGCTTCTTCCATATTTCAGACAGAGAACACATCTTTTAATAATCTGACAACATTTGATAGACACTGTCACTTGTGTACTCTAGATGCTCTAGAAGGAATTTATTCAAACACATTTTGTTGTAATAAAACATTAAAGACTGATTATAAATACATATTGGACATGAAATGTTGACATTTTTTGGTCAATAATGTGAAACAATTTATGCAACTTTTAAGCAAAGGTTTTGTTCAACTATATAGAAAACTTTTTTTTAAAAATTATAAATAAGCAAAGAAAGATAGGAACATGAATGTAAAGGTATCTCACCTCCAGCAGCTGAGGAAGGTGATGGTGAGAGAGGTAGTCCTTAACTTCTCTACTGTTCAACATCTTCCCGTTTTACTTCTGATCTCTGTCTTTTCTTTCTTGAATCTATCGATCTATCTATCAATCTATCTACCCTTCTGTCCTTTAAGCAGCTTCAGGAACACAGTGACAGTGTCTGAGTAAATGACAACAGTATCAGGTGGCAGGAGCTCTTGCCTTGGTAACATCTGTGTTTGTTCTTATTGCTTTTGTGCTAAAGTGGCTAATGAGCTGTTCAGACAGATCAGCATCAGTGTGACTTCATCATAGTGACACATGGTGGGAGATCAAAGAACTGCAGGTGCAGTGATAGACTGAACTAAAGATAGTCTAAGTCTGAGATGTCACTGAGTAAATATCACACTTGTTCACCTTGTGCACTATTTCTGAAGTGTAAAGTATTTTTTTTCTTCTTTAAAATTGACATATCATACCCCTTCTTCAGCTTTTATCACAGCCTCCAGTGCCCTAAATGAGATGTCTGTGCCTTGCTTTGGTCAACATTTACCAAGTACCAGAGGAGGTTTTTGACCCTGTATAAACCAGCTCTGAACAGCCTTTCTCAGAATACTCATTTTGAACAGGCCCCCTCACACCCCGCCCTCTCTTCCAAGGATGTGCAACCATGACCTCTGTACACTAGAGGTGTAATGGTTCACAGAGGTCATGGATTGGTTCATAACTGGGTTTTGAGGTCGCAGTTGGAGTTTGCTTGATCTCAGGTGTGGTTAAGTTGCATTGTAAGCATGTGTATGAAGGTTATAATATTTTTGGATTTTTCATTAGTTTCTATTTTTATTTTGTTTTCACTTTCTGTGTTCGATTTAAGTTTAGTTTTTATTAGTTTTGACTGCTGGTTTGTTAGTTTAGTTTAGTTTTTATTTTGCAAAAATGCTTTGTTTTAATTTAGTTTTTATTAGTTTTACATTTAGTTTTACTAAATGTAATTAAAGTTTTACATTTTAATTATTTTACGGATAAATGTCAGGGCTGAGTGAGCATCATACATTTTTAAAATATATTAAAACAGGCTACTCTTCATTTATCATTTATTTATTTAATGATGATGTTTGAATACAACTCCAGACATAAAACTACCACTAATTGAAGTCTTAACCAATCAGATCAGGCAATTTTACACTCCCCAGACTTGGTTGTCAGTGCCAGTCAGTATGGTTGTGTCAAAGACTAAAACGAAGAATATTTTGTCTCCATTTTTATTTTATTTTATTTTATTTTAGTTATTTTTGTAAGTGCACTATACAGTTTTAGTTAGTTTTTGTTTTTATGGTAAAGCTTAGTTTTTATTTCGTTTCAGTTTACTAAATTGATTTTTGAATTTTAGTTTTAGTTATTTAGTTAGTTTTAGTTAACTATAACAACCTTGCTGTGTATACAATGGCTGCTACTGCTGCAGCAATTAGCTGGGATGTAGCTGAAAAAAGTTGCAGATTAATCAGACCTTGACCACATTTCTTTGATAAAACAAGCACAGAGAGCTTCATTGAAAGCTTCTCTTAGCAGAGAAGATTTTTTTTGCAAGTCCCCCAACAGGCTAGTGTGTATAGCTCAAGTTTACACTGGAACTGTGCATGTTTGCTACCTCATTTTGTCTTGTTGCTCTGAAATGTAACCTGTTTGTCCAATCACCTTCTGAGAAATTTTCTAAAAGTCCCGCCCTTGGGAGGTTTCCCAGATGAATGGGATCCATGCAGCTGATATATGAAACATTCTATCTGTCAGGTTATGATTTTCACCAATCAGTCATTGAAATACCTGCAAAAATGACATTTTTTTACATCTATTGGCAAATGCACAGGAAAAAAAAATCAATTTTTGCTTTGATTTTTAAAATCTGAAATGTTTTTGAGAAACATTTCCTATATCACAATCTTAAGTGACCAAAAAGAACTTCTCAGAAACTGTACATCTGTTATGTTTGACTTTAAAAACTTTAACACACTTAAAACCAAGATTATGTATCTTAATGTGTGTGTTTAATAATGTTTGTTTTACTGTGTGTTTGTAAGTGTGAGGCCCACAGCAGCAGAGCGGCGTTTTCTGGGTTCGACTGAATGGATCTCAACAATGCAGGAATGTGTGTGTGTGTCTGTGTGTGTCTTTTGGAGGCAGGATTTGGAAGCCTCTCTTTGGTTGTTATGGAAACGGTGATGTAAGCCCAGAGGGGGAGTTTGCCCTCTCCCTTTTTTCATTGTGTGTGTGTTTGTGTATGTATGTGTGTCATAGAGCAAACGTGTATTGAGCCGTCGATGAACAGATTTCAAACTGTGGGTCGAAGGAAGCAGACGAAGGAAGGACTGAAACGGAGGAAAAAGGAGAGCGGTCAGCAGAAAGAAGAAGTGGAAGAAAACTTTCTGATGTTGAGGTGAAGTAACCCGGACACAAACTTTTTTAAACAGTTTAATGGATCAGTTTGATTCCTCTGTTTATTCAAACTGCTCATCAGAACTGTTAAAATAAACCATGCTTTCAGTGTCTCTCCTCTATTCTGCAGAGACACAAGTTAAAAACTTTCTGTTTATGAACTGACTGATTTGTTCTTAAATTTTGGACCCTCTGGGCTCCTGTTGGTGTGGTGCCACTGTTACTGTCTGTGTTTAGTTTTCTCTGATGACCACTAGATGATGCTGAAGACTTGTACTTTACTAACTGAATCCCTTAAAAGACACTGAACGCAGTGACACTGTTCATTAAGGCATTCATGTGTGTGTGCTAGAGAGTATGTGGGTGTCTTTTGTGTTGTAAATGTGATTAGACACTCTGTGGTTTTGTGTTGTTGTTGACCTACTTCTGCTGAGGCTGAATTAAAGCAGACCAGGGCTGGTCTACTTTCAGCTGAACTGTCTAAACCAGACTGCTTAAGAACCTGTAAGCTCTGTTTTTTAATGTAGTTTTTAATTTGGTTTCATTATTGTTCTCTGTACACTATGTGGAACATTAGAATACAGTTTCATTTGTCAGTATTATCAGAAAGAAACAGAGTGGTCATGTCATTATGTCAAAGAGAAAATATATTTATGACATCCATAGAAACCTTCAATGTCACCTCAGGCTTAAGCTCTATGTTGCATGTTTGCACAAAAAGTAAGGAAATGTGTATTTGGTAGATTATTTCTTTGTTGTAACAATGCTACTTGGTAATAATCTTATGTAATTGGAAAGTCTGTTTATTACCCTTTTAAATGGTACCACATTTGTAAGGAACATGCATTTGTAGGATGAGCAGCAGAACTGAGTATGTGGGCTTCACCTATGAAAATTTTGCCAAATCTTCTCTGCCAATGCCACACAGCTTATTTTAGATAGATATAGTCGTTTATTGTCATTGCATTGTAAAAACACAATGAAATTACCTTTGTCAGTCTCCTTTGAAGCACCAAACACAGTCACCCAAGTGGTGTTTAGAAATCCACAGCCTCACGTCATCCATTCTGCTGGCGAGGGAGCGGGAACCCGGCAGAAAGATGCTCAGTAGGACAGGATTGTATGGGGCCGCTCTTAGCCTAGCATGCAGCCTGGCTTGTTTGCCCTGCTTCCACCTTCTCGCACAATGCCGTCTCTGCCTCCTCCCCACCGGCTTTAAGTATCGTGCTGCTCCGCATCCTCCTCCTTTCAGTCTCCAAGTGCCCCGTTCTCCGAATTATCTCCGTCAGGAAAGATGTAAACTCTGTGGGCACGCTGTCAGTTCTGGTGTAAGTGTAGGGCTTTGTTTTGCTGCTAGTGATGGAGCGCCGTGCTGCTGCGTTCGTACGTGCCGCCCCATGCTACCTCAATAGGTAGCATTCAGTAGCCTCCTGGTGATCAGGCAGTGTTCTGTAGCAGTTACTGGCAGTTGTTGTTTGCTTTTAAGCTAGCCAGGAGGTGTAGATGAGACTGAGGTCCTCTTTTCACCTTTTTTGGGTTTGTCTTGAAGAAAATTTCCCATTCTTTCTCTTAGAGGTGTCCTGGACCATCCATCTCCATTTTTTTTTATAGGTTTCAACATATGTTGTCAACTCAATTGTGAAAAAGACCACAAGTCCAAGATATAACTCAAGAGTGCATCTTTCTTGCTGCCAACTGCTCTGGTTGCCCGGCAACATTTTCTACCGTTGACTCTTTCTTTATGTTGTTTGGTGGATTGGGTGATTGAAATCTGAAGAAACAAGATATATTGGCAATTAAACAATGTATTCATTTAACGAACAGGATCCTCAGTAGTGTTGATAACCATACACAGCCACAACTGCCTGGCACCTCCTCCTCATGCTGGTCAGCAGCCTGGTCACACACGGATATAGGATGGCATCCCATTCTTCAACCAGCATTTGTCATGTCAGACAATGTGTTGTGTTGGTCACTCTGGCACAAATAGCACATCCAAGATGATCCCACAAGTGTTCAATGGGGTTGAGGTCAGGACTGCTGGCAGGCTAGTCCTACCTCCCTACTCCCAAATTCTGGAGGTAGTCTCTGATAAACCCTGCTCAGTGGTGGTGAGCGTTGTGATCTTGGGGGATAGAGTTTGGTCCCAGACTGTGGAGATATGGGATTGCAAATGGTTGAAGAATCTCATCTCTCAATCAGGCACCTGGTTGTCAGCGCCTGGAGGTATCAGAAGCTCAAAATAAGAGTCAGTGGCCACAGAAGAATAAGCTGGTTGGCATTGGCAGGGAAGATATGTCACATTTTTCATGGGCGCAACCCACATACTCAGCTCTGCTGCTCATCCCACAAATGTATGCTCCTTACTAATACGGCACCATTTAAAAGGGAAATAAACAGGCTTTCCAACTTGATAAGATTTATTGCCACAATGCACTGTTACAACAAAGACATAAACTACCAAACCCAAATGTCTTTAATTCTAAATTTTAAAGTTTCAGCCGACATATGTTGGTTGAATACTAGAGCTAAAGTTTTGAGGCTCACGTAGTCCTTCAAGCCTGTTTTGGCTTAAAAGACAAGCTTTAAATGTCCTCTGGAGCAATCAATGTTTCCTGGAAGAAGGATTGCTATAAACCCTACAAGCACTCAGCTAAACAGTTTTATTACAACTGAAAGTCAGCCACAGCAGATGATGTCATACAACCAGCATTTAAACAGACATTTGTTTAATTTAACAGACACTAAAGCACATTAATTTACCACTAATCACCTGATATATGTATTCAAAGAACATGATCAGTGCATGAATCAAACATCTACATTTCTTGCAATCTGCAAATGACCGTTCAGTCAACAAAGGCCTCCCACTCTCTGCATACCTCCAGAGACTGCACTGCCAGCAGACTTCCCCAGACTTCTCTGATTTCTATCATTTCAAAACAGGGGAGACAATTCAGCCTTCATTCATCTCACTTCCTGTTCTTTTCTCCATCTAATCCCAGGATTAGCTCCACTCACTGATGAGAACAAGGATAATATCTCCACCAGTACTTCCACAGCTTCATTATGGCTGACAAAAAACTCCCTGGTGTACCTTCTCCCTCCTTGCCTTCACCCTCTCATCAGAATGGGAGAATCGGGGGGACAGGATCCAAAAGCTCTCCACAGCCCCACCATAATGGCAGCCTGGAGGCTAGACCAGGATACCACAGTCCTAGCAACAGCCGGGTAGCTGCACAGCATCAGTCTACACCCAGCAGCAGAACCTCAGCTTCTAGCTCACCCCTCAGAACCCTAGTAGGTCTTATGACTCCTGTGTCCAGTTCTGGTCCTGAAAGCAGCTCAACTAGACCACGGGGTCAGAGCCTTGCCTCTGCTTTGAGTTCCAGAGCCAGAACCGCAACATCCAGGAGCAAGGTAACTGTCATGTACTGCTGTAAAACAAAAGTGTCAAAGGAGACAAGTCAAAATGCTGGATGTTTAATCTGGATATGGATATCGGGGGGGGGGGGGGGTTGTACAATATGCTACTTTCAACGATGTACAGTAGATGTTTCTCTGTAGCACCAGTCTCTCAGACAAGCCAAGCATCTCTTTGACCACATCTTGTCCTTCAGGGTACCTCCCTCCTCTCCCTTTCCCTTTCAACCAGTGCAGCTGTTTGCACAACTCCCTGTTCAGATGAGCAGCCAATGTCAATTCAGGGCCTTTTGCTTGTTTTTTTAGATCAAAAGGCAATCTTTTCTTTTCTTTCTTCTTTTTTAGTTGTAGCCTTGTGAATCCCTGCTATTGTGCCTCTACAAACAGGGTGGATGAGTGGGTGACGGTCATGTCCTTTCTACCGCCCCACCAATCAAAACCACAATGTCAGACTGTGCATTACATAATCGCATGGAGGCTGCAGTCATTTTGTACTAAGCAACACTTGAAAAGTTTTTTTTAAAAAAGTACCTGCAGAAAGGCCTTTACGTTTATATTTTTAAAAAGGAAAAACTTACAGGAAAATTTTAAGTTATACTGAAAGCAGTGCTGTAAAGACACCAGGTTATGTGTTTTTTAATGCTACATGATATTCATGGAGAATTGCAACATTGTCCAGTGTAATCGCAATCACATATTATGACCAAATCGTGCAGCACTACTTCTCACACACACATACAATTACAAAAACATTTAAGACTCTGAGTGGAACATTAAAAAGCTTAAGGAAGCACCATCTTGTCCGTGTGAACAGAGCTGAGAGCAACAAACCCAGAAAGGCTTGGACTTCACACTTTTTTAATGAAGTAGTTATTTGACTATGCAATGTATACTCGATTTTTCTTTAAGTGATTCAATTAATTTTGCATGTTTTGCTCTCGTTGGTTTTAGTGCCAACAGTGTGGGGCAGATACTTATGTTGACTTTGCTACTTCAGTTTCTCTGTGTCCATAGGCCTCTTTGAACAGATATTTTCTTGCATTATCAAGTTTTTATAACCCATGGTTGGTCTTTGTTGTTGCTGTAGCGTAGGAGCAGCCAACAGGAGGAGCCTGAGGCCTTGTTGGACCTGATTTTGGAGTGCCAAGGTCAGAGACTCGATGACCAGAGAGCAAGTGTTAGCTTACTACCTGATCCTGGAGCAGCTGGTCTATGTGGAGCTTGCAGCCCTGACCAGCCAACCCTCCCCAGTCTGGACTTCTACTACATGCTCATACATTACCAGGTACCAGCATGACTTATGGATATGTCTTTTTCCAGCTGTGAGAAGCTTATTTACTCCTTTTTCTATTTTCTTCAAGATGCTACCCTTTGAACCTTGAGTTTTATTTAACTATATCATTAACCATAGTCCAATCTATGAGTGGAAGATGGAGATGGTTCCTGCGGTTTAATTAACCCGACTTTTAGTAGAGATATAGGTCAGGGCACAGGCCTCAAACTGGGTACATGGAGGAAAAGAGTTTGAACAAGAGAACAGGGTAAGATAAGCGCAGGGTAAAGGTCAAAACAGAGCAAACATTTAAATAAGGTACAAGACCGAAACGCTTTTGAATAGAATACAAACTTGAACACAGTACAAGGAAGAAAAATGTAAAGGCAAAGAAGGCAGGCAAGAAAATATTTAAGACAGCATAGGAAGAGCCCAAGACATTATACAGTAAAGATAGAGAACATGATATGGGTTTGAACAGGAAACACAAAGGAAGGGTGTGGATTTGGGACCAGGTAAAAGTTTGAACTTGAAACAAGTTATAAATAAGGTTACAGGAAGGAACAGGCAACAGATTTGAACTAGTCACAAGTTTAATTTGGTAAAAAAAAAAAAAAAAAAAAAAAAGCACAGAGGTTTGAAGAGGGCAAAGGTAGGGTGCATTATATAAATTTGAATAGCTCACAGGACAAGAAAAGCTACAAAGTTTGACAGGTAACAGGATCAAATCAGGATAGGATGTAGGTACAAACAGGGAAACTGTCTGGAAAGAGTACAGGATAACCCAAGAGGATCTGGCTGCAGACCTCTTTGGTGGGGTGTTTTGGGCTCATCGGTTGCAGACTTCTACAACAGGAAGTTAAGTGACGTAACCCAAGCTGAAACCAGAATGACATACTGAATGATGTAAGTTTTCTGCTCACTGTCAGAGGTAATGGTGGCTATTTTTCACAACAGCAGAATTTTATAAATAAAAATCAAAAATTTTAATTTAGCACAACATAAACTAAGGAAAACCCAAAGAGGGTTAGGTTTAGGCACCTGAACCCTAAAGTTTAGTGTCAGGGTTAGGGTACAGGAGATAAAATTAAAAAATGACACACAGAACACTAAGTAAAAACCCAACAAGGGTTGGTACGTCACTTCCTGCCCCACAGTCAAGGTCGGCCCATTGTAGAGATCTGCAACAGACGTGTCCAAAATGGTCCACCATAGGGGTCTACCACCACATCCCTCTCAGATAACCAGGTTACTGGAGGAAACAGGGTACTGGACATAATTTTACAGAAAGTGACATGATAAAGGTTTTGAAGAGGATGACGGTTTGAACAGGGTGTGAGAAGAAACATGGTAAGAGTTGTAACTGAATAAAGGAAGGAATGGGTCCAGAAAGGAATGGTGTATTGGTTTGAAAAGAGAAAAGAAATTGGGCAGGGTTTGAACAAAACATGGAAGTAGTTTCAGTGACATCTTGCAGTGGTTTCTAAAGAAGCATTTTGATGCTCAATGATGGCTGTCACCATTACATTGGACTGTCTTGGCTTTTGGAGCCAGCCTTAATTTAAAAAAAGACACTTTTTTACACTTCTGTGTTGGCTTCATTTTCATCATCAGAGGTCGGCACTTGGTCTGAGTGGGGTTAAGGAGGAAACAGGTGCAGGTTTTGGTCAGGCTACATGAAAGAACAAGGTGAAACAAGGGCATATGTTTGAGGAAGGAAAAGGCCATGGTTTGAACTGCTACTATTGTCCAGAAAGTCCCAGGGTTTGAGATTGCTGGTGGTGGAAAAAGACATCTGTACATGATGGGTTTTGCAGAAGGTCTGGACACATACAGTAAATTGGGGTGATTTTACTGGCCTTTCAGTCTAACTCTAAAATCTAACTTTGCATGTCTCGCCACCTGTCCCTAAACAGTCCGACAGGATGGAGGACCAGAGGTGCTCCCTTCCTGATCTTGAAGATGTGGTTGGTACACTTCCTGAGGGCCAGGATGATTTCTTCAGTTTAATACAGAGAGTTCAGTCCAGGAGAATGGACGAGCAGAGAGCCTCACTGTTGGTGACGCACGCTGAGGACGACACGCACATCAACCCTGCTAGCTCTTCTCCCCGTAACCATCATCAGCATCATCATCATCGCCAGGACCCTCAATGATGAAGATCAGAGTCTTAAAGTGTTCTTTAGAGACCCACACAGACAAATGTTGACTGATACCAGGTCGGGCACCATTCCCAAGTTTCAGACATTGGAAAAGTGTTTGGATCTTGTTTTTGGATGGACATTTTGAATGTTTAAATCTGTTATTATGAACTCATACACCAGAGACTGGCCTCAGTCAATGTGGAAACCATTATTACACTTCTAAGTTCAAACTGCAAAAAATAATATGGAAACCACACCCTAAAGGCACGATCTTAGTCTGGATGAATGGATTCTCATTGCATGACTGTATGGTTTGTTGACTGATTTAGTATTTCTGACCCTGGTAGTTTAAGGTTTCCATTCGTAGTGCTGTGGACTGGTAGTTGTCTTATATGGGTGTACACAAGGATTTTTATTTTAGTATTTTAAATGTACTAATATTTATGTTAAAGGATATTAATTCTTCTTATATGTACATCTTATGGACTCACATAGTGGGTCAAAAGCAGAAACCACACATTCAAATGGATTTGTTTTAAAGTTGGTAATAGAGGGATTTATAAGATACAGCAACAGTCATGTTTCCTTGCATGTCGCAATGAGTAGACCGCATAGAGAAATGTTTTTGTTTGGCATAAAGACTTTATCTGGAAGACCTGGAAGTTTGAATAACTTTTGTTGCATAAATTTACTGAAATAAACTTTATGAAAATTTTAAATTTTGTTTATCATCAATATTGTTGAAGTAATGGATAATTTAACTTTTTTTTAAGTGACAGCTGTTTGAAATTATCTCCCAAAAAGACAAGACATCAGGTCTCCTGAATCTATCTGCTTTTTTAGCACATGACACTAATATCTTCATAAATCCCAGGGTCACTTAGACCAGTGGTTCTCAAATGGTCTAGCCTCAGGACCCACCACCTCCTTAACAAGCAATTGCAACCTAACTTTCTGAAATCTTCAACAGATCAAATTTATGTAACAATGATGACTGAAGTTCGGATCTTATTTGGAGAAAAGATGTGCGTGAAAAATTGACAGGACAAGCATGTCACAAGAGAAACTCCAAACTGATATGCTTGCCTATAGTGTATTTTATTTCATTTCCCATGATGAGTTGTACATTCTTGTTGTTTTCTAGAGCAGCCTTTAAACTTTAGTATGTGGCCCAATTTAAACTCTGAAAAGGCTCTGGGGCTCACCAGAACTTTTATATGACCAGAACATAAGACTCAAATATATAATTCTATATTTTATTTTCATAAACAGAGAATTTCACCGCAAACGCTTGAAAGTGTTTGTGGGTACATAAATCAAAATTTATGAGCCTTTAATGCCTTTAATGTTGTTTTGATCAGCACATGCAAAGTCACCCAAATTGTCTTTCTAACATTGATCTCTGTAAACGTACTCCTTAGCCAATAAAACCCTTTTCCTATTAGCAGAAATATCTCCAAAGACAGTTATTAACAAGTGGCATGGTAGAATGTCACCAGTTGAACTGTGACACTGGTTCTGTACAAGAAACTAAATAAATGATAAAAAGCCAGGAGTTCAAATTTCTGCTATTTCTGAAATTCAAATGATAAACTGTAATCGAGGACTATTTAATGAATTTTAAAAAAATCATCTAACATGATGAAAAAGTACTACATACTATTTCTATGATTTTAAGTTATAACAGACTGCCTGTGGCCCACCTGCAGTACCTATAGGCTCCACCAGAAGGCCCCAGCCCTACCCTTGGGAAGCACCTTTCTAGAGATTTTGAAAAACTAAAAGTTAAATTAAGAAAACCAGTTTTGTTTTCCTCGGAAAATGATTTAAACCAGTTAGATCACAAGAAAATGACTAAATTACTAGTTTCTGTGGAAAAACAGTGAATTAAAATGTACAGATGTATTTTTGTGCAGACTTTTATACATCACGGACTTTTAGCAACACAGGTTTTGCTTCAAACACTTTCACACCCTACTAAGAACAGCTCTGTAACCAGAGGTGGAAAGTAACTAATTACATTTACTCAATTTACTTCAACTGAGTAGCTTTGTTGTGTACTTGTATTTTTTTGAGTACTTTTCAAAATCACTACTCTTACTTTTACTTAAGTAGGCTACATATTTTGGGAAGTATTGTACTTCACTACATATTTAGGGAAGTATTTTACTTCACTACATTTTAAATAGCATTGAGTACTGAGTAAAAAATTTGACACTTAAAGCCAAAACGAGGAGTTTCTAGCATTCTGCCAACAAGAAAACGGCTATTAGTTTGACTTTCACAGCACATGATGGTCAATAGTGAGTGTCAGTCGCGAATGAGCCGACTCTTTGTGCTGGCTCTTTAGTGGGAATGATGGCAGCCAGCACACCGTTGAGAGCTGTCCATCCCTCCCCTGCCCCTCCTTCCTGCACAAAAGAGCACAGAATAAAGGGAGGGTACTTCCTCCTCCCCGTTCTGCTACAACCAACACCTTAAAGACTCTTCTTCATTAACATAAGTGCTATGTGTCGCTGCATGTGTTTGTGTGAAGGACTTTTAATCAATCAGATACGATAACAGAAAAGCTAGAGGGGAGGGGGATGATGTTGCTCAGGGCTCCGTGACCATTCAGTCTCCACTCACAAAGAGAAATAGAGGAGAAAATGAAGCTATGTAAAAATTCAGCAACCAGTTACAATAAATTCCTTATAAATAAGGACATGTGCTTGGTTGTGTAGATATTTTTTTTACAAAACATTTTGTCAAATTTAGTCATTCTTTAAGTTTAATGGTTTAATTTGTGTCCGCATGCTCCATATAGAGTTTGATTTATTTGGGAAGTATTTTGACAAAGCAGTGTAATATATTATTATTATTATTATTATTATTATTATTATTATTATTAGCTATAATCTAATGGCAATCACAGAAGACTATTTGCACTGTGTTTTATATTTAATGTAAAAACATAATAGCTTTTCAGCATATTAAAAAGTTATCAAATTGGTGCTATCTAAGAAATTATAGTTTATATCAGGCGTTATGTAAATTTTGTACTATTCTGAAAATAAAAGGGTTTAGTCCAACAATTTTCTGAAAAATACATGCAGATATATATCCTATATCCAATCACCTGTAGCCAGAAAATGATTCAACGTTTTATCCTTGACAGCTGTTGCATTTGACTTTAGGTAAAGTCTCACTTTGTAAAAAAGAAACAACAACAACCTGGTTTTAGATTCATGTTCTCTTGTAGCTAATTTATATTAAGAAAAGATAATATTTTACTGTAAAACCCCTCAAGTATTAAAAGTAGCTACTCAGTGGTTTACGTAAATTTTCAGTGACTTACCTTTTACTTTTACTTGAAGATATTTATAGGTTACTAATTTTACCTCTACTTAAGTATAATTTATCCAAAGTAATTTTACTTTAACTTGAGTACAACAGTCTACCTACTTTTACCACTTCTGTCTGAGACCCACCTTTGGGAGTTAACTTACAAGATGAGAACCACTGACTTGGACCATTTTACTTTATGTAGGCTAAGTTGTTTTATTTTGTACTAAAACACTAAACACCTCCCTCACTGGCATTTACCATTTGATTAGATCTGTTTAGCTTAAATTTCCTAGTTATTCACTTGAATGGGGAAATTCTTATCTTGACTGTTTGCTAGCTTCTGAATAAATGGACCAGGTCCAGACTGAATCTGGTTTGGTAATTGTAATGTAACAAATAGAGCCCAATCTGAAACCAGTCTTACCCTTCAGTGAATATGAACCAGACTTTTTTTTTACATCAGTTGAAATCTTTTCAAATAACTTATGTTGAACATTATTTTTCATCAATCTCGGAGATAGCTCTTATCTTTCTTTTTTGGACTCCTAACTTTAAAAGAACACACCTGAGTCAAATACTGTGCGTCAAACACAAACGGTTGATTTCTTTCCTTGATTTGTGTTCGTTATGACTGATACTACATTAAATTTCAAAACTAAGAGGATTTTGACAAACTGCAGCTCATGAATTAATGTTAGTAGCTTAAACATAAACAGCTTAAAGTAAAACTTTTCCCTAAGGCTGGGGTCAACACAGTGAAACGACTTCCCATAACGGGTTCTCGCGCTGAGCGCATGCGCTCTTGAAAGCCCGGAAGTAAACACGCAATGTTGTTCCTTCTTACACGCGTGTAGCAGCCATAGAATGTGAGGTTTAAGCTAGTTGCTGCCCGCCAAAACAAAAAGAAGAAGAGAAGGTAAGTGGATTTTAATGTCGAACTTGAAAATATTTTAAAGATCTTATTTTGTGTTGAATCAAGATCGAGTACTTACACGGTCCCCTCTCCTCTCAGTGTCAGCTTTGATTCCGCTGCTGTTCATTCATCTGGTGAACATTTTGATACATTTTAGGGGAAAAGGATTTTAATGTAAGACCATAACACACGCAGTATCGTATGTATTGGCTACAATGAAACATCGAGGCGCTTGGATGCTCAGTTAATTACCAAGAGGCGTGGTAAACAAATATCCCTCAAACAGACTTCATTCAACTTGACATAATGCAATTAGAATTGACCATAAAAAGTAATGTAAAACTAGGTTTAACATGGGTTCGACATCTGAATGTTCAGTCACAAGTTTGTTTATTTAATTACAGCTTAAAGAGATCCTGCACCTTCTCCATCACCTCCTCCAGACGCCATGAATTCGCCTGCTAAGTCTTCTTCTCTACCTCCGAAGAAGAGAAAAATGACAGATTGTCAGCAGGACGATCCTACACCTGTTGACATCAACACACCCGAGAAGAAGAAGAGGAAGAAGGAAAAACACAAACAACGGGAAGAAGGGCTCAGTCTTCCTCCCCCTGGTGCAGAGGTGGATACTAGCAATAAGGAAAAGGAGAAAAAGAAAAGAACACAGGAGCAAGGGGAAACGGAAATTCACATAGCCGCAGAAACACCCATGATAGTAAAAGAAAAGAAAAAGAAGAAGAAAAAGAAATACACACTGAATGAAGAGTGTACTGTCCTAGAAACAACAGATCATGACAGAGAAACTGACTCTTTGTTGTCCATGGACACTGACAGTGAGAAAAAGAAGAAAAAACAGAAAAACACACAGATTGAGGAGAGCACTCTCACAGAAACAGCAGATCATGACGGAGAAACTGACTCCTTAATGTCTACAGACACCGACAGTAAGAAAAAGAAGAAGAAGAAAAAACAGAAAAACACACAGATTGAGGAGAGCACTCTCACAGAAACAGCAGATCATGACGGAGAAACTGACTCTTTGATGTCTACAGACACCGACAGTAAGAAAAAGAAGAAGAAGAAACAGAAAAACACACACATTGAGGAGAGCACTGTCACAGAAACAACAGATCACAACAACAGACAAACTGACCCCTTGGTGTCTACAGACACTGACAGTAAGAAAAAGAAGAAGAAAAAACAGGAGGTTACCATTGCCACAGTGACACCAGACCACCAAAACAGCACAGAAACTGGAGCTATTATTTCTTTCGAGACTGGAATGGAAGAGAAAAAAACAAAGAAGAAAGATATTACCATGATAAAGGTCATCTCAAAAACAGGACAAGCTGCGAGAGATAAAAAGGAGAGTACAGGAGCAAGGGAAAAGCAAAAAGAACAAAACATACATAAGAATGGAAGAGAAAGAGGAGTAACAAAGACGAAACAGATACTGAAAAAAACACCTGAAGAAAATGATCAGTGAGTTTTGATTATTATCATATAGGAGCGAGTGTGATATATCATAGAATAACGAGAAGGAAACATTAAATTCGGATAAATTTACCAGATGTTCAGTCAACATCTTCTATCACACAGTTGTAAGATTCAGCCATAACTTTGTTAAATAACTCCAAGAAAAGTAGTACTTCTACTTGGCATCAAACCTTACATCTGTTAATAGCAATAGGGTTTATAAGTTTGAAAAAAACTGTATAGCATAAAATACTGAACTCATGAGATAAAATTTAGAATTTTATGAAAAAATGAAAAATGTTGTTTCAGCAGTCTCCAGAGTGAGTTTTTCTCTTGTCCAATCAGAGCACAGTATTAACGGTCTGTTTCCTGGTTTTTAGGTTTGACCAAGCATTGTTGGAGGAGCTGCAGGAGTTCATTCCAGATGTAAAGAAGAAATCGGTGATCGTGATTAATAAACTTCTGAGATACGATCTGCATCGATTCAGGAGATTCAAACAGCAAGGTAACACTACTGCATAGTGTAAGGTACTGGAGACAGCAAGGTACTACTACTACCAGCACATTGAATCAATATGATATGAGCTGCAAGGTACTAATATAGCAAAACATGAAGTGCTAGTTCTGCAGACAGAGAAGTATCAACACTTTTATAGCTCCAAAGCCCAAAGTTACAACCTGTTGTACTTAAAGGACTTCAGCTAGGAATTACCAAGAAATACTCAAATGAATAAGGTATTACTGTAATCAACATGATCCTAAAAACAGACGCTTCAGCTTAAACAGATAGTTAATTGTTTCCATCTCCAGGGGTGTCTCTGCGTCACGGACGATGCACTGAGGAGGAAAATCAGATGATCAGAAAGAATGTCTCAGACTTCCTGGCTTTGCTTGGTATCAGCTCACCCATTAAGCTCCTGTTTCCTGAAAGGTTCAAAGAACAGGGGGCAGAAATCAGGAAGCTGAGAGCGAAACACAGTTTTCTGGAAAGCATCGGTATGTAAACATAACTCTTCATCAGCGAGTATGATCTGCTGTTGCATAAAATGTGGAAATACTCCTGTCTGTGTCTCAATGTTTCTATCACTCTCACTTCAGCTGAGGGGATCCCTCGGACGTGCCAACAGGTTTACGACAGAGCAAAGAAGATGTTTGATGACAGGAACCACATGGGAAGGTCAGAGGCAAAAGTTTGCTTTAACCTATTTCATTTCTTAGATAATTTTCTTGCCGAACTCCACGTGTCTCCAATCCTTGCAGAACTCTTATTTTTGAATCTTAGCTCTTGATGATTCTGTTTATGTATGGTGTATTTTTGTCCAGTGTGCCTTTATGATGCAGCTGCAGCTACCTTATATCCAGTGTTGGGGGTAACGTGTTACAAAGTAATCCATTAGAGTACTCAGATTACTTTTTTGGAGCAACGAGTAACGTAACGTGTTAGTTTTACAATTCAAGTAATCCCGTTATTAGTTACATTTTCGTAAAAGTAATCCGTTACTGAAAGAAAAGTCCCAAATTTCCTCTCGTCCGTGGCTTCAAAAAGAGAGCAAGAAAAAAAAAAGAAGCTCCTTGAAGCATCTGCTCTGTTTGTCCTTCTCTCTTCCTGTAGTCACATTGGCACGTGCCAGCGGAAGGTAAACATTCTGTACCATTATGCACACATTGTTAGCTTGTTGAGCCAGTGAGATTACAGAGAGGACAGCAGACCATTGTGGAATTATCCCCATTATGATGGATTTTTGGATGAAAGGGACAAGAACAGCATCCTGGTGAAACGTAAGTTTAAAAGCTCCATTTGTTTTCATTGAACCAGCTGTTCCAATTACGTGCTGTTATTACGCACAGTGTTGAGTGATTCTGTCTGCCTCTGCTCAGCTTGTTGTCTGATTGTGAGCTTCTTAAAGAGCTGTAAAGGTTTTCCTGTCAGCGGTGTTCTCAAGCTGCAGAGATACAGATTATGGGCTGTAAATTACGCTGTACATTGGCATTACAGTCTGCACATTTAAATGCAGATGTGTGGTCGTCTGTCGTTTTTACACTGCCGAGTGGAACAAGTGTCTAAAGGGTTTTAATATTTAGTAATGCAAAAGTACTCGAACACGTTACTTTTAGAAGTAGGTAACGCAGTAATGTAACAAATTACTTTTCTCAGTATGTAACGCAGTAATCTAACTTGGTATGGAAGCTATAGCTGATAAAGATAAAAGTAACGCTACCCAACACTGCTAATATCTTTATATACAAGTGTCAACCCCCCCTGTATCCTTCAGGCGGAGCAGCAGAACACTGTCTCTACAGAGTTGAGCTTCAGATCCCATTTAACCTAAAGGTTTAGCTGCTGGACCTGTTGTGTCTTTTCAATCTGGGCAGGAAACCCTTGTGAACTATGAAAGCTTTTGTGCATTGAGGTTCTAGCTCTGGAAGCTATAGCTGATAAAGATATTATATTGACAGGGTCATGCTGCAGTCTTAAACCACAGTGCCTGTAAAAGCATGCAACCCCTTGGATGTTTTACCCTTTGATTGATCTTTTAAATCCATCCTGGTCAATATAATTTGACTGTTTGGACAAAAAACTCTTTAATGTCAAAGTAAAACCAGATTTCTACGAATTCATATCAGTTAAACTAAAATGCTTCATGTACAATGAGTGATTGCATAAATATTCTTCCCCTTTAAGTCAGTCTTTAGTAGCTGCTCCTTTGGCTGCAATCACAGCACTGAGTTTGTGTGGATAGGTCTAGACCAGGCTTGCACTTCTGGATACTGAAATTTTACTTCATTTTTCTTTGCTAAACTGCTGAAGCTCTGTCAGGTTGCACAGGGATTGGGCATGAACAGCCCTTTTCAAGTCCAGGCACATTCTCTATGGAATTGAGGTCTGGGTTTTGACTCAGCCACTCCAGAACATTCACCTTGTTGTCTTTAAACTATTTCTGTGTAGCTTTTGCTGTATGCTTTAGATCATTGTCTTGCTGGAAAAGAAATCTTCTCCCATGCCATAGTTCTCTTGCAGACTGAATAAGGTTGTCCTCCAGGTTGCTGAGAAGCATCACCACAGCATGATGCTGCCACCACCATGCTTCATAGTGGAGATGGTGTGTTTGTGATGATGTGTTCAAACACAGAATCTTGTCTGATAGCTAAAAAGCCCCATTTTCGTCACATCAGACCAAGCTACTTTCTCCCACTTGATCATGGAGTCTCCCACATGCCCTTTGGTGAACTCTGGTTGAGTTTTCTAAAAAAGTGGCTTTCTCTTTGCCACTCTTCTATAAAGCTTTGACTGGTGAAGAACCTTTGCAACAGATGTTGTACACAGCGTCTCTCCCATCTCATTTGCTGAAGCTTCTCTCTCACTAGTCTCCTTCTTGTACGGTCACTCAGTTTGTGAGGACGGCCTGATCTAGACAGATCTATACATGTGTCACACTCCTTCCATTTCTTTATGATGAATTTAACTAAATTGGATTTTTTTGTATCCACCTCCTGACCTACAGTTTTTTTACATTTTTTTTAACGTTTTTTTCTCCGAGTTGCTTGGAGTGTTTTTTTGTCTTCATGGTGCAATAGTAGCCATGAACACTGATTAACCAGTGACTGGACCTTCCAGAAACAGGTGTCTTTATACTACAATCACTTGGGACACATTCGCTGCACTCAGGTGATCCCCATTTCACTAATCATGAAAGTACAACCACCAATTGGCTGGACCTCTGAATTAGATCAGTCACTTTTCAAGGGCTGAGTATTTATGCAGTCACTTATTTTATATTGCATATTTTTGTTTAAATGAAATTACTTGGTAGAAATCTGTTTTCACGTTGACATTAAAAAGTTTTTTTTTTTTTGTGTAAAAATCAAAAAAGCCAAGTTATATTGACCATGATTGATCTATGAAAGTAATAAAAAGGTAAAACAGCCAAGGGAGTGAACAATCTTTATTGGCACTGTATGTCTATGAAGATTCAATACAATACATTGCAAGATGTGCAAAAAAGATAACACTCACTGTACTATCCCCACAGTCTCCAATAACATAATCTAAAAGTTTTGATTAAAGTTAGAACCAAAGTGATTTCAGAAAAATTATGTATGCTTATGTCATTGCTGCACTACCTATTTTTATCTATATGATCTTGCTGGAATTCTCTGTCTCACTACATCTTTATGATTTAGCTGCTGTTGCCTGTGTCACACTAGCTGCTGAACTGTCTCTGCCATTGTCTTCAGTTTAAAGCATTGTATTTCCCAAAACCTTTAGTGTTTTATGCCTGTGTGTGTCTTCTTTCAGGTTCTCAGAGGAGGAGATGAAGTCCCTCATCAAGTTACAGAACCTCCATGGGAAGGACTGGAGGACGATCTCTCAGAAGATGGACCGCAGTGTTCACTCTCTAGAGAAACGCTTTGCCACCATTGGTAAACTCAACACGAGACACTATTTCCGCTATTTCTGTGTCATTTGTTTCAGGTCAGGAAAATTTCAGACATATAAACTATGGCTCCCTGAATTTGTGGATTAGTGACCAACATGTAATCTTGAGTCTTAGCCCTGCATTGCAGTCCTACTAGGCTGATTCACGCTGCCATTTCAAGTTGTGATATCTACTCCCCTGTGACATTCCCCCCTCACAATGATAACAGTAGGACCAGGGGCGTAGCACAGGGGGGGAAGGGTACTGATTACCCAGGCCCACAGTAGGGAGGGGCCCTTGAGGAGCCTGCAATGAAAAGTGTGTTTGTATCTATTTTTCTCTCAGTAATTAGTGTCATTATCGAATCAAAAGGAACCAGATAAATCTGTCAGCAGACTAAAATTTGTATCAAATAGAGTAAAATAAATACTGGGGGGCCTCTGCTTCTCCCTTAAAAATGTCCAAATGGTGTAGTCCAGCGCTGCAAAATAATGCAGGTAAATTAAGTTTAACCATAGTAAAATGTTGTTGATAAATGGGGAAATAATGGTTCAAAAATACATAAAAATGGATAGAAATTTTGTAAAAAATTATGCAACATTTGTTGCTTGGCTAGCTAGTTCGGGGGGGCTTATGTAGTACTCTTTCTGGGGGCCCAAAATCCCTAACTACGCCCCTGAGTAGGACCAACTGCCTCTCACCCCCACCTCTGTGCTTTTTTTTTTTGGAAGCAAGTAATAGGGGCGTTACAGAGATAGGATCAGCAAAACTAGATGGAGTTCTCACTGTGCCACACTCTCTACCTTCTGCAATGCTGAAACAAAGTGTGAATTAATTAGGGCTGTAGTCAACCTTGGTAGACTGAAATTACACCCAAGGAGCGACCAACTGATTGGTCGTGCAGGTAGAAAAAAATATGTATCAGCTTAATCTGTAACAGGCTCCTCATTGCACCCTCTGGTGGTCTGGATGACCTAAACAATCAACATAAGCTTTATAAAGCACCATTGATTTTTTTTATCCTCATTTTTAGTACTAAAATAACAGCTGACTCAGAGACATCAGCGTGCACCTGCTTTTAATCATATAATTTCTGTGATCACAGCACGATAACTTTTGGCATCCTGGCCTACAAAATATCCTCAGAAAACTGTTTGTTTTAACTTCCAACTATAACTATTAACAGGATCACTTGTTCCAGGTGGCGCTGTGTCATTTAAGAGGATACAGTCATGGACGAAAGTATTGGCACCCCTGGAATTTTCCAGAAAATACACCATTTCTCCCAGTCAATGTTGCAATTACAAATGTTTTGGGTATACACGTTTATTTACTTCATGTGCATTGGAACAACATAAATAAGCAGATGAAAAAAGGCAAAATCGACATAATTTTACACAAAACTCAAAAATGGGCTGGACAAAATTGTTCGCATCCTGAGCGCATACCGACCCGTCAGTCAACCAGTGTGCTGTTGTGGAAACGCATTGTGAAAATACCAACTGACAGCTGCCTTTTGTGTCTGTCACCTGTGTCTTACTTTGTCTGTGCTGCATGTGTCTTTGCAGCTGAAAGTAAAGGTTCTTGGAATTCTGACGAAGAGTCCAGGTTGAAGCAGGCCCTAAAGGCTCACCTGGAAGTCCTTGTTCAGCAGAATCCTGCAGGTTCTGGTCTGACCAGAGAGCAGCTGTGTAACAACCTGCCCTGGATGGAAATCAGTAAGAAGGTTGGAACCAGACACTGGATCCAGTGTCGACTCAAGTGGTGGGTACAGCTTCTGGGCTCTCGTTCTGGTACTTTAACTCTACTGGTACAGGGACTATGTTATTGCTGTGCTCTTCTTTATGACAATTACTTACTTTGTTGTTGTGATATGAAGTTAGCATGAAGAGCATAATATTGTGGTTGAAGTGCATGTCTGTATTTGTCATTTTTATTCTGTTAAAAGAAAAGAAAAGGTGATTGTGGATAAGGATCAGATTAATTTTATTCAAATTTCTGTTTATTCTTGAAAGGGTATTTAGGTTTCAAGTGTCCTGCAAGGTCATCTTAAAAAGCAAAATGACCAGACATATAGTCAATAAAAAATAGAGATCAAGTTAAGCAGTTACAATTTAAGACACAAGAGTTTAGAAATCAAAGTCCTAAACTTGGCAGAAGCAGATCAGAAGTTCGGCTGTCCATGTTTCCTGTTTAGGTGCCCCAGTGCCTGGTGTAGAAAGCAAGTTTACCAAGCTGAGTGAATATCATCTAAAGGCTGTTTGTCCGTGGTTAGCATGTTTTCTTTTACTCAAAATCCAGGGTCTCCATCATCAAAGGGTTGCTCTTACAACATGTGACTCAAGGAAGCGTCAGTGACAGGTTTTCAGACAGATTCTCAGTTGTTTTTGTCCATTTTTTCAGTTATTTGTTGTTCACTTGTTTACCTGTACAGTTGTTTGGTTGATCAGGGGCCTATGAGTTCATCTGTGCAGGATTTAAGTTCTCAAATAGTCCAGGAGAGCAGATGTTCATGTGTGTGATGTTTGTGTTTTTCAGGTTCTCCTTGCTGAAACCAAAACTGTCCTCACCACCTGGCATCTTCAACAGAGGAACAGAAGGACTTCAGTCTAAAATTCAACTAATAAACACGTAAGCAAGCAGCTAAACAGCTCTACGATGAAGGGGATCAAACTAAATTTTCAGAACATCACAATATTTAATCATCAGTTATTCATCTTATTGTCAGACCTCAAATATAATAGGTCTTACAATCACTAATGATTATCTGTGTTACAGGCTGTACAGCATGAATGTGGATGATATGGCAGACATCAACTGGGATGAGGTCGCTGAGACTATCGGGTGAGGTTTAAGTTACACTTTCATACCTGTTAAAAGTTCAGTAATCATAATCTAAATTTATATCTAGTTTTATAACAGGCTGTAAACATGTTCATTTCTGCTCCAAAGTTGGACATTTTGTCATGAAATTTTATGAGGATAGACACAATGCAGGAAACATCCTCTAGTGGACACTAGAGGAACTGCAGGTTTGGTGGTTTTCATTACAAACCAATCCCTTAAGTAAAATAGTGAAGAATTTGGCTGATTGAAAAAGTGTAGGTTGAAGTTTAAGCTTACTATGCCTACCCTTTAAATGTAGTATATACTTAAAAACACTTAAAACAATAAAAGACATTCTTCATTGGATGCACTTTCGATTCACTGGCTTCGTAACAGATGTTAGAAACAGTTATAGCAATTTTAGTGTGTGTCACGTTGAAAGTAACCCTGTTATTTTGTTTGTGTTTTTTTGGGGGGGTGTGGTTTGCAGTAAAGTGACACCTGTGTGTGTTCAGAAGAATTTCTACAGACTGAAAGCCTCAAGAGTTCCCAACTGGACAACATTATCCTATGGAGGTCAGTATGGTAATACTGTGTTGCTGGATCTTACAATAAATATTTTTATGTACAGCTGTCAGAATGGCAAAAGTCATTCTTCATTAAGTGTCCTCCTCTGTGTTTAGAGATCATCGACTATCTGCATTCAGTGGTCATTCCAGTCTTGGAGAAGAGACTGGGGAAGTTAAATGCTGAAGAGTTGCAGGAGAAGACGCCGCAGCAGGAGATCACGTACCAGCTGTCAAACATTTTCAGCTCACAGGAGGAAGATGAGTTTGTTGAGGTAGACAACAGTCAGAAGAACTCTGGGCGTTCAGGACGAAGTTTGACTTAGAGATATGAACGAAAGGAACAGAAAGGTGCTGCAGTCAGATTGGTTGTCTCGTCTGTGGAGTTGCTTTCTGTTAAATGGACTAAAACATATGGGACTGTCAGGAATTGTGGTTTCAACGAGTGTAAAAGTTGATGGGTAGATCATCAGAGTTTGTGTGATTTTTTTTTAACTTTATAATGAAACATTTTTAAAGCTTTTCTCAGTTTCTGTCATAATACTTCAGTTGACACTTTGATCAGAACAGATGAACATAAAGTTGTATTTTGAGCCGAAGTCTTTTCAACTGAAAGTGCTGCAACTATTAGTTGAATTAATAAATGTGGATTAAATCCATCTATTCTACATCTCTTGTCCTGTTTGAGGCCTGCAGGGCTGGAGCAGAATCAGCGGAACTTTGGCAAGAGCTGGGGTACATAAGCACCCTGGACTGGTCACCAGTCAATCACAGTGCTGACCCGTAAAGACAAACAACCAGGTACACTCACACTTAGGGGCAATTTAAAAGAGTCACCATTTAACCATACGAGAGTATCTTTGGTCTGTGGGAAGCCTGAGAGCCAACACATGAAGCGAGAACATGCAAGCTCCACACAGAAAGCCCCTGACCAAACAGGATTCAAACAAGAATCTCATTATTCTTATCCTCCTTATTTCAAAATAGTCTAATAATTTAGGTGACCAGATCTTTTTACCAATATGAAGCTTCAGACAGTGAAACGACATCTGTATCAAAGCAGCAAAAATGGAGGAAATAAATCACAAAAACATTCAGTTTGGACTAATCAAAAATTGTACTTGTTCTTACAGAGGAGATATAGAATAAATAGAAAATGAACTTTGTATTGTGTCAATATGACAAATTATAGGATATACCAAGCAGGAAAATGATACAACATGATGAAGTTTTGACCATCAAAAATAGTTTCAACATTATTTCCTTTCATTCTCTACTCAGCCGTCACACTGGCTTCTTGTACAACCACAAAAGAGGATTATGGGTACTGTACTAAAGACCAGCATTTCTGTAGTTTTTATATTTGATAATGGCAGTACTGCACTCATTGGATTTAAAATCTCCTGGAGGAGAGAAGCTCAGACACTGTAGTCCATAAAGCAGATGTGCATTGTAGGTAGTGAGGTTTATCTGCTAGTGATTGCTTGCAGGCTACTGGTCCTCTTCATTATGTTTGGAACAAACAAAAGTCCAGATGCTCTCTCAATGGTTTCAATGGGAACCAGAAAACGCTCCAGTGGAATCTTCTCATCTACTGGTTCATTCGGTAAAACATAAGACCTAAGCTCCACCCCTCTTCCATCTGCTTGCTCCAGAATCACCACCTGTGGTTGAAAGGTGACAGGTGAATTCATCAGCCATCATGTCAACATCGTCATCGGCAGTAGCATACAGATGAGCTCACCTTGAAGAAATGTGTCGGCACAGCGACATGGCTTTGCCCTATAACTTGATACCGAACGTAGAGTTTCCCATCAGCCTCCTGCCTGTAACACAAAACTGATGTCATACTGTGTTCCCCCCACACATGTAACACTGAAAACACGGACTAAAAAGTGTTACCTTGGCAGGTAGAGAGGTCCTGTGCAGACGTAGACATTAATGTAACGCTTTGTCAAAGAGCGACACATTTTCTCCAGGTTATTCCAGGTCTTCTGGTTCAGGTGAGGGTTCTCAAAACAAACAGTGAAGGTTGCTCATAAATACATTTTATTGATGTCACACTTCATAGTCAGGAAAGGCTGGAAACTATATTGCTGAAAAAATATGCCACCATAAAAAATAACTAAATTTAAATTCAGAAGAACTTCAATTTCAGTTATTTAGATACTTGCAGCTAAGACATTTCTATGATACAGAAATTAAAACAGGAATTACAGCAGAAGGTTGATTGGCACATATAAGAACACTCCTTCAAAAATAGTCTCAAAACTACAAAAGATTTAGAAAAACTAAATTGTGAAATACATTGTAAAAGTTAAATGGGAACAAGAATAGAGTATTACTGTGTCAAAGAGTGACTGGAAATCTGTGTACAATACAAAGGAATTTGGGTGGAAAGACTTCATGCATTTCTGTGTTACACCTTTTACTAAAAAGTATTGAACACAAGAAAAGAGGCAAAGTGGACAAGTGAATGCAAATCTCTGACTTATTTTTTGGTTCTGTGTAAAACTACAAACATTATGGTATATAGTGATTCAGACTCTTAGAGACCACAGATTTTGTATCTGGGCCTAATTTACAATAATATAATACAAAAGCATGCCCCCCCAGCTCAGCCAAATGGTTTACCATTGTAGAAGAAATGTATTCCATGAACAAACTGACCCATTGTGTAGGAAACCGTTTAAGGACTCATAATCAGTGATGTGGAGTAAATGGACTGAGTTTCAAACAAAAAAGGGGAAAGCAGAAAAGACTGCTGTAAATAAGAAACTACTGGAGGGTGCCCTCTGGAAAATCTGTCATTACATGTGTTTTTTTTTTTGTGTTTGTGTGTGTTTATTCTTTTGTTACCTCCGCCAAGGAGGTTATGTGATCAGCAGGGTTTGTTAGTTAGTTTGTTTGTTAGCAACATAACTCAAAAAGTTATGGACGGATTTTGATTAATAATGGCGGAGGTCTGTGCTCTCTGAGTGCTTTTCTAGTTCTATATAAAAACCATAAATAAATAGTATTTTTAAAAGATGTTTAAAAGTGTACATTTTTTTGAACTTCAAACTGTGATGATTTAGTACTGGATACAATGAGGCTTTAAGATGCATTGATGCTGCATACAGTACATGTTACTATAGCTCCATGTATATTCTGTGACATTAGCCTAAAAATGCAACTTACAATTCTAAAAGTTTCCAAACAAGATGTAAACATATTGCTTAAGGTGAGGATATATAATGCCTATGGAAAAAATTCCCAGGTGATAATCAATAACATATACGTAAATTAACAGTTGATTTTAAGTTGTACCTCTGAATACAACCTAAATGACCAGATTATGAGTTTAGAGTAATTTGCCAGGAAAATCTAGTCAGGTTTATGGCAGAGAAAATTCTAAATTTAGGCTCAACAGATTATGATTACCCTGTAATCTTGCTGATCTTGATCTGTGTATGAAAACGCTGAGATTTCTATCGCGGTTAACTGGAAGTTCAGTTTTGTACTGTCTTTCTTAGATCTGCTTTCTGACACAAGTGCCAGGTTTTAAACCCCCACATTACATAACTTAAACCCTCTCAAAGTTATTTGTAGTCAGGTGTGGTGCATGAAAACAAACCCACTGTTTACCTGTGGTGCAACATTGCTCAGGTAAAAAGTGTCCTCCATGGCTTTCTGACTCCACTTGTGATTGGCTGCAGCAGCCAGGTGACCTCTGTCAAAGCCACTGCCTCTGTAGTCAGCATTGGTCGCTCTGTGAAACACGTGAACACTGTTGGAGGGAAATCATAAACAAATATTCAGTTTGAGATTCAAAAATATATTTTTTAACAACAGAAGAAAAAACACCTACTGTCTTGGTGTTCACCTTTCATCCTCTTTGAATTCACAAAACTTCCTGTCTGATGAGCCGTTCAGAGTGGCGGGGTTTAGCCTCTCTATCACCCAGGATGCAGTGCGTGTTCGGGGATCGTACGAGGTGACATAGGACTCTCTGGTCTTAATGTTGGCCAAAGAAGGGAAGCCATACTTCATCACCACTCCTGACCCACCTGGACTCACCTGAACAAGAAGACCCAGCAAGTACAATTAATAAGCAGGAAGTCCTTTTTCTTACATCATTAAGAAGAATCAAGTCTTGCCACAGGCTTAAAATTTTTAAAACTGTGTACTCTAAGCATCAGTGAGTTTAACAGCATAGTTTCAAACTGCTGCTCACAATGTACCACGCTTGTTTAATTTTCTTAACAGGGAATTGTTCCTCTGTTTGTTTTCTACAGGTTAGACACGACTCACTAAATTTTCCATTGATATTATGAGGAATATGAAAAAGCTCTACTGCAGATTGAAAGCTCTCTCATGACTCATGACTATGATGCTGTTTCTTCATGAGCTGGTCACAGAATTGTTTTTTTCTCGTTACACACACCAGGATGCACGTGCAAAATAGATTAAACACAGCTCTGCACTATTTAAATGTTAACTGTTTGTTTCTTTTTTGTATCAAAAAAGTAATTAAAACAAAGTTTGAATAAGATCATTTTTAATAGATTTTAAAATCCTGCCTGGTTGCATGACATGAGTAGGAATGTGTACCAAGCAAACAACCCCCTCCCCTCCCCTCTCCGTTCTATAAACTCACCGTCAGCTCGGAGGCCTGGACTTGCGGTATCGGGACCACCGGGATTCTGCTAAGTAGACCGAAACTCTCCGCTTCATCTCCTCGGCCTCTGGCACACAGCAGGTGGGTCACTGAAGCCCCGAGTCCAGCTCCAAAAGCCAAGGTCGCACAGGTCCGCAACGACCGCTTCATGCTGCCGGTGGATCAGCTGCTGACGCGTTCTAATGACGTCAAGGAACGCGACAGAAGTTGTATTTACATACCAATAAAAAAAGATTTGAAAAGACCCTTCCTTTTCTTTTTCTTCTTCTTTTTATTATTATTATCATTATTATCATCATTATTGTCATTATTATAGTAATAAAAACCATTAATAGATGATAGTATATTAAATGAAAATAAAATGACTCATCAACCCAAAGATTTATCAGTAAAAGGCTGTCGGCATTAATGCGTTGCTTATGCAGTAATTTTTTTTTTTTCATTTTGATTAATTGCATGCTTTATTGTCTCTTTTCACACACTTTGGTAAAGCCACTGCAGTGTCTCCCTGCAGCCACAGTGATGTAAAATATTTCCATTACTGCTCCTTAATATCTCATATCACTATAAAAACTGGCAGACATCTCAGTGGACGACTCAGAAGTCATCCTAAACTTGTTTTATCAAACATTTACATTTCCACTCCTTCCTTTCATGCTTCCCTAATTTCATTTTCATTCCCTAACAACTTTATTTCAGTGGTAAAAATTCATGCCGTTGTGTCAGATCAACCCAAGGCTCAAAATAAATGCAGGTCTGTAGCTGAACTGAAATTCAAGTATCCTTAGTATAGGATCCAAAATAGTGGGATCTTACAGTGTGTTCAAAGGGGAGATTAACTACAGTAATTCTAAGATTATCACATTAAAACTGTTCATCCATTGAAAGCCCTCATAATTTAATTTGTCACTGCACAATGAAACACAAGAGAGATGATTTAAGACATTGAGAGTTTATTCTTCTTTTTTTTTTTGGTTAAATAAAAAAATCGAGAGAAATAATATAAAAAGACATTGCGAGATGGAACAACAAAGACTAAGTAACACTGGAATGGCAAAAAAAAGACATCAAAACATAATGAGCATCACAGTGGAAAGTTAAACTGTTTTATACATTTAGGCAAAGTTAATGTGATGAATCTCAAAATCAGAAATTTAAGTGAAGGATTGAATGAATTACTGAAATTAACTGAGAAATTACTTAATCAGCCTTTGAAGCATTATTCAGATCGGCTGAATTGAGAACATCGTTAATGAGGATTAACAAGTGATCATTAATCTGATCATTATCTAATGAAATGATAACACACTGTCACAATAACAATATGTAAGTATTGAAAAACAACTTCAGCTTTGTAAAGAGCTTTTGTTCTGGCCACTGTTCATGATGACTCTGATTAGTATAGGTGTTATTAGCCATGGAAAACCTGTAGTACATGGTGTTAAGTTTGTGTCTGCACATGAGCTTTAAATCTTTATATGAAGATACAACGACAACAATGAATTCTGTGAAATGAGAGGTGAAATGATCAGTATTACCACAAATATGTTTAAAATGTGTTACTTATTTTTATGGATGTATTGTTAATCATTACTGTTGTTATTGTTATTACTATTATTATTATTATTACACCCTGCACAACACTGATTGTCACTGTGGTCGCTGCATGACATCACCTATGTCAAAATTGCTCAATCAGAAAAAAAAAAATTGAGATGAGTTCCTTATGTCAAAATAAGGATTATGATTTACTGCCAGGTCAGAAAATAGCAGAGAGAGGTTTTCTTGTTTTGATTATCGTAGTGATACTTTTATATCCAGTAACAAGACTAAGAAACAGAAAGTTGCTTCAATACACACAAGTAGGATTTTTAAATGTGTGAGATTTTAAAAATGAAGGGGGAAAAATACATTCAATGGACTGATCTCCTTTTGACAAGTTTGAAACTGAAGCTGACAGTCTGTAGGGACTTCTTCTGGGATCAGGATGGTTGATGTTTCAAATCAAAGTATGTGCCAAATTTTAAAATTGGGATGTGTTGCTAGAATTGCTAGAATGGTGCCAGTTATTTCCCCAAGGATGGTTGAGGCACCTTTGAGCAAGACTGTCACTCTTAAATCTCTTTGTGTGTATTGGATGTGTGGATGAGTGCTTTTAAGGAGATTTGTTGTAGTTTTTCCAGTTCTCTCAGTTCTTTTCAAGTAAATAAGGATTTGAGCTTCTGCCTATGTTTTTATGAGCTGCTCTAAACTGATTAGACATGTTGTCTGGGACATTAATGCCTTATAACATGTATACTTCAAAAAATATTAAAATGTCACTTGTGTGCTGCATGGTAGCTCAGTGTTTAGGAAGAAGGTTCCTAGTTCAAATCCCAGTCCTGTCAATTCAAACAGGGCCTTTCTGTGAGTTTGCATGTTCTCCCCTCACATGCGTGGCTTCTTTCTGGGTACTCTGGCTTCCTCCCACTAACCAAAAACATGCACATTAGATTATTGGTAACTCTAAATTGCCCGTAGATATGAGTGTGCCTGATTGTATGTCTCTACAGGTCAGGCCTGTGATTGAGTGGCGATCAATCCAGTGTGTATCCTGCCTCATGCACAATGACAGCTGGGATAGGCTTCTTCCCTCCCATGACCCTAAACAGGATAAGCAGTGTAGATGATGGATGGATGGACTGTCACTTGTGTCTGTGGTAGTAATATATACCCTTTAAATATCTGTGTATTATATCTCTTCAGCTGTTTTTACAGAATAAAGTCCTGTCATGAACAGACTTTGACTGATAACTGCTGCCTGAGCAGCAGACAGCAGCATGCTTCATTTTCTCCAAGTCACTGTTCCAAGACGTCACATTGGACTCTTCGTGTCTCCTTTTGGTCCTCGTAGATGTTTCCTTTATGACATCACATCCTGTACAATATGAACACAGGTTCAGTCTGAACAGTTCTGTTTGAACCATCTTAAATATTCATTCCTTTGTTACTCAATCACTGGGCATGTTCTGATGACAGCAGGCATGGTCAGCAGAAGGTGGAGTACATCAGACTTAGGGTCAACAGGCAGAGATGTGAGGTCAGAGAGGAGGAGGAGCCTTCAGCGTTTTCAAGGCAACCGCCTTTCTTCAAGCAAACAGTGTTCTCACAGAAAGAACCTGCACACACAACATCATTAGACACACATCGCCTGAGCAGTGACATCATCTAATTGTGGGTTTTACCTGTGAAGTTGTCGGGACAAAGGCACTGCTGGAAGTCGACACAGGTTCCTCCATTTTGACAAATCAAACGCTCATCGTCACACAGGTTCTCTGAGGAAGGATAGTGATTGATTAGTGATTTTGAGTAATATCACTGACAATACTGTAGTAATAGACCATGCAAGAGTAATTCTTGTCTATGACACTTTGCCTGTGATTACAAGAGCATACAAGAGGTCACAGATGGAGTAGTGCATCAGATATCTCACTTTTCAGGGAAACTTCATCATTTGTAGCAGTTGTACACAACCTCTAAGAATGATTCAAGTTTATGACAGTTTTTTTTAGTGTCTGTCATTTTTCAGTGGATCCCAATCCCTGTACTTTTCTTGCATAGGATGCAGAATAAGTTGGCATTTACTGAGTCACAGTTTGTCACATCAGGCCTCAAATTTTAAGATCAGACAAATTGATTGCATAGATAATATTGTTTAAGGTGTCGATGTGCCTGAGGAAAAAGATCCTGATCATTGCACTCTGAGGATAATATTAAATAAATACTTCTGCTTTTCTTCATTTGAAGTTTGGGCATATTCCATGCTACCTCCTGGTGGAAATTATATAAAAATAGCCCAGCTATTATGCCAGTTCAAAGCTGCATGTTGTTTACACTCCTGTAATGTCTCAACTTCAATTTGATCACAGTGGAGTAGTGTTGGGATTGAATCATCCCACTGCTGTGATGACATCGTCGGTTAAGACCAAGGCATTACAGGGATCTGACAAACTGCCTGTGAAACAATGAAGATGGAAGGACTTTTGTGCATTTCTGAATGTATGTTTAGTTCCAGCTGCTTGTTTCCTTGCTATGCCTCTAATGCTACTGCAATGCTTTATGATGCACTCACTCTAGGTAATCCAAACTGTGCATAAACCCCAAAAGTTTCATTTTTTTGACTAGTATGAGTGCTGTACAACAATCAAGCATGGAGCACTTCCCTGGCCCTGACATGAATAGAAGAGGTGGGTTTTGGTATGGGATGATTGCTTGTACACCCGCACAAGCATGGTTGTACAACATGGACATAATAATAACATGATAACATAATCGAATTGAGTGTCAGAGAGCTATATCTGATGTATATTTTCATAAAAGCCACAAAGTGAGTAAAGTTTCTTTCATGTTGTCTGTGTATTTCTTCATTGTACTGGCTCTGTAAGACTGTGCTTCTTGTAAACTGCATGTATCATATTATAGCATGATGGCATGTCCATGCTCAGCCCCAGCTGGGCCCAGGGCTGATAACTCTGACTTCTGTGAGGTTTTGCATTCTCCCTAAAGTTGTATTTGGTCTCTCTTCTCCTTAATCCAACCTTGGCAGTATTCC
The DNA here is from genome assembly GCF_018320785.1 of Cheilinus undulatus. NCBI lineage: Eukaryota > Metazoa > Chordata > Actinopteri > Labriformes > Labridae > Cheilinus > Cheilinus undulatus. The sequence goes on along the minus strand of NC_054869.1, from coordinate 23,697,863 downwards.
TGTTCCAGCTTCTATGTGTATTTTGAGTCATTTAAAAAATGTCTCAGGGTAGACCAAAACAGCTAGACCAAATGCCTCTTTGTGCTTGAGTCAATTGGCTTTCCTTCTTTCTAAGATCAGCGTTAGTTCGTGCAGGACAGGGTAGTCATGCGCCTAGCCATGATCAGCTGATGGCCAGCTGATCCCAATTACCGCCTCCCAGCTCCCATAGCCAATCACAGCTTTCTCTCACACGGCGGTCTATTTAAATATGATGTACTTCTCACTCATCCCTGCTTGCATTAATACTGATGCACCAAGCTGCTGATGCTGCTACTGCTGGCAAAGCTTAACCTCCTCCACCCCAGCCTCCTTCTTTGTAGCATAAAGCTTGTTGCACCCTCATATTGGGATTCATGCTACTATGAATTAACTGATTTTGACCTAATTTCTTTTGTATTCAGTATGCATAGTCATAAATGTATCTATCCATATGGGGTTTTCTAGCTGTGCACTCCCTTTAAAGTCAAAGCACGCTGCTTGACTAACGCAGAGAGCATCTTTTGAGTGTACCATTTTGCAATAAAATGGTAAAATGTATGAGAATGAGAATGTTCCTGACTGAACTATGGTTTAGTGGTACAGTTGGACTTTCTCACGCAAAAGGTTGGTGGTTTGATCCCCTGTTCCTGCAGTCCACATTTCAAAGTGTCCTTATGCAACACCAAAATTGTTCCCAACCTGTGACATGTGAATGTGTATGAATGAGATGAGTTTGTACTGATGGGTATTTGTGAATAAGTCAGTGTGAATGGTCAGAACACTAGAAAATGCACTCCATATTTTCTTTTCATTTTGTTTGTCCCTTCAAAGTTTTGGTATTTGTTGTTAATTATGTTAACAACAAATGTACCTGTGCAGCTGGCGCCGTCTCCTCTCCAGGTGTATCCAGGTAAACAGGAGTCACAGCGCCGGCCCGAGCCTCCAGGTTTACACTGACACAGGCCCAAGTCAGAGCAGTGAGGAGAAAGACTGCCCTCCAGATCACAGTCACACTCTGAGGACAGACAGACAACTTGTCATTTCCATTGTCATTTACCATTAACCATAAACAGGCATTCATGTGTGTGTTTGTGTGTGTCTTCTACTGACCAACACAGACTTGCTCGTCGTCTAGCGCCACAGAGATATTCCTATAATAACCAAGGCGGCAGTATTGGCAGTTCTGTCCTCGTGTGTTGTGTTTGCAGCTCACACAAGTGACAACGTTGATGAAGTCAATGTAGCTGCAGCGATTGGAGTGACCATTGCACTCACAATCTGACAAAAAGAGAAACGTACAATGAGAAAACGAATTTGAGGCCCGCTCACCGCCTGCGATGCACAAGTTCCACATTTTGTGGTGTAAAGTCTACGCTTATACTGGCTAGGTTTTAACTTCAGTTGCACCATGGAAGGTGTGGTTCATCTTTACTTTTAGAGCACAACATACAAACTGGCAACCTTTATTGCAGGTAAGAGGTTTTTTCTTTGTTTGACCAATGACTGCATGCAGAGTCTGTTATCATGCTTTCTAATTTAGTTTATTACTTGAGTCAATTTTGAAACTACCTCAATTGTTGAAACACCTTAAATGTTAGCAGAGAGTCAACACTGTTGTTAATTAAGAACTTGCAGTGAAACTAGGCTTAGTTCCAACTTAAATATGGACAACCCATAGCTGATGCTCTGTCTGCTTTTGGGACAAAATACAGGAGATTGGGGTTTTGATTTCCAGTCAGGGCACAATGAGTACCCAGTGTGGGCCTTTTGACATGGTCCTTTACGCCACGAACATCTGTCCCAGATGTACATGACTTTGGACAAAAGCATCTGCTAAATGGCACTGTAACACTTTAAAATTCTGAAGCAGAATTTAGTTTCTACTCTTTAGTGTTAAGGGCTCTCTTATAGTCTAATGCTCATAATTTTCAGCTGCTACTTTACTTACCTACTACTTAACTTATTGATTCAACTATTTACTTCAAACATTCATTCATGCATTATACAAACTCTTAATACATACAACAACACATGAAGTAAATGAACAAACATGGATACTGATGAAGATAGCAGCAAAGACAAAAACAGATCCATTAGTGGGCTGAACAGTGTCATAATGATGATCCATATGCTTTGGTTGTTTGTGTGTTATTTATTTATTTTTTTGCTTGTCCTAACTCCAACAGTGACTGACTTAAGATAGTAACAATATAAATTTAAAAGAGCAAGAGCCAGATGGAAGATCTGTCAAGTTTTACAGATGCTTGTGGAAAAATACATAGGGTCAAGATATTATGTGAACATCTAAAGGCATATATAGTGTTTCTGGGAGTGACTATTTTTAAAGGGGAAGGGCTAATTTGCAAGGGCAGGGGCTATGAACAAATGTTGACCAGTACATCCGAAGTGGTCCAGTGATCAGATGTCTTACCCTCAAACGTGATGTAGGCAATTTTGGACAGCTGACTGAACTTTGGTCCTCCTGGAATCAGAATCTTCTGGGTCGCTTTGAATACAAAACAAATTGTGTAACCACAATTAATCGTTGCACTAATTTCAAATCAGAACTGAACCAGTCAGGACAAGCTGCAGTAGAAAGGATACACCCTCTGAGATGCAGCTTCTCATTCCACAGTGTCCCACTCTATGACTGCTACTACAATTAGTACTACTACTGCTATTACTAATGCTAGACAGTAAATGGCAGTATTATGAAGTTTATAAATGGTATACCTTTCTTCTTCTCATAGTCTTTCTCTTCTTTCTCCTTCCCTTTATTCTTCTCTTTAGACTCAGTTTTTGTTTCCTCTTTGACCTCAGTGACTTTTAGGTTTGACAGAATAGGAAAACAGAATTTGTTTAAAAGTATGGACCACTTTGTATTTAAGAAAAGTTTTACAGAGTAATTAGTGAAGCTTCTGCTCATGAAATTTTCAGTCATTCCCGTGTACTTTTGTTTTCTGAAGCCATGATAACTGACCAGCCCCAACTGCTAAAGAAGGCCACAACATGTTGTTAAAAGCATAGGGATGTTGAATATTTTATTACAAACTTTTGGATGGCCTTCATTTAATAAGATTGCAAGACACTTAACATTGATTTAAAAGTGAACTAGCGGGAAGATGTCCTACCATTATTCTTTACCAAATGTGCACTGCAAACAGTAACAGTTCCTCATCATGTACCTTTGACTTCTTTTTGCTCTTCAGTCTTCTCTTCTTTAGAGCTTTTCTTTTGCTCAGACTCAGACCCTCCAGCTGGTCCAGCCGCCTCTTTATTCTCCCCAGATGACTTATTTTCTGGCAAAGCTGCTGAAGGATCTACTCCTGGATTATCTACTGCTTTGGATGAATCTGGTCTAGAATCTGGATCAGGACTTGCACTACCTACTGTCCCTGATGTTTTATCGTTAGACTCTTTCTTTTCTCCTGAAGCTGACTCTCCTGTCTGTTCACTTGGTGCTGAATTCTCTACAGATGATTTGCCTTCCTCTGGGGCTGAAGAATCTACTCCTGGATTATCTACTGCTGGTCCAACTTGATCAGGACTTGCATTATCTGGAGCTGAAGTATCTGGTCTGCTTGATTCTGTTCCACCATTTCCCTTCTGTCCTGCATCTAGACCTGGTGAGACAGAATCTCCACCAGAGCCCACTGACTTTGATCCAGGAACAGCAACAGGTTCACAGGAATCATCTGTAACAGTCCCAGGATCCGCAACAGGCACTGTTCCAGAATCTGGTTTAGATTCAATTGAATTCGGAGGATTTGGATCACCAGGGAAAGGAAAGGTGAAGTCCACAGGGGCCCATTCACTAGCAGGGTCATACTGATCCACAGTTGTGGGGCCTGTGTCTGGTGAACCTTCCCCTACTGCCGAAGGACGCTGCAAGGAGTCCACAGGAGCATCAGGAGGAGGTACTTCAGGAGGGATTCCAGCAGGAGAAGGAACATCTACCGGAGATTCTGGAGTCCTAGAGGAGGGCGCTTCAGGAGGAACATCTGGGAGAGGTACATCTGGAGGAGGTACATCCGGAGAAGGTGCATCAGGAGTAGATACATCTGGAGGAGGTAGATCAGGAGGAACATCTGGAGAGGGTAGATTAGGAGGGGGTTCATCTGGAGGAGGTACATCTGGAGGAATATCAGGAGGGGGTACTTCTGGAGGAGGTCCATCAGGAGGAACATCTGGAGGGGGTAGATCAGGAAAGGGAACATCTGGAGGAATATCTGGAGAAGGTAGCTCAGGAGGGGGTACATCTGGAAGAGGTAGATCAGGAGGAGGTACATCAGGAGGAATCTCTGGAGAGGGTTGATCAGGAGGGGGAACATCTGGAGGAGGTACATCAGGGGGAACATCTGGAGAGGGTAGATCAGGAGGGGGTACATCTGGCGAGGGTAGATCAGGAGGAGGTACAGCGGGAGAAGGTGCATCAGGAGGGGGTACATCTGAAGGGAGTACATCTGGAGGAGGAACATCAGGAGGTGGTACATCTGGAGGAGGAACATCAGGAAGGGGTGCATCTGGGGGAGGTTTATCAGGTGGAGGTAAGTCCAGAGATGTATCAGAGGGAGGAACATCTGGAGCGGGTACATCTGGAGGAAGTACATTAGGAGTAGGTCCCCCAGGAGATGTATCAGGAGGAACTACATCTGGAGGTGGAACACCTGAAGCTGGTACTCCCTGAGGTATATCAGGAGAGAAAACATCCAGAGGAGATGCATTTGAGGGAGATAAATCTGGAGGGGTTATCTCAGATGGAGCTTCAGGGGGAGGTATATCTAGAGCTGGTGATTTCAGGGAAATATCAGGAGGTACATCTGGATCTGGTGCATCTGGAGGAGGTAAATCTGGAGAAGCTAAATCTGGTAGAGGTACATCGGGAGAGGGTACATCAGGAGGAACTGCATCAGGAAGTGGTGTATTAAGAGATGGTACTTGGGGAGTTATACCAGGAAGAGGTACATCCAGAGAAGATGTATCAGAAGGAGGTACATCAGGAAGTGGTACATCTGGGGCAGAGGCATCAATGGCAGGTACATCTGGGGAAGGTACAGTGAATGGAGGTGTATCGGAAGGAGGTTTATCTGGAATGGCTCCAAAAGAAGGTGGGACATTCATTGTAAAGTCTGAAGGAACATCTGGAGAAGTTCTGTCAGCTCCTGCTGTAGGTGAAGCATTTGTAGCCTGACCGGTTGTGGCTGACCCAGTGGATGGAGTATCTCCAGATGGAGCCCTGTCACTGGCTGGGGTTATTGATGGTGTTGTTGATGCTCCAGTTGATGGTGTTGCAGATTGGCTAGTACTGGTGATCAGGTCTGAGGTACCAGTCCCAGAGAAGGTGGAGTCTGTGCTGTCTGGTGAGGAGTTGGAATCATATGGCGCAGTCACTGGGTCAGAAATAGACACCTCAGAGTCAGTACTACGGCCTGGGATTGCGGGGCTGTTGGTATTGGTGAAACTGGAAGGACTGGAAGTGCTAATAGCGTTACTGGGAGCAGTTGTGTCTGGTACTGTAGGAGTTGTTTTGTATAGCAAGTCTCCAGTCTCCAGAGCTGGACTGCTTGGTAAAGTTGTGTCAGCTGTTGGTCCTTTGGTACTGCTTAAGTCTGGAAAAGCATTAGAGCTTGAAGTACTAACAGTACTAATCATAGCTGTAAAAGATTTAGAACCAGTCTCAGTCATTGTAGTAGTCAGGTCTACTTCAGCTGTAGGAAAGTCACCAGTATCACTAGTGCTCGATAAGTTTATTGTAGAGCTAGGTTCAGCCATGGTGGAACTGATAGTAGGTACACTGTAAGTTCCAATTAAAGCAGTATTACTAATACTACTTATTTCTCCAGTAGTTGTGCTGTCTGTGGTAAAAGTGGTGCCAATAGTAGCAGCAATGGTTGTAGTAGTACTGTCAGTAGGAGTAGTATCATATGTCATAGCAATAGTAGCTGTAGTATCAGTAACTGAAGTATAATCAGTAGTAGCAGTACTAGCAGAAGGACTGCTAATAGAGGTGGTGTCATCAATTATGGTAGCAGTTGTGGTAGTAGTACCTGTATTATCATCTGCCATGAGGTTTGTAGTAGAAGTAACGGTAGTGGTAGAAGTAAAGTCATTAAGGAAAGTATAATCAGTTCCTGTGGAAGTCGTGGTGGGACTGTCATTCAAGATGGTACTATAGATTATTGTGGCAGTAGTGGGAGTAGTGCTGTCAGTAGGAGTACTATAATCACTTTTAATAATAGTAGTAGAAGGGTAAGTGTCAATAGGAGCTGTATTATCAGTTGCTGTAGCAGCTGTAGTCGTACTGTCAGTAGATGCAGTACCATCAGTTCTATCATAAGTAGCCGTAGTACTGTCCATAAGGTTAGTACCATCAGTTATAGTAGTAGCTGTAGTAGAGTAACTGTCAGTAGAAGATGTATTATCAGTTGCTGTAGCAGCGGTAGTCGTACTGTCAGTAGGTGTAGTACTATCCATTATAGTATAAGTAGTCCAGGTACTGCCCATAAGGGTAGTACTATAAGCTTTAGTAGAAGAAGTAGTAGCACTGGCAGTAGGGAAAGAAATATCACTTACAGTAGCAGCAATGGTAGAGGAACTGTCAGTAAAAGTAACGTCAGCAGTACTATCAGTTAATGTAGGGTCAGTAATTGTTGTAGTTGTACTTTCTGTAGTAGTAGTAGTAGTAGTAGTAGTAGTAGTAGTAGCAGTAATAGTAGTAGGAGTAGAAGTAGTTTTAGTCACTCCATCTGATGAGGCAGAGGATCTATCAGATGCTGCTGAGTTAGAGTCACCAGCCGCTGTCAGAGAAGAAGAGTTAAGTCAGCTCTCAGCTCTCTACAGACTGAACAAACTCTCTGCAGAACATTGACCTTTGTCATGGTTATGTTTTAAGTACAATTTGAAGTATCACAGTGTGCTCCTCAGGAGAACTACTTGCTGACAGTAGAGTCAAAAATAAATCAGAGCTTTAGGCCATTTGAACACATACTCTGTGCATTCTCCTTCTCAAACAAAGGATAGTCCAAATGCCTGTAAAACCCACTGTTTTAGGCAGATAGTTTGCAAAATCAGATACAAGTATCTTTTGCAATGCATTTCTTAAATAGCCCGCACTTTTGATCAGTCTTCAAAGTGTGCATGAATACATTTGAGATGCACTAAACCATTTCAAGGGGCTGTTGAAGCCATCTGGTCTTTTAATCTTTTGAGTTTCTTTTGAGTTTCTCAGTAGCTTACCATGTCAGGAGAAAAAACTTCAGAAGTAGAGGAGCATTTTGAAAATCATTAAGTTATGAGCCCTCTGTATATTAAATGGATATAAGGTTATAAGGTCACAATAATGCAGACTTAATGAGTGAGAAAAGAAATGGATGAAGTCCTTTCATAGAATAAAGTGTTATTCCAAGTCTAGAAAACTAATGCACATTAACTTTGGGGTGATGCTGTTTCAACCTAACCTGACACCCCAGATGGATGTGTGAAACACATCCATCTGGAAAACCTTCAATACTAATCATTTGGGAAAGGGCAGAGGCTTTGAAAAAAAACTTGGAGTGTGATTGGATGAACGTTCTGTCTGTCACATCTCTACCTGCCAATCAGAGCAACAAAACACGTGACGTAGCCGCGACTGAGGTGTGCATGCGCAGGGAATAACACGAACCATGGCAACTGTAGACATGTCAGTACACAACTTTTGTTGTTTTTGAAAAGAAAACAACTCACTGCTGTTCTTTGTTCTTCTTTTAATGAAGAAATGTCATCAAGTTCTGATAAAACTGGCACTTTAGCAGCATCCAAGCTAAACTCTTCTGCCATAATTGCAACTGCCTTTTGTTGCTGCTTGCTTACGTCACGACTTCGCTGAGCCTGAAAGTACTGCCCCTCATCGCTGATTAGTCCTGTCACTTTCTAACTGGGCCCAAACGGTTCAGACGGGAGCTTTGCAAGATGGATTCGCCGGTGAGAACAAGGAAACGGGCGTATCCATCTGCTTTGCAAGGTTAGTTTCAACCCCTACTCTGTCACATCAATCACTTAATTTCTGTCTCTGTTTGTCTGAAGAAACCAAAACACCCCATTTATTTAGGAATCTACTGCTGCCATTACTGTAACACTGTAACCCAATAAGCCAATCAGGAGGCAGTAGAAGCCTGTGACCTGGATACATCCTGTACAGTTCTGCAGAGACTTCTTTTGTACTGGACTCAAATTCTGCTGCAACAGTCACCAAATCCACATATTACTCTAACCATCGTTTTCACTGTCTCACATATTAATATATGCAGAAATTCTAATGATCTTTCCTGTTTGAGGCTAAGAATACTTACTCATAAAAGACTAACTGTGTGGATTCAGTCACTGTTTATCATCAGGGTAACTATCAGCTATTAGATTCTTCTATATGTTTCATTTTCTGTTGGTCACTGTTGCATCCTGAGTCATCTCACCGTGCTGAAACCGATATTTGTAATTCTGCATTTAATAGATGCAGCCTAGAGTGAAAATATATGAATATTGTGTCTGTAAAGCAGACTGAGGGCATGTTAGTTTAGCTAATCTGGGCTGCTTTGCTGATTTAAAAAATCTCAGTAATTTTACTTAACAAATATATGTGATTGAATGTGTGTGCATGTCTGAGTGTGTGATTGACAGTTAAAGAGCACTAAGGCAGATTAAACACACACACCATCTGTCAGTGTTAACAGCAGATTAACTTTTCAGACTCTCCTCCCAGAGTGCACTCTAATTTAACTTGTCCACACATGTGATCGGCCAGGTGACCAATCATAATTAATTAGATTATGTTCTTGCTTCACATGTGCAACATTTGTGGCAGTAATTACATGAAGCCTCTTAGATATTTCAAAGCTCTTGCTTTGTGTTTTGTTCACTTCTCTTATTAAATGCTGTGTGGTAACATTCAATTTACATGCCAATTTAATATTTTAAATACATTTTTAATTCATGAAGAATGTATTGTCATTTTGTGTTTGTAAAATGTGGAATTTTTGAAAAGAAACAAACTGATGTTGATGCTGAATCCCATGATGCAACACTGACCATGCGACTATCATTATTCTGTCTGAACATGGAAACAAAGGTAGGAGGGAAATAAAAGAATTAAATGATCAGACAGACATGCTAACAGGTAAACAGAGGGACAAGTGAACAGGAGAGCTGACAGACATACAAAGCCATGAACAGATAGACAATTGAACGTGTAGAAAGGCAGACATATAAGCAAAGACTACTTACTAGCTGCTGTTTCTGCAGGTTCACCTGAAAAAAGATGTGATTTCATGAGTGCGTGTGGCTGCTGGATCAAAAACTGTACAGAGAAATCTATGAACAAAGAAGGACTTGTGTCTATCAGTTTATTTGATATGTGTCAAGGTAAGAATATCTTCTTTATGCTCATGTAGGCACAGATGTTGGCAGTAAGGACAAATACGTAAAGGTGTTAGGAGTAGGTTCCAGTTTCTTCAAGAGCTGGAAGTGTCTCTAGTTACGTAAAGGTTTTGGAAGTGAGTCAAGGTAATAACAAGTGTTGGTATTGTATTTAAGGACACACAGAGGGTGGCAGTGAGTTCAGTTGTGTACAGGTGTTAAGATTTGGTCAGCTATAAGCAGGTGCTGGCAGCATGATAAAGGGGATATATGGTAGAAAAAAAATTGCACATATATTTGAGTATCTGGAATATTTATTTGCCTTCCCCCCATTTGTGAAATAGGCCAACTCAGTCCGCCGTTGTGGTTTGCCTATGTCTGAAAAAAAAATCTGGTGGCCTGTTCAGAATACGCACCCACTGTGGCATCACATAAGTCATTAAAACAATACTGGCTGGTCTCTGGAAGAGAGGGGAGCTCATTTGCATTTAAAGGCTGCCTAGAACTAGTTCACACAGGGTCAAAAACTTTCTCAGGTGCTCCATCCTTATTATATTTTGACCAAAGCACGGCTGAGATGTTTTATTTGGACCACAGGGGAGTGTGCTAACAGATGAGAAAGGATATGATATGTCACTTTATGGTAGATACAGCTGTTGGCACTGTATTTCATGTTCTAAAAAGTGTTAGCAATATGTTTAGGTACTTATAGTTGTTGCTGGTGGGTTAAGTTTGTACAGGTGTTAGGTGTTTATGCAGGTACAGTGCTTAACAAATTTATCAGACCACCTGTCATATTTGTCTCAGAGACCATCCAGCATCATGAAGTGCTTTAATGTGGACTCTGTCATTTTCAGTGAGCTCTCCACGTTTTACCATTTTGAACAGGAATGAGGGATTTCAAACTAAATTCACCTTTTTAGACCCAAATTTGAGCCGGCTCACTGGGCTCCTCTGAGAAGTCAGAAATGAATCAAGCATAACATTCAACCACTAAAACTCATTGTTCTGTTCAGGAATGCAAGTAAATAACTATAATTTGACATATCAATCAAGAAATAATAATGTGCTTTACTATTTTTTCAGTTTTTTTGTAAATCAGCAAGTTTTAAAAATCATGGATAACAATAATAATTATATTTCAGCATTAAAAATATCATTTGGGTTAAAGAGCTTCTACATATTGGTGTATTAACCATTGTAGAAACATAAAAAATGATTCCGGTAATTACCAATGCTGTTAATTTAGGGCAGCTGTGGCATAAACCTTACTTTGGCTGGTGGTCTAATAAATTTTTTAAGCACTGTACATATGGTGCACAGATTGTTCAGATATGAATAGGTGCTGGGACTGTGTTTCAGTATATACATGTACATTAAAGTGTTGGCAGGTTGTCCAGGATTCATTTGGTGTTTTCAGCCAGTAAAATTGCACGCATAGTAAAGCCGAAAAACAGTTATAGCTCCATTAGGCATTTAAGCCGATTGCTGTCCTTACCCCAGTATAAATGGGGACTGGGAGAATTTATTCATTATTGGGGGATGTCCGCCTTAACCTCACAAAGCCGGTGTATTGGCCAGATTCCATGTCTGTCATCACGCAGATCCATCTTGCTAAATTCCAATCTGAAATGTCTCTGCCTGGTCTGAGAATAGACAGACCAACCAGTGTTATTTGAGGTGAATGAAGCAGTAGCCACAGGTGGGGTTTAGTCGTTCTCCAAGGCGCTTGTACAAGCGTGATATACTCCTGTGGTTCAGATTAATCACTTGGGCTTCACATGCCTACCATGTTCATTGTCGTTCATTCAATAACCCTCAGAGAACTTTTTAAAAAGGTTACGCCCTTCCCAAAAAAGGACAATGGGTGAATGCCAGTATCAATGTGAAATATATCTCATGTAATGGATATCTGAAGCAGTCCATCTGGTGTGTCAGGTTATGTCAGCATGTATATAACATGCTGAAAGCATGTTCAGGTATGTACAGCAGTGTACAGTTTGTATAAATGTTTGCCATACGTAAAGTGATATGCAGGTGTTTGGATTGTTTTTGGTTAAATGAAGGGGCAGTGTTTGGTTCAGTAGCTATGTTGGTAATGTGCTCAGGTACTTCCAGGTGTTGTCACTGTGTTTCAGTACATACAGATATTGGCAGTGCCTATAGGCAGAGGCAGGTATGATGCCGGTTTCCAGCTGCGGGGATTGAATCCTGGGCCACAGCGCTGACAGTCCTGTCCACTTGTGTTGTGGTCACATTCACACATCAGCGTCCCATCACGTAACACACACTGGGAGGCATGCAGGTTACACTTGCATCTGCAGGAAAACAAACACATAGATGATAATACATTTATTTTGTCAAATGTGGAAAATGCCCACAAGAAAAAGTATCATGTCATCATAAAGTTGCCAGCTTGGTGAGATTTTGATACCAAAACTACTTGGTAAGGATTATGGAAATAGATCATGGTTTAGACTGAAATAAGAACAAGAATTTTGTCATTACACATTTGTTCTTATGCTGTGCCAATTCCAATTAAATGTATTGCATAAAAATGTTTTGTAACAAAGGTATGCTATATGCCTTTAAAGGCACTCAAAGTCCTTAAGATGTCAATCTAGACTACTGGTTTCACTGGACAGTACACCCCAGTCCACTGGATGAAGTTATTTTATTTTTTCACTATCCTTGTACTTCATCTCCTGGCTTCAATGGCCCATTAAAACAGTAAGCTAGAGCTAAAGAGTCTTATATTGATCTGTGTCACCACTGTATAAGCTGCTGTTTTTAAATAAAGAGAGAGGATGTCTTCATTTGACAGGTGTTTGTATTTTCAACACAAAGTTCTTTTAAGATGACCCTCAAGGAGACAAGGTGGTATCTCTGAACACATGGTAATATTACCTTGCAGGCACATCAATGTTTGAAATAGCATAGAAGTATTTCAACAGGTTATCTCGTTGGACATAAGTCCCACCCAGGGCTGGGCGGAGGAGTCTCAGCCTGAGATTGGTGAAGGTGAAGAAGTCTCTCAGACCCTTCATGGTCTCCATGCGGGTGTACAGGGCATCCATGTTGATCAGCTTTGGACCTGCAAACACCCCAAACCGGGCACGAACCTCGAACACCACCATCTTTTCCTCCTGTTTCGTCAAACATTCACAATTAATTTTTTCTACTAATCACATTTAAAGATGATTTCATCCTTTTAACAGTTAATATAAACTCAGGTAAAGTTAGATGTCCACCCATTTTAACACCTTGGTCTAGTTAAAGAGTTATTTGTTTTCCAATATGAGCAGAAGTGCCAAATTACTCACCTTAGCTCCGACCCAGCGAGAGTACTGCTCTGTGCAGATAACCCTGGTTATGTTACTCGGAGCCAATTCAGAGACTCGTTTTGGAGACATACCAAATGTCTCCAGACAATCATCAGCATAATACTGGTATGGTTGCCATGTTACACCTGAAAAACAACCACAGATTAATTATTCAGTTATTCAGTTAACAGTTATTCCTCTACTTGCAACTATGATCAGACTTCAGATCCCATTTGTCCCAGCTGGCATGTGACAAATGAATCTTCTCCAGCCTCACCTTTGTCTAGTGATTTCTCCAGCACCATGCTGGTTGGTCGGCCATACTCGAAGGTAATGTTGATGTCATCAACAACCTCTAAACTCTTGTTCCAGGACAGCGTGATGTTTGCCAAAAGGGGCTCTGGAAACTTAGACCACGTGACTGTCTGCCAGTAGGTGATGAGCCCCCCTCTCTCTCTGTCTCCCATCAGCTGAGGAGGGTGAGACAAGTCAGGGCTGGATGCATCACACTCGTCACTGCACAGGTACGGGTTCTCCTGCAGAACAACAAACCCAGTGTTTATTGAAGGTCACTGCTGGGACACATATGGGTTCATTCCACAACATACTTAGTGAATCTGTTATTTTCAGACATGTTTTGGATCTGTAATCTGATTAAAATGTCACACACCAAAGCCTTGCCCATTAAATCTGATGCATTTATTTTCTATTCATTGCAAAATATAGCGGTACAAGACCATTTTGCCTCATACTGCAAAAGAAAAAAACAAGTAAAGATGACTTTGCTCTTTCACTTATTGTGATATCCATGACATTGTGTGATGTTTGGTATTGTCAGCCTGAGTGTCTGTCTGTGGGTGCAGCTCAGTGATTAGAGTAATGTCACACACCTGGGCTTTGAGTGAGGAGGTTATTTAAGCTCCTGCAGTCACACAGTCTCTCTCTCTCTGACCTGGCCTTCACACAGGTATACCACACTTTGGGTTTAGTTATGTTACGTTGAGATTTAGTTAAGTTTGCATTTTACAACATTTACACACACTATTTTCACTCATGCACATCCCACACTACTGACTCTACTGATTTACACACTTCATGCAGTAAATATTTAATTTAGTCTTAATTGAAGTAATTAAGTAATTTGGTTTAATTTGGTCTGATTTTGCATTTCTGACTCTTTAGTTTGGTTCAATTCAGCTTGATAGTTAACTGCCTAATTTGATTATTTGATTTGGCCTAATTTGGTTTAGTTCTGCCTTATTTGGTCTAATTAGAGAATTGTTTGATTTAAATGCTTTATTTGGTTTAATTTGGCTTGTTTTTGAAAATAAAGACTTCTTTAAAAACTTTGCTATGGTGTTGTCTCCCTCCTTTGTTGTGACCACCTGAGCCAGGTCATGACAAAAAAGAAAACACTGGGTCCATCCACCCTGACAGAGCCAGTCATATATTTTTATTTGCACAAGCTCATGTATCACATCACTGTAAGTTCAGTTCAATTTCTTGTGATATGTAGCTGTGAGTAAAAATTCTGGCTTCTATCCAAGACACTCCATGACTACTTATCTACTTAATACTATCTTTTTTTTTTTCTTTTATATCTCTTTCAGTCTTTTACCCTGCAAGTCCCTTTTAAGCCTAAGTTATATCAGCATTCACTTTTTTAGGTCTAATTGTGTATTTTAGCTTACACTTACTGTTGTCTTTGTCATTGTTTTATCTATGTTCTTTATGTACAAGCTGCTCTGAACCAACTGCCCCTTGAGGGATTAATAAAGTTGTTGAATTGAATTAAATTGAACTGAAGCTCAGTGTCTAAATTGAGCTTTCAGTGTGAAGAAGGAAGCTGTAGCCTCTCTTGAATAGTGAATTTCCCACTTCAATGTCATATGGACGACTTGGCTAGCACACACAAAAACTGGGCTTGATAATGACAGACAAAAGTTTCAGCAGCAAACATGATTCCCACAACATTTCTTTTTAACATGGGAAAATGTGGGACAATAAAAAGAACCGAGACTCTGTGTGCAAAGGCCTTAAGCCTCAGGTGTTTGAAGGTGTACGCAAGATGATATCAAAACACTGAAACATGTAAATTTAGACATAAACAAGGAAATTAGCTGAGGAATAGATAAGGATATAATATCAGATATCAGTTTGATCCTGATTCAAATAGCTTGATCTGGTGCCATGTCAATGGGCCAGTTTTTGAGGCCGATCTTAACATTTAAGTTCAATGCAATTATTTATTCAAAGCACGTGCATGTGCCATATCATTGTCATCGGTGCAATGGTAGGCCTGTGCATTTTGTTAGTTGGAGCAAACAACATGGACGGTATAAACAACAAGCGCTAAAACAGTTTAGAGGTATTTCAAGCTTGTTTCACCTTGAACGTCTACATCCACAAGTGATATATGCAAAGCTAATTTCTGAGTGGTGGAGGTAAAATAAGTTTAAACAATGGTTACAAAAGAAAACAAAAAAAGCAGACACCTCCAGAGATGGTGAGGGTTGGGTATTGTTTGGGTTTTTCCAGTACCGGTGCTAAATTGATGCTTTTTCAAAGGTCTTGGTTCCTATAATGTGCCTGAATAGATAACACACACATACAAAACATACATATTTCATGCCTTTCCTTTGGAGTGATGGGATTGTGTTGGGGTGGTGGGGTACCAAACTGAGGCATCAAAATCTTTCTTGTAATTTGTTACAGTAGGTGTCAGATGTGTTGGTAGCAACGCTATGTTAGTACTGGATTTGGATACCCATTCCTAGTGAAGGTTTGAAAGTGACAAAACACTTGGAACCATGGAACAGTTTGCCATCGCTTCAATTATTTCTCAAAGGTCACAAACAGTACACTTATGCAAAATACACTTTTTCAGGCTTTTCTAGCAGAAATATGTGAACCTGGCCTGTCCACAATCCACCCAAGAATCAGACACCCTCCCTCCCCTCTTTCTCCACCTTTTGGGAAATGTGTGCTGAAACAAGCTGTTTTCAGATTTTCCCCTCATGATGTCATGTGGGGAGTTAGTACCACCCCCAGGTTCAGTTGGCCCTCCCCTCTTGAAGGAAAGTTCTGCCCACCTCTCCATAGCCATTAGGCCACATCCATTTTCTGAGAGGGGCCTGGTCAGGGGTGAAGTCAGACAGCTCAGTAACATTTAAAGCCACACACAGAGAAACAGCTCGTTCGGAGCAGGGCTGAAACAGAGTGTTTGTAGAGTGTTTTAGACACACAAAAATCCAGTACTGGAGTGCTTTTTCTGCAACAACCTTCCCAGTCATGTTTTGGGGATCTCTGACAACAACATAACCTTGTCTTAAATGGGTAGAATATGCGACCTTAACCCATTAAAGCCTGAAAACAAAAATTATAGCCAGTAAATTCTAATTTTTTTGGAACTGAAATATTTATTTCACTTTCTACTGAAATCCAAAAAATCTGAATTTCCATAGAATTTAACATATATATTTTTTGTATCTCATTTGATACATTAGGTGTTTTGGTAACTTATAATCCACTTGAGGGCATCTTTATCATTTGTCAGATTGTATTGATAATTTTTTTGTAATTTATGATCATATTGATTAGCGGTATCATAAAAGTATGTTTCAAATATGATACAACAGGCTTTAAGGGGTCAAAGGCCCTCTACCTTGCCTCTTTCTCTTTTATCAACAGTTATTGGATGTAAAAGTGATGAGCTTCAGCAAAGACACCTGAAGCTATGACATTACTGTATAGTGCCATGGGCTACCAGCTAAATACTTTCATGGATCAAACACCATAATTGGTTCCATCTGCCATCACGGAAAGGCTTGATCAATTTACAAAGTTGTATGAATAGACATAGACAACATGGGAATGAACAGCTTAAACAAATTAATTCCTAGATGAATTGTTACTTTCAAGAATATAAGTTTAAAGATGAACTTAAGTGTCAGATCAAATCAGTATCAGTATGAGCAGATAAAGCCCAAGTATGGATTGGTATTGGAGCAAAACAAATCTGGATCATTGCATCATTTAGGCCCACAGTGATGCTAGACCCACATTATAATCACAGATCTTCATAGACCTGAGTGTCAACAATGATGCCATAATGATATTATGATAACACAGGCCTAAAGATTTCACAGTCCTGCAAATTATATCAGAGCTCTAAAATGTAAAATGTTTATTTCTTCTCATTTTTTTGAATCTCTTTAATTTCCTGTTCAGTTTTCAAAAACAAAAACATAATTTTAAAGAACAACAGATTCAAATACGACAGCATCCAGCACACTTGATCGAAGTCTGTATGTGGTTGTGTGAGAGAGATTAACACTGATGTTAATCTGATCAGTGTGTGTGTTAAAGACTTTAGCTGCAGCTGCCAACTGTCACACTGGAGATTCGAGAGACTTAAGGCAGCCACTAACTAACCCTGAGTGACTCTTACTAATGAGATAAACGAGTCTTTCTCTGCTGCAGACTGCATGTTGGTTAAAGAATCAGGTGATTTAAATCTTTACAGAAGGGCATCAAATTGACTTCAGGGTTCCTGATAGCGGCTCAGAGATCTGAGCCAAGAATGCAAGTTAACTGTAATTATAACAAAGTCATCAAAGATCTACTCTTAAGCCCTGTCTGCACCTCAAAGGCATGCCATATTTCACTTTTATTCACAATTATGGAAATATTCCTTCCATAAACGCTGGTATATCTTTATATCTCTTAGTTTAATTTTACAACACTGCATCATCATAAGATTACATTGCAATCAAATCAAAT
Source organism: Cheilinus undulatus (assembly GCF_018320785.1). NCBI lineage: Eukaryota > Metazoa > Chordata > Actinopteri > Labriformes > Labridae > Cheilinus > Cheilinus undulatus. The sequence continues at coordinate 23,680,347 of NC_054869.1, read as the reverse complement.
AGTTGGCTGTTGTGACTGTCCTTTGTCACTGATTTTCAATGGTTAAGAAACTAGAATTTCAAAGAAATAAATAGGTCTCCCATTAGTCTTAAAGGCTGTTCCTGGTTTAACTGTGTATTTTTTGTCTAGTGGGGATTCCAATTAATAATTCACATTTCATTTTTGCTTCATTATCAATAATTCAGTCAAGACTTCATTGTCTCAAAGGAACAATTAGAAAGACAGCAGGAGTCAATGTGGGTTAATCTGGTGGGTTTGAACCCCACCAGGAGGTCACAAGAAAACACCGATGGGTCACAGGGTGATTGACAGGTGATTATAGTACCGCCTTGACATCATGCTGGAAACAATGGAGTTAAATTAAACTTCATCAGATGTCCTTTCTGATATTGGCTTCCAGAGTTACAGTGCCGATAAAAAGTATTCACCCCCTTTGACTGTTTTACCCTTTTATTGGTTTCTATAAATCAATTATGGTCAATGTCATTTGGCTCTTCTGACCAAAAAATACAAGAAAACCTCTTAAATGTCAACGTGAAAACAGATTTCTACAAAGTAATGTTGATTAAACAAAAATATGTAATGTAAAATGAATGTTTGCTTAAATATTCACCCCCTTTAAAGTGACTGACGTAATTCAACAGAAATCCAGCCAACTGGTCCTAGTAGTCTCACAATGGTGGAATGGGGATCTCTCAAGTGCAGTGTATGTGTCTCAAGTGATTGCAGTAAAAAAGACACCTATATCTGGAAGGTCCAGTCACTGGTAAATGCAAAAGAACACTCCAAGCAACACAGAGAAAAGGTTATTGAAAACTCAGGGGATACTGATGGACACAAAAAATTCCAAGGCACTAAACATCCCCTGGAGTTCAGTTAAATCCACCATCAAGAAATGGAAAGAATATGGCACATGTAAATTTGCCTAGATCAGACTGTCCTCAGTAACTGAGTGACTGTGCAAGAAGGAGACTAGTGAGAGAGGCCACCAAGACACCTATGACTACTCTGAAGCTTCAGCAGCTGAGATGGGAGAGACTCTTTATACAACAACTGTTGCACAGGTCCTTCAGCATCCAAAGCTTTCACCAAAAAACATGTGGAAGACTCCATGGTCACCTGGAACAGCTTTGTAAAGAAGACTGAAGCACAGTTACAGTGTCCAGATTTATAAGCCTGATTGAGACCTATCTACACAGACTCAGTGTGGCAAAGGAGCATCTACTAAATACTGACTTGAAGGGGGTGAATATTTATGCAGTCACATATTTACATTACATATTCTTATTGATTGACATTACTTTGCAGAAATCTGTTTTCATTTTAACATCAAAGAGTTTTTTGCTTAAAAAATGGAAAATTAATTTATAAAAACAATAAAAGGGTAAAACTTGGGGGGTGGGGGGGGCTTTAATATGCACTGTGTGCATCATAGTGACTTGCATTTACAAGTTCCTTTCCATCTGCAAGAGCCCACTGATGAGAAGTTTTCACTTGCTTCAACATGTTATATGTATGTGGTGACTCACTGGCATCTTAAATGATCATCATCATCATCAAAGTAAACCAAAATGTTACTATTTTTATAGCACAGCTGTTCAGAAAGAGGCTTTATCTTTAAGCGCTGAATTATGACCAACAATGGATTAATTAACATTATATGACGGAGAGAATCACTGCTGACATTTAAAACCCGACATGACTGGTCAGAGATCATTTTAATATTTTCAGAATCAGTCAAGCTTTGAAATGACACAGAGAGACATTTTCAGTGTGAGTTCAGGTGTGTGTGTTCTTACCAGTGTACAGAATCTCTCTGGTGGGTTTCCGCAGGTGATGCCAGGGGGGTCGACTTTGATCTGCATCACCTCCTTCATGTTGGCAGGTGGAGGCTGGCAGGCATAAAACTCCCATCCTGGTCCAGCCTCCGAGATACGTAAAGATCGGCAAACATCATACTGGCCGTTGCTCTGGCACCAGCCCGGCGGCGGCAGGAGAAAGAGCCAGAGAAGAAGGAGGGGGAGGGGGTGAAACATGATGGTCTGATGGTCAGACAGACTTGAAGTTCCTTGGGAGGTTACATATCAAAGTCACCTCCCACATTTTTAATCCATTGGGTCACTTCAGCTCCACATTCTTCAGACAGGTGGTTGTCATGGTAAATAGGTGAAACCTTTAGGAAGCCTTGAAGATGCTTTGCCCACCTCCAGTCTGAAACACAACAACATAAATAGCAGACACACAACTTACAAAACAGAAACCTGGTTAGACCTGGTCCAAAAGATCTGAGGACGGTTAGACCTGACACCAATTATATCAGATCTAATCAACACTTTCCTTGAGACAATTACATCGATTTGGACCAGTTTGTCCAAAGATCAGATAGAGTTAAGGATAGACCAAAGGAAAATTTAATAAGAGGACGGGCTCAGTCAAAAGACAGTTCTGAGGGCATTTGAGTCAATGGACTGTGAGACCTGACAACAATTTGATCAAAGGGCAGTCGGGTCAAAAACCAGTTGGGTCTGAGAACAGTTTGGCCAAAGGAAAGTTGTACCTGAGGACATATTTATCAAAGAACAGTGGGGTCAAAGGACAGTTGGATCTGAGGACAGACTGGTCAAAGGACAGGTTGACCTCAGGACAGTTTGGTCAAAAGACTATAAGTCTGAGGACAGTGTGGTTGAAGGTCAGTTGGGCCTAAGGACAGTTGGATCTGAAGACAGTTTGGTGAGAAAACAGCTAAACCTTAGGTCAGTTGGACCTAAGGACAGTTTGGTCGAGGGATAATTAGACCTTCCAAAAGTCCACCCGAAGGACAGTTTGGTCAGAGGAAAGATAGACCTGAAGACATCTGTGTTAAAGGACAGCTCAGTGAAATAATAATTTGACTTTGGCAGGTAAGTTAGACCTGGGACGGTTCACCCAAGGGGCAGTTAGGTCAAAGAACACACTTGAGATCATTTTTGTTGAAGGACAGTTAGACCTAATCAGACTTTGTCTAGATAGACCCTAGGAGATTTAGATCAGGTTTAACTCTCCCAGATAGGCCTTAGAATAATAAAGCACAACAACAGTCAGACCTTGTCAATCATGGTCCAGATAGACCTGTCAATGGTCAAGTCTGAGGAAATGTTGACTTAAGGACAGATACATATTTTGTGACCATATTCAGACTGAACAGAGGACGGCGGACATTGTAAAACTTTGTCCAGGTTGACGCAGTGAAACTTAACCCTGAGTGTAGTTAGACCGGGGGACAGTTAGCACTAGGGACTGATAGACCTGACCACACGAGAGGGCCATTATAATGCTAACCTTGATCATTTAGACCTGAGGACAGTATGATGCACTCAGACCAGGTGAGAACTAAATCACTGCTCATTGTGAACTACTGTGTAATAAAATCTGACACAATGCTTAAGAGCAGCCTCAGAGTGGAACCAAGGTTAGACAGTTATCTTTAATATATGAACTATCATATTCAGCTGTGTAAAGTTTTTTGCGAACAGCTCTTTGCAGCCTCCAGAGAAATAATGTTGGATATGAAAACAACTCCTGATACTGTTCCCTCCATCCTGTCCGTCTGTTTGTCTGCCTATACATCCATGTGTCTCTCTGTATGTCTGTCTACTGGTCTCTGTGCCTGTCTCTGTGTTTGTGTACGAACATCAACACAGATGATTAAACTGAGACTAAGAGACTTTGCCTGTTTCTCTTCTTTATTAAAACAAAGTTGGTGTGGCGGATTCAGGATGTCAGTGTTCACTGTATTAGGGAGACACAGTCTTATGGCACCATAAAGTCTGGGTTTTTTTCAACTCTTAATCTAAAAATCAAATCCTTTTTCTGCTGGTTAATGAGTTCAGGGTTAAAGGTGGCGCTGTTTTGTAATAAACTGTGCTGAAAGCTATTTTTAATGTTGACACACGAGAGGAGCTCGCTGTGTTGTGCACGCCTATGAATGTGACGTAGCCCGGTCGACTGACATCAATTAAAATGAGCATAAAGGGAAACACAGAATATTATACACTTATACACCACACCTCTGTAACATCTAAGACTGCGTATTGTCTGTTGGCCAAAAAGCACCATATTGGTCTCATCAGACCAAATAACTTGACCATGGAGTCTCCTACGTGCCTTTTGGTGAACTCAAGTCAAGATTTAATTTAAGTTTTCTTCAACAGTGGCTTTATCTTTGCCACCCTCCCACTCTGCCACTGTTTTTGGTAATAAAATATATATATATATATCAAAAAAAACAAACAAAAAAAAAAAAAAAAATATATATATATATATATATTTATTGGCCATGACTATACTATACTATGCTATTCGTGACTAATGACTATGCTGTTTATAGGGACTGCAATTGTCTGCTTCTATACATGTATTTCTTTACACTTGACTAGAAAATGTAATGTGTGCTGCCTTCTCCTGACTGTGGCAGCTGCAGATAGTTGGTTAAAATACTGGACAGCTGCTGCAGAAAGAACCTTAATCATGTGCTCTTGACTTAAGTTATATTTGACATAACAGATATAATTCAAAGTGTTAAAAAGTTAATGACAGACTGAGAGGATTATACATTTTTTAATATACAGTGCATCTTCATACCTGTTACCTGTTTGTCTGTATACCTGTATTTCTAAACACTTGGTGGTTGTTACATCCTAACAGCTCTAAAATTTTACATTCCACTTACTTCACACCTGATTTTCTGAACACCTGTCAATCTGTGTTTTTCATATGTCCTCTTTAAAAATGAACTTTGATGTAAAGCATGTAAACCTGTCTATCTGCACACCTGTTTGTCTCTATAAACACAGAAGAAAACATCAGACCATTAAATCAAAGTTTAGATGCCTGTCTATCACCATGGCAATGGTAAATAGTGGGATTTTTTTTTTACGAAAGCTTGAAATCATATGTGAGATCAGAGAAGCCTAAGCCACTTCCAGCAGTCTTTTTCATCTCCTGTCTTTTTTCACTCACATGCCTTTCTCTATGAACACAGAAATACAGAAAAACAATCTGTCATTCTTTCAGTCCGTGTTGCTCACCTGTTCATCACCCCACATGTCGGTCTGTAGTTTCTCTTCTTGATAATCTGATCAAACATTTGCCAAAATGCTAAAAATGTTCATAATGCCTTCAGTAGAATCAACTTTTCCTCTTGTCTTTTCTTCTTAACGTACCACTCAGTTATCTCCTTTTGTCCTCTCTCTCTTTCTGTACTCCTCTTTATCTTTTATAATCTCCTCCTGTCTCGTGCTCTTTCACTCTTCCTCCCCCTCTTCTCTCTCCACCTGAAGATAAACCTCTCAGAGCTAAACAGACAATCACCCTCTCTCTCTCTCCTCTAACTCTACCTCTATCTCTTCTCTCTAACTCAACCTCTTTCTCTCTCCTCCATCCCTCTCTCTCTCTCATTAGATTTGTAGAAATAGGATAACTACACCAGTCTAATTAGATATAATTAAAATTTAACAATGTCTAGAAAACATATATAAAAAATATTATACAAAACAAAATTTTCAATTTGCTTTTGGTGCATTTTAAATGTGATGTTTGTTAAAAGCTTACATTTTAAATTAGAGTATAGGTAGGTATATTCTTTAGGGGTTTTTGTATCTACAGACTTGTTGGGTGTAGTTTTGGAATGAAAGTTTTTCTAATTCACAAGGAGCGAGAATTTGCTGTTCTTGAAACCTGTAATGAAATCAGTTTAGAGCATATGTAGGGGGGCAGTGACGGAGAAAGTTCCTTAAGGTTAAGGTTTGACTCTTTTGATCATTGGTTTCTACTCTGGAGTCCAGTTCTTTTTAAAAGGGGGACCAAAGATGTGAGGGGGCGCCAGGCTTTGTCTGCTCTGAGCTTGTCCAAATGAGATTTGCACGTATTAGTAGAAAAGATGTTAACACACTTACAGGGTAGTTTTTATAAAGGGTCTTTTGGTAAGAACATGTGTGCCTATTCTGTTTGGATTTATCAATCAAGCAACAAATCTAGCTGTCAAATGTGGGCAGAAACGTTTCATTATTTTTGTGTGGGTCCTGGGAAACCACTGCTTTTTACATCTCATAAAAAGCGTGTAAAGACAGAAACATAATTAGATAGCTGTTCACTGACTGTACTGTGTGTATACATACATTATTTCTAGGATGTGGAGGCTGAGTTGGGGGAGGAGATGCAACCCATGGCTTCCAGTCTGTAACACTCTTTATCCATGCTGAAATTCCTGATGAAAGAACAATGGACTCCACAAAACTCCTTCCAACATGAGGAGCAGATGGAGAAGGATTTTGATTGTCTGGGCTCTTGTGCTGATAACAGGAGGAGCATGTGATCTCAATCTCTCAAGTGTCTGACTCCACAAAGAGCAGGAATATTGCAAGACAGACAAGGCTCCTCCAATCCCAGGATGGCAGGCCATGTTGGAGGAGTTTCCCCATCGGAGGACGTGGAAGCAAAAGTAGGTTGGTACAAACAGGTTATTAGCAGGATAATCTACTGGAGCGGCATGTTCACAGTGAGACTGATAGACACCCAGGGGAAACAGAAGGCAGGAAGGATAACTGGTGGAAGACAGCATCAGACAAGCTGGAGATATACTTGCCTTTTACTGTGTACATGAATGCACAATGGCTGCCACACATCCCCTGCATCAGTTCGGCATATCAGTTGTGCGTAACCTCAAAAGTTAATGCAGTGCAGATCTGACTGCAGTATGCACATATGTGGCGTGGTTGGGTGGGGTGAGGATGCATCAGACGTTAATAGAGCACAACGACAGGAAGTTTGACCATGCAAACTTATTGAAAAAGTTTACAATCATGCGCATCCTTACCATGTTTCATAATAATTTCAAGCCACAAACATGCCTGTCAAAATAGCTGGGATAGACAGATATTCCAGGTGTCAACGTTTAAACCTGCAAAAACAGTAGAAAGAAAATCTATGTATTGGTTCAACTTGTGACCCTGTAAACTGGTAACTTTCTGTCAAGTGCACCAGTAGCTGCATTTGAATTAGTTAAGTTTTTTGTAACTACTTATCTGATGAGTATGTTTTGACAAAATAATTGTTTAAAAACTAAACAAAAAGGCATTCACAGGGACTCCTTTTGTCCTCAAAAGCTCTTATAATGACAACATCAGGCTGAAAGTCACCAATTAACATGGTTACCAATCACACCAAAACACCAGGCTGTTACGTCCTTCATGGATAAAAATGTTCTAGTAATGGAGTGCAGATGATGGCTTTTGCCCACCTGAGTGGACTGACATCACAATGGATTAGTAATACTACTTAATGCAGGCATACGGCCAAAAGCTTGTATCTCTATTTTTCATGATCTTATTTTTTGTTTTCATTAACCTGGGTTTTTGGTCAACCTTTACATCTGTCAGTGGGTTTTGGCCTATTCTAAAGCAATAAAAAGTGTCCAAAAGATGCTTACGATGACCATTCAGTGTTAAATTAAATTAAAAAGGAACCTTTTTTTAACTTCCTGAAAAGTGGTGATTTTGGAGGTACAAGATTTCAGCCCAGTGTTATGTTAGTTTTGAACTCAGAATTACCACCATATTCACTGACCCCATGTTTGTTGTTTGCATCCCACAAATCAGGTAGTTGTATACAGCCTTGGCTCTTCAGTGTGCCCCAGAGGTTTCCTGCAGAAACATGCATCACACACAAGCAGGTGTAACCACAAGAATGTTCATGATGCAAAAGGATGCATACAGATAGCAGAAAGCAGCAGCCATATGATTCCTGGACACTAGACAAAAGAAATGTTACTGCAATAAACATTCAACTCAAGCACCAACCTCTGTTGTTGAAGAATGAAGTCAATGCAGAAATACAAAAAAAAGCAGTTCTTTACAGGTCCACTAGAGGCTGGCTGCAAACCGCAAGGAATCCTCATCAGAACCTTTACTAAAAAGCCCATTTTCACTGCAGGAATAAGCAAATTTACAGACTGATAAAAGAGAACTGAGAATTAGGACGTTATTTCTTTAATGCACACTGTATTAGGCAGTTATTCATAATTAGGGCGTGACTGAATAACAGGTAGGCACATCTGCCGACCCAAACTCCACATCTTTGCCAGAACATTAGGGTGAGACGGTATTTCCAATACAGCGACCACCATATTTGGGCTTCATGCCTCTTCAGAGACCAGACAAAGTGCATGCTTTACACACTCAATAACTCTACTTTACTTTTGTGACCATGTGGCATTTTCTCTTCAGGTCGGAGTTCTCACAAATTAATAAGCTTACTGTTTGTGGTGGCATCCTGTGTGAACAGGGCTATTCATCTTATCTCTGTGGATTTCATCCTGTTGTAAATTCTGAATAAAGTCTTATCTAATCCTTCTTTCTTTTACACCCATAAACTCACCATAAAAAGTCTGTTGTTTCTTTTTTCTGTTGTCATTTCTTGGGAAGGTCTGCTTCATTTGATAGCCTACCTTACCCTAGCTGCATACAGTTATTACAAAACAGAAATGACAAAGAAAGCACTATTATTACTGTCTTTTACTTTTCATATAGAGACGTCAATATCATTTGCAGTTTGTGTCATAACCACATAAAAACACCTCAGAAATTTTCGTTGTTTGAGAAAACTACCTGCACATACGTATGCGCCGATCTCTGTGACGTCATCTTTGAGCGACAGCAGCCACAGCGAGAAAGAGAAGATGGCGGATGGAGTGAACGTCGGAGTGAACTTGGATGCTTTTTCTCATGCAATTAGCGGCATTCAGGCGCTCCGCTCCAGCGTGAGCCGGGTGTTTGAGTCCCTCAAGGATGGCATGAAAAACCGGGAGACCCTGGAGGGTCGAGAGAAGCAGTTTATAGCCGAATTTCAGGACAACCTGCAGGCAGTGAACAGAGACCTCAAGTGAGTGCGCCACTCCAGATTACACTCAGCTTTTGTTTATCAGAATCTCAGTATCTTAGCAGACCGTATTCACATTTGTGCAGATTCCTAACACGGAGGCGTGTAATCTTGTCCTACATAGATTTTTATTACCAGCTTCAAAGTAGAAAGATGTTTACCAGGGTAGCAGTACATCAGTGAGCGGCACATCATTGAACCCTTGTCTCTTCACAGCGGTTGTCTTTGCACATCTCCATGTTTCAGTGCATACGACTGAATGGTTATTAAGTGCACCACTGCTGGCAGACTTGGCTGAAATATGAATAAAATTTGGTTGGAAAATCTGCTTTTACATCAACCTTCCACTAAGGAGGAAGCTGCTGTTCATATGCACTAAACTATAAAAAAGTTAAATTAGTCGGAATTATTGAGCCGCATTATTTATTAAAAAATAAAAACGGGGTTTTATAACACCCCCTCTTACTATCATTGTTTATCCTTTCAGTAGTTATGTTTCTAGTCTGGATTTCACTCTGCTCTGTAAACGACACGCACATCTGTCCCTGTTGGTCTGCCTCTAACCTGTCCATCCCAGTTCACCTTTCTATTGCTCATCTTTCTACCTACACGTCTCTGTCTCAGTGAGTTGGAGCGTCTCAGTGGCCTGGTTGGTCGCCCGTCAGAGTCCCATCCTCTCCACAACAGCGGCCTTCTCAGTCTGGATCCAGTTCAAGACAAAACTCCTCTATACTCACAGCTGCTGCAAGCCTACAAGTGGTCCAATAAGGTAAACACAAGCTCACATTGATACAGTTACATTTACATTGTCTGTGTGAAGATCCACAGCAAAAACTAAAGTATTGAAATTTAAGTGCCAAACATTTCAGAGTTGATTTAACTCCCACAGTGTAAGCTCTACCCACTGCCATTTCAACCCAGGGGAACATGTGGGCTGAGTTTCCCAATCATGCCCTTGGGCAGAGTGTGTAGATATGTTTTAGATGTATTTATATGAGTTTGGACTTTGCCTGTTGAGTGATCCCTGCTGCTCAAGTTTTCAGTTGATTTGTGATGTTTTGATGTTTGATGCTTTTGCACCATGAGTGAAGTTATCATCTAAGGCTTGCCTTAGCTCTACCTTCGGCCTCAGTCTTGGCCAGACAACCCCCTACGTTGTCATTGGTGTTCAACTCAAGCCAAGGTGGCATTCTTGCCATATATGAGAGGGGCATTGTATTATGTCAATAATTATAATTGTTAACAGTCCAAATTAACACCTTATATGAAAGGAGATAACATAATGCTGTATTAAAGTGCACTTTAACATGTAAAAAAAAATCACATGGTCCAAAGTTTAAGTTTAACTCAGAACCTTTTGGAATTATATAAACTCAGAAAAAAGTGTTTAATTTAACACTACAGGAGTTTATTAACACTGACAATTTTCCTTTGTGAACCTTGCCTATTGGATAATTTTGAGAAGAGAGAATTTATGCATTGAAATTGATTACAAAAGTATTTGTTTCTGTTGTGCAAAACTATTCAACTTTCAAAAAAAGGTCATCTCTAGGGTAAACGCTGAAGAATCCCAGGCTATGCAATATTGATTTACAAATCATAGCTACACTTAAAGTGCAATATTCCAGATTTTGGTTATATGAAAAAAGGCACTTTTCTTTCCTTAACTTTGATATGTGGCAGACCATAAATGGCCTGGCTAGTTGCAACTGTGAATGTAAATATTTTGATTCAAAATTATTTGAAGGAACTCTGTTCACAGACTTTGGACACCGATAGGAGAATGGCAGAGTTTGTACTGCTCTGCTAGATAGAGAGAAGGATTTGGAAAACCGTGTCATCCCTCTAGCAGGGCAAAGAATCATGGAGGCTCTTCTGTGTTATGTTGAAACGTCTGTTCTCGCATTGATCTGAAGAGATCTTCAGCTGATTAACCATCTGAGACCCTCTCAACACTTAACCATCAACTAATGACTACATTTTAAAAATCTTGTTGATGTCTGTTACGATGATAACCCCCACCTCCAATCAAGACCCACTTATCTGCCATAAGTGTTTCTGTCACACCTGACTCACACAGCTGATCCTCCAGGTGAACTCCTGTAACCTCAGACACACACTGTGTTGTAATGATAAATATGATGATGGTTGTTTGTTGTATTTCTCGGTGCAGTTGCAGTACCATGCTGGCTTGGCCTCCAGTTTATTGAATCAACAGTCACTCAAAAGATCAGCCAATCAGATGGGGGCTTCAGCCAAGAGACGACCCAAAGTTCAACCCAGTACCCTGGTATTACCTCCTCAGTAAGTCCTGCAGTAATAGCAACTGTATATATCTATAATACTACAGTCGTATAGACTCTTTGCTTGATAATGATAATGTACCTGTACTATGCTACCGCAGTAACACATACTTTATTACTGTAGTAATGCAGTAAAGCATAATTCCCACCCCCACCCACCCAGGTGGTCCCAGGAACCAATAAAATACGGTATATAACTTAAATACTAATAGTGATACACCCTCATTATAGGATCAGTAATCTTAATTTATTCATACTGTGTAATTTATCATAACAGTGTTGTAGAGCATATAAAATCTAGATTTCTTCAGTCTGGTTCAAGGTGAACTGTTGTGTTTAGTTTTGTTTTTTAAATGCAAAAAAAAAAAAGAAATCACTATATTTCATGACAGAATAGTAATTTTGTTATAAAGTCAAAAGTAAAAGTATGGAAATCTGTTAAAATTAAATTTGGATCTATCACTTTATTATGTTCATCTAAGTAAGTAGAATAGTACTCCCATTTCTGCCAGTCCATCATTAATCCCCTGATTTCAGGGTTCCCAGATCCTCGAAAAATCTTTAAAAAATCTTACTTTTACCAGTCAGAGGTCACAAATCTTAGAAGGTACATTGCCCAAAATATGTCTTTATCCAATCTTTGTTGTCCAGCTCAAACTTTTTTTTGTGCCTAATCTTTGTCCACATAACAATAAACGGCTTTTGGGTTTTGACTGCTGGATGCTCAAAATTTCTTGGGGGAGGACCCCCAAACCCTCCTCTTTTTTGAAGCTGTGGTAAAATAAACTCTGTACTGTTGGAAGACACTTGTCTATATTTCTATCATCTGGGCTACCAAGTTGCCCGCTTAAAAAAATGAATCATGTATTATTTTAACAGATCTTCTTTGACAAAGGTGATTGAAATCAGCTCGGCACACCTGCAAAAATGTATTATGAAAAATATCAAACTACACTACATTGATAGAAGAGAGGCATTAAATGTGCCAAAAATCATTAAAATTTGGCATTTATGGTCAAAAGATGTCTTTGACATTTCATAAACGGTACATCAATTTGGAAACTTCAGCACTGGTCCGGTGTACCTTGAAATCTCACATGCCTTTCATTTTTTAGGGTTTGCGGCACAAAAAGTGGTATTAATTTTTCCAATTCAGGTCTCTAAAGGTCTTAAAAAGGCTTAAATTATTACTTCCGCCAAGGAGGTTATGTGATCGGGTGGGTTTGTTTATTTGTTTGTTAGTTAGTTAGTTAGTTTGTTTGTTAGCAACATAACTCAAAAAGTTGTGGATGGATTTTGATTAAATTTTCAGGGAATGTCAGAAATGGCATAAGGAAGAACTGATTAGATTTTGGTAGTGATCCGGATCACCATCTGGATCCAGGAATTTTTTAAAGGATTCTTTACTATTGGGAGATAGGGCTAATGGTGGAGGTCTGCGCTCTCTGAGTGCTTTTCTAGTTAGTAATATAATTTACTGTTTAATAATACTACCAAGCAAACAACGCTTATGGTGCTACTCATGTTGATAGTTCTTATCATGCTGGTGATACTGCCAGTGATTGCTGTGCTTATAGTGCTGATAGCGCTCTTTGTGAGAACAAATATTGATCATGGTAATTACACTGATAATGAAAACACTGATGAGGCTCACCTTACTAGTAAATTGTCTATAATAACCAATAGGTAGCTCTCTTTGATAAGTTACCTTCTAGTATTTATAAAACTATTTTCTATAAGGTCAAAGTTTCAATGAACTGCATCCGAGCTTTAGGAAAACAGCAGCTTATTAGTTTTTAGAGATCCAGTAGGTTAGTTATAATATAATACTTGATTGCTTGTTTCTCTTTTTTCCTGCAGGTATGTGGATGACGTCATCTCTCGGATCGGTAGGATGTTTCCAGACATGACCATTGAGCTGTTCAGACCCAACGGAACATCTGCTGTACTGCTGGTAAGAAAATACAGCCACTGCTGGTAATAGAATATCAGAATAGATGATATTGAAGTAGTGTGTTTCAGACCAGGTGGAAAATGTAAATGGTAAATGGATTTAAGCCTTTATGGCACTTCTATTTTTTACCTCTCAAAGCTTCTCACACCACAGATCACACTTGCCACTCACACCTATTCACTCCATACAAACACACTGATGGCAAAGGCTGCTATGTAGAATGGCTGTATTAACTATCCCAATACATATGCATACACATTCACACGTCACTGACACAGCAGTGGGAGCAATTTGGGGTAAAGTGTCTTTGCTATGGTCGCTTCCTAATGTTCGTCTGTCTGACTTATTTCCCTCCCAGGTGACCCTTGGAAAGGTGTTGAAGGCGATCGTGGTCATGCGATCACTTTTCATTGATAGAACTGTTGTTCGAGGATACAATGAGAATGTTTACAATGAGGACGGAAAGGTGCGTGCTCACCCTCACCTGACGGGTAACTTGTGATACCATTGTGTTTGTTTCCTTTGTAACCTGTCTGCCTCTCCTCAGCTTGACATCTGGACCAAGTCCCAGTACCAGGTGTTCCAGAAGGTAAGGCTTGTCCTCACTTGAACTTCTGTATACCTGAGCTGAGTGTGCAGAAGTCTGATTGGTTGTAATTTCTCTAGGTAACAGACCATGCCACCACCGCCCTATTGCACTACCAGCTGCCCCAGATGCCCGACGTTGTTGTCAGATCCTTTATGGTGAGACACTGATAGACCTGTTTGGATGACTTATCCATACCCTGGTTGTCCCTCTCAATGTCTGTTTAACTACCTGTCTCTCCTTTGCCTAAGTTTTATGAACTGTCCCTGTTTGCCTCCCTCTCTTAAAGCCAAGGTCGAGTTAAGCATGGTTATATCCCACCGAGTCAGTCACAGGGTTTCAGGATCTGCCAGCCCTTAAAACCAGTTCTCTCATTCTGTTTTTATGTCTTGTAGTGAAGGCCGAGAGCAAAGCTACATTCAACTCTCCCCCCCATTCTTTCTAGCTACCTGTCTCTCTGAATGCTTATGTCTGTGTTGATCTGGTTGCAAAGGTATATTAATGTCCTTTTGCCTGTCTCTTTGTAGACCTGGTTACGGAGCTACATTAAACTTTTCCAATCTTCCTGTCAGCGATGTGGTCATTTTCTGCAGGACGGACTTCCTCCAACATGGAGAGACTTCAGGACTCTGGAGGCGTTTCATGACACGTGTCGCATGTAAAAACACTTCCTGTACATCTCTTTGTGTAACTAATGTATTTTGTCTTTGTTTGTACTTTTGTAAAGAATTTTAATAAATTTTTGTTTAATTTTCAAACAGTTGTGAGTCTTTTTTATTCCAAATTCACCTTCAGAATTTAACTTGGTCTTTAAACAGAATAGAGGGATAGACTTTTTATGCAACATTGAAACTACGATATCAAATATGTTTATAAGTTTGCTAAGACTTCATAAAATATGAAAAATTTAATTTGAATGGCAGCTGAGGTTAAAATTAAACTGTAAAATCAAGTTATATTCAATGAATTAAATATTTATTTATGGCCTGGTCAGTTAATGAACAAGAGACCATCAGGGTTTATAATGCACCTGCAGCTCAGAGACGCTCAAACAACCATTAACCTTCATCAATTATTGATTTGCAAATGTCTTCACAGGGAAACACTTTCTCTTTTCAGCAGTTGGATAATTAAAACATTTCTTAGAGAAACAGTAAATCATGTGTAATCAGCTGGGCTTTTATTTCTTTAATTGCCATGATTGTCAGGATAAATTAACAGCCAGAAGATCTGCGTTTTGTGTGAGTGAACCTTTGTGTTTCTTTACCGATGAGATTAAAATTTATTTAAGGAAAATTATTTCTTTGAAGAACAATGGTCAAGCATTAAGATGCTACATTATTGTATCCATATTTACACCTTTTACATTTACCGCTCTTCATGGCCTTGCTTTTAGCTATATCTCTGAACTTTTAGCACCACATGAGCCGAAGCGTACATTGAGATCCTTGGGCAGAGGTCTTTTTGTAATTCCCAATACCAGACTGAAAAGATGGAGTGTCAGTAATCACTTTGAAATCTTTTCTTAAGACATACTTTAATCAATGGGTCAATCCCACATTTATTTTATTTTTAGTTTTTATTGAGTTTTGGGTTTTAGAATTCCTTTAAAAGAATTTTATGTCTTAAATTGTTTGTTTTTCCTGATTGTCCCTTCACTTATGAATTAGGACCTGCCTGTTTTATGTTTTAATTCTTATTTATTGCTGTCTTTGCAAAACACTTTCTAACTTTGTTTTGAGAAATGCTAAATAAAAGTTACTTTCATCATTCCCATCATGTTGCATACCAAAACACTAAAAAATCATTAAAGCTTGAGGTAAAAAATGGAAAAGGTTTCAAATTACAAATTACTTTGATTATTTCTTCACTTGTGATGCTCTTTTTATGTTTTACGAATATTTTAAACTACAGAATGTCTCAGCAACACTGATCATACAACACAAGTGGAGTCAGGACAAACAGAGCTGACTGATATTTAATAAAAAGAACAACAAAGGACACGGTGACATTTCAGGCTTTGATCTGTGGGAAAAGTTCAAATCCTCACAACTCTCAGAAACAAGATGTGACTCTTACGACATTTACTGGCAGGTTTACTGCCTGACATTTACTGCTTGATATTTTATTTCAGTTATTCTGATAATAAGGCCATCAGAGCCGGGAAGATCCTGAACCCTCGACCTGGACCATATCCTGACCTGTAGAGTTTGTCTAAATAAGTTAAATAAATCTTTCTGTCTTCAAGAAAGCTCATTTCTACATAATCAATCTGTCCTCTTTTTTATACGGGTTATCCTGTTTTATTGTGGGGGGTGGAGCCTACCTCAGCTGTCACCGGTTGAGAGGCAGCGCCCTGGACTGGTTATTTCAAGTAACTACTTAACCTTTGTTAAATGGCGCAGGCTCCAAAAATGAAACACTGTGTCAAAGTTTGTTTTTTCATTCATTTCACTGAAGATCTTCAAACCCTCACCTTTGTAAACCCTGGAATCCTCATCGTCTTAGCGTGTTGGAATTTTAGACCCCTAGGTTTTTGAACTCCCATGCCCAGACCTTCCTTCTTCAGATATTTAGACCAACACATTTGAAATCTTTAAAAATCGTATACCCTCAGAATTTTGGGGCCCCATCTTTAAAATCCCTTTGTCTTCCAATTTCTTGACTCAGACCCTTAGAGTTAAATACTCAGACTACCCTCAGACCCTCAAATTTGCTGCTTTAGACAAACAGTTTTACATTCCTAGACTCCAGATACTAAAATTATTTGAGCCTTATTTATAGATTTTAAGACCTTCATATTGTTTTTGGTTCTCAAACCCTTAAATTCTCAGATTCAAAGATTAGGCCCTAATTCTCAGACCCCTACAACCAGAGCCCAGAAGAGTCGTGTCTGGAGTCTAGACGTACACTGTGTTATGTTGGTAAATATATGAAAAATAATACAGGACAATGTCTGTATTGTCATGACGACGCCATGAAATCAGGAAGTATTTCCGCCTATGAGATAGGTGGTGCTCGTTCACTGACTGAGAGAAAACAAGCAGCAGAAAAAAAAAGAGGAGGAGAGGCCTGTGTGGACCAGAGACTTTGAGCTGCTGCTTTATCATTCTATCCGCTAAGATTTATTATTAACTACGTAACAGAAAAATTTGTTGCATAGGACTAAAATGTGACACCAATTGTTACCGCTTCATTTTAACTGGGTCATTTTACAGAAATCAGGAAAAGTGAATGCCTTCTCAGTTTGAGTTATTTGTTCACATTTTAACACTTTTCAGTCTTCTTCCATGCGGCCTTCATTGTCACATTACTGCACTTATTGAAAGATTCCTGCCTGAAGGTCAGTGGAGTAATTAAAATCATAGAATAGTTTGTTGTTTGAATATACAGTCTAGGTTGGAATGCAAAAATTGTTTGTGTTTTAGATGTCCAATTTCTGATCTATTTCTCTTCTTCTCTGTAATTTGTTTTTTCCAGAGTGAAGAAGAAACAGAAAGTGGGAGAGCAGACAGGATGGATCACAAAGATCATATCCTTCCATTTAAAGAGATGAGACCTGGATCTGTTCAAGGCTCTGTCCCTGACTTGCCTCCTCAGGTTGTTTTGAGTCCTGACGATCAATTCTGTCCTCTGTCAAAAGAAATGCTTTGCTCACTGCTGCTTTACAAAGAGAGGAGGGGGAACAGATAAAGATGAAGTCTCATCAGGAGCTGAAGAACAGAAGCAGCTGTGTTTTACTGGAAAAGCATCACAGGTACTGTGTCCATCTTCTTGGCTTTTACCGTGAAGGTGACATCTCCCATTGTTGGATGATGTGATGTTTTACAGAAAATGCATCACCCAGGGCTGCAGGACACCACAACTGCTGCTACCCATAATCCATGGTGGCTGGGATGACATGGTAACAGTGCTGGAGAAAACAGTGGCTTTCCTGGAGACAGAACTGGAATTTGTCCCTCATGAAGACCCTGATGTATCCAGGTAGAACACTAGGAAATAGACTAAGCCCAACAGATAGTAAATATACTTTAAAAAGGCTCATACCAATGAAACTGTTGAGACAATCTAGGGACATTCTGATTTTATGTTTGTCATGGTTAATTTATTTGGCAGTCATTTATGTCTTTCCTGCTAAAGAGTGGCTGCAGGATCAAGCCAGACTCCTCAGTGCAGGTATAGAGGGGGAGGGGTAGAGCTGATGTAATAAGAAGGCTCAGAATCAGGTGTGTCACCCTTTTGCCACACAGACACAGAGTGTGTTGGAATCACTGCATGGAGACCTCAGAGACGCCAGTGGTGAGGAAAATTTTAATTTAATCACACTAAACAATATAACAACTTTAATTTGGTGACTGAAAGGCTAAAATGATTTGTGTACTGTTAATTTAAGCCCTGCTATTTCAAATGTAGAGTTAAACACTGGCATAGACACTGGTGATTTGAGGTCTGATTTATCTTAGGATTTATCTTTGATTCTATTTCATTGTTTAAACTTATAAAGGCAATCTGATTGAGATTGAGATCATTTGATCTGATTTGATCTGATTTGGTTTAAATATTGACCATTTATTGATTGATTGATTTGAAAATAGACCACTAAAACATTAACATCAAGTCAATATATTTTAATCATTAAAGTAGTTACAATAGTTCACATGTATAATTCTGAGTTAAATTTATGAAGTAATTTAAATATTTAAGCATAAAGAATGAACTTGAATGAATTGGTCAAATAATTTAAGTTTAAAAACTGTTCAAGACTTACTGGGGCAAGGTTAAAGTGATTTAAATAATTTAAGGAATTTAAAGAATCAAGAAAGTCAATTGGTATATTTGCAGTTGATCCTTCGTTCAAAATGTATTTAAAATGGACATTAATAAGGCCATTTATTGGAATCCTTTTAATGACAGCCTGATTCTTTATCTATTTTTTTTGAGGTTATCAACCTGCTACTGCCACTGCTACTTCAACTGTTGTGACCAATAAATGGAGTAACATGAAGCAAGCTGAGTTGTGTCCAGCGTTTTCTGTTGATCTCCAGGCCTCAAGCGAGTAGGGGCAGGCAATGATACCAGGAAAAAGGGAAAATTAACTCGACAGAAACCAAGCTCATGGCATGCACCAAACCAACCATACTACAGCACTGTATATCTATAGACACCCCACATGTACCAGACATTACTTAGACCAAGCTGTGCAGGTGCCCCATCTGAATCCAAAGTTGTTGTCTGTAAGCCATTTCTGTGTAGCTTTGGCTCCATGCCTCAGGTCATTGTCTTGCTGGGAAATAATTTTTCTCCCCAAGCCATGGCCCTCTTGCAGACTGAATAAGAATGACCTCGAGGATTTTCCTATATTGGCTGCATTCATTTTACCCTCCACCTTTACAAGCCTTCCAGGGCCAGCTGCAGAGAAGCATCTCCACAGCATGATGCTGCCACCGCTGTGCTTCTCAGTGAGGATGGTGTGGTTGTGGTGATGTGCAGTGTTTGGTGTTGGCCAAACAAAGTACCATGTCTGATGGCCAAAAAGCCCCACTTTGGTCCCTTCAGATCAAAGAACTTTCTTCCACTTGACCATGGAGTCTCCCACATGCCTTCTGGTGAACCCTAGTGGAGATTTAATATGAGTTTTCTTCAATGGTGGCTTTTTCTCTTCCACTCTCCCATAAAGCTTTGACTTGTTAAGAACCTGGGCAGCAGTTGTTGTATGTAGAGTCTGTCCCATCTCAGCTGAAGCTTGAAACTCCTCCAGAGTGATCATAGGTGTCTTGAAGGCCTCTCTCACCTGTCTCCTTCTTGCAAGGTCACTAAGTTTGTGAGGACGGCAGGTTTACAATATGCACCCCATTCCTTGAATTTGGATTTAACTGAGCTCCAGGGGATGTTCAGTACCTTGGAAAATCTTTGTATCCATCCCCTGACTTATACTTTTCAATTAACTTTTCTCTGAGTTGCTTGGAGTGTTCTTTTATCTTTATGATGTAATGGTAGCCAGGGATACTGATAAACCAGTGACTGGACCTTCCAGACACAGGTGTCTTTTATACTACAATCACTTGAGACACATTCACTGCACTCAGGTTCACTAATTGTGAGACTACTAGCACCATCTGGCTGGACCTCTGTTGAATTACATGAGTCACTTTCAAGGGAGTAAATATTTATACAAGTAAGTACGGCTTCTCTGTTGAAAAATGAATAAAGTCTAATATAAAAGGTGTGCAGTCCATGGCTATATCTATTAAATCTTACATGCTTAGGATGCATAGCAAATTGATAATAGATAAATAGGTAATTTGATGATTCAAAGTACTTATGGTGTTTTTTAATACTGTATATGTATTGATACAAGAATGGTTTTGGCTTTTTTCCTCAAGAGCAATTAGGGCCCATTATTTTAAAATGCTATGTAAATTAATGATGTGATGTGACTAGGGTATTGACAGCATTAGCCTATTATATACTATTGTCCATAAACTACTGCCTGTGTTTAATAGGATCCTTAGCATAACTTGGCCCTTGCAGATGAAAAAGACATTTAGGATAGTATTAAAATAATTTTCCAGGGCATCACAAATTATCTTTCATTTTCCATGTGTTTTCCATGACTGGAAATTTGGTCAGCAGTTTTTCACGCTTTCCAGGAGGCGAGGATACCCTGCACAAAAGTAAATTTTCCACACAACACCAAACTCTTAGTACATTGAAGTTTTCACAAAATATCAGACATTTCCCATAGCACCAAACTTGTCCTACAACATTACACTGTGCATTTCTGTTCTAAACATTGTAGACCATTGCATTTGTTTTTGATATTGCAGCTTATTTCTCTGAAAGGATATAGTATTGACTGTTGCAGAGAGTTTGCCTATGTGAGAAAAGTACTAAAAAGAAATTGAATTTGGACGCAGGAATCACTGCACTGATTTATGAATGAAAGCAATGTTCATATAAATCAAATGTAAAACAGTTACATTGATTAAAGGCTGTCTACTGCTCCATATATTCAGAGTACTTTATTGTTTTAATATATATATAAAATGTGAAAATAAGGAATAAAAACAAGAATGCTTAAAATGAAATTGTTTTTTGCAATGGTGAGCCTGGTTTGATGACGTCACTACAGACTGCGATGTAGATGGGGCTGCCTGTGGGAGGAGTGACCATCACGGCATTAGTAGTAAAATGAATATTAATATCATTAATAATACCGACATTTTTTATCAGAAGGAAATGCACTTATGGTGAAATTATAGATGGATAGGTTGATTTAATAACTAAATATTTACTACCTTTCAAATGTATATGTCTCCAACGACATAACAGGAGCAGTTATTGTTATAATATGTGTGTGTGGCAGCAGGGCGGGCAGCAACTGAGCATGCTCAGAACATGCACACAAATACACATATTCACAAACACACACGATCTCAGCATCTCCTCACTGATGACAAAGGGTCCTACGGGGAGGCGCGCCGCGCGTGTCCGCGTCCTCTGCTCTAGTGCTGCTACAGACCCAGACAGACCAACAGACAGATACAGGGGGAGACTGACAAGCAGACAGACGTATTCCTAGTGAGACTGACTCGTTAACACACAGATAAAGGGTTCGACAGACAGGCTGTGGTTGTGTCAATGAGGATGCGCGCGGCGGGCAGCAGCAGCAGCTCGCGGTGATTGTCGGATTGGTACCAAGAGGCGGAGCGCGAGGAGCAAACCGGACACCATGAGCTGCAACTGGGGCACCGAGCTGTGGGTATGTACACCTGTTCACACCTGCTGCACCCGGACATCACCCGGTATAACATCCTAAAAAGCCGATTTTAGCGCCAGCTTCTGTCGCTCACCCGGTAACCCGTCGGTGTGTCGGTTACCGGGCGGCCTGATGGTGTGAATGTGTGTGTATGTGTGTAAGGCCCTCGTGCTTCTGTCAGCTCTGCCATAGCAACACGGTGAATGACGACAATGGCTCGCGTCCTCCATGATGCTGCAGCGCGCGACCAGAAAGAGGCAGAGACCCCCCATCAACCCAACCCCTGACCCTGACCACACTATTATTGTTATTATGAATCATTATCATCACGTGCCTTAATGACACATTGATGCAGTGTCTAATATGTCTATGTATAGCCTACGGGCCCTACAGTAAGTGTAACTGTAGGCCTATGTTTAAGAAAGAAACTCCATAAATCACATATCATTTCTTCTCCTCTCCCATGGTCAGATTTTTTTCCTCTTATTTGTGGCATTTCAGGAAAGAAACCCACAGGAATTATACAATGTTACATCTCAAGCACACGTGAGTCAATTTAACAGTGTGAGCTAGGGTTGTAACAGGCTAAACACAGCTTTAACAGGCCTATAGTTTTATTACTTATCAACAAGAACATATCAAGGATGTGATCAGATAAGGGAAACATACAGTATCAACTGTATCATTAGAGATTGCCGGTATCAGTAGGTGCATACACAGTATATTTATTACAATAATACACATGATAAATGATACATATGTGACTGCGCTGTGAAGAATATATACAACAGAAATGTGGTTAGAATACGTAAGAATTGCTTCTGACTTAACACACTGGCCTCTAACTGGCCAAAAAGAAAAATGCAAACTAAGTATAGAAATAAATAAGTATTGCAGCACTGGGTGTCACATATAAAAAAAGGTTACCAATGAGCCTTTAGTTGCACCTAGGTACTCGACAGACAGAGTAAATTTGGATGAATTCTGTAGATGTATGCAAAGATAATATGGTTGAAAACTGACATTTTTATATCATGTGCACCTTTACATTAGAAATTGCTGTAAAGTAATTAATCAGTCAGCATTTAATTCAGCATTCTAATAAAGCAAACACAGCCTTTTCAAAGTCTGTCACCTCTTTGGCAGAGGAATTCAAAACTCATGCAGCATCTTTGGCAGTATCACTGGGCCAAACTGAGCATTCAGAGGATGACACTTTAATGGTACTTTCTCTCTGGACGTGTTTGACTTCTAGAGAAGATTAACAGATCTCTTTCTGAGCCTCCCTTTGGTTTGTATTGAGGGTTCTTCTGTTTTTTGGAAGATGAAGATGTTTGCAGTCTGAAGTCCTGAAAGTTCTGGAACTGGTTTTCTTTAAGGATGTCCCAACACTCATTCAATTTTAAATTTTCCTTGAGCCCTGTCTGATCATTAGGAGTCAATGCTGCGCCCCCAAATTTAACTGATAGCATGTATTGAGCTCCAGACATAAGGGCCAAGGGGTACAACCTGACCAGAGAACCTGACTTTATAGTTAGTCCTTTGAGACTTGGTGGGCTTCAGATGTATGTTTGTTGCTATTACAGCAACACTAATCTAAAGTATTTATGCTAGAGATGTATGATATTGGATTTTTGCTGATTTCTGATTTTCCAAATTCATTTTAGCCAAGAGTATATTCATACTTTTTTTTTTTTTTGGCTTTTTTGCTGTTTCATTAGAGAGAAGGCAGTAGATAGAGCTGGAAACAGGGATTAGAGAGTCGGGAAGGACATGCAGTGAAAGAGCCACAGGCCAGACTTGAACCTGGACTGCCCTCGTATATGGGGCGCAACGTAACCACTAGGCCATCTGCACCCCAATACCTTTTTTATTGTTAAGAACGCAAAGTCTGTCCTGTGCAAAAAGAGGCTGAGTCAAGCAGAGCTGAAAGGAGGGAAAAAGACAGTCCAGTAGTTGTTTGATGAGGCTTCTTTTAGAAAGTTCAGGGACTCCTTGAGTGTGTGTAGCACACTAGGCAGTTACCTATACCTGATGGTACACTTGTGTGTTTTACTGATACTTAAGGCCATTATATCATATATATACTGCTGATATATATGCCAGATGTAACAGCTGTAAAAGTAGGAAGATATTCTCATGATGTTAATTACCTTTTTAAGCTAATATCTGCTGATACCCATATCTTGCTGATAATGTCACACATCACTAAGTAATACTTTACTACAGTTAAAGTCCCTGTAAAGTGGTAGAAAAAAAGAAGATTTTAGGTTTTTCTTATGACAGGCCACTGTCATCTCCAAGTTTATAAAATTAAGCTTCAAAATCATGAAAAATGTAGCAGTAATAGCTGCTCTAGGATGGTGTGGGCGTGTCGGTTGAATAAGTCGAGGCCACACCCACTCATGAGAAATACAGTCCTCTCTAATTAAAAAAAAAATGCTTCTGATCAGAGCGCAGCTGCCGGGCTTCATGCCAGAGCAGAAAGACAGAAGTAACTGTTTTCTGGTTAAAAAAAAATCGCTCTGTTAGGATGCTTTTAATGACCTGTAGGCCACTGTGGCTGATAGATTTGGGAAATTTACCTCACAATGAACAAAAACATAGCATGTAGCTGACTGTTAACTTTCAATGAAGGCAGTGATATGAGCAAACAACAGACTGTACTGAGATGAACTGCTTGTATATTGTGGTAGTGTTAGGGGGCAGGGTGATACCCCATCATGACCAGTGATGTCACTGGCTGCTATAGAATAAATTCAAGCCAGTTGGCCTAAATCCAAAATTCTGTGTTTTCACATGTTTACCGCAACCTTATTCCAACATATCTTGTGTGTTTAGACACAAAGTTAGGATTTCACTTTACAGGGACTTTAAGCAATATCAAACAAGAAAGAGAGATGTTGAACTGGACAGCTGTGATGTGGTTAAATGTTTGTGACTGCAGGCAGAGGAGTAAAGATAATCAGCTTTATTTGATTAATGTGTAGCCAAGACAAACACCGTCTACTGAAATGCAAAATGTTGAAAGTCAGAACACCTGGTTGAGACAGTCATTCATAGTGATGCTGTTCTCTCTATCAGCAATCATGGAATACCTCCCATCCAATCAGATTACCCAGTGAGAACTAACTGTTGTATAATACAGTATTAATTCTGTATTATACAACAGTTATAACTCTTCAGTAAGATTACTCTAATACAGTAATACTGTACTTTAAATACTGTTGGACAGTATGAACTCTATACTAAAACTGTACTACACTAGACATACTATGATACAACAGTTATATGGTACTTTGTCAGCTATCCTGTAACACAGCAGCATTTCCTCCCAACAATACTTACATTGCAGAAAGATAGATTACTGTAAAATTCATTTCAATACAGATGATGCAATATCATAGTCCTCAGTACCCTAACACAGTCAAGCTTTCCCTCAGTTACAGTGTGATTTGAATTCCAACTAGCTTTAATTGGTCTCAGACTAATGAAGAAGAAGCCTTTTGGAGGAGAGGCAAAACGTCTTCAAGAGTCTCAGTCAAGTCCAGTTAACCCCTTTGGACCAAGTTTTGGATAACTATGATTTGGATGAATGAGAACCTACACAGAGATTATCAGTTTTATTTTGTGAATTCACTCTCTATACATATATGACTGCTTGACTGCTATGACTGCCACTGGATGCCTTTCATCACAGTGCTTTTCACTTTATCTCTGGAGACAAATTTCATACTTACCACTGTGACCTGTAATGTTAGTGGACCCTCGGTGGGTCTGCGAAGCAACACAGTATTCCGTTTGTTTACAGAGTACTCATTGGTAAACTCCTTCCTTACCTGATTTCCCTCCCATCTATAAACATTTCAAGCCATACAACCAGATCTCATATCTGGATCACACATTAAAATACGAGGTTTAGAACCGAATGGGTTAAGATCGCTTTTAGTGTTGCTGGAACTATCATGTGGATTTCCAGGCTGTCATCTCTGGTATCTTATTCCTTCACGATGTGAGGAATGTGATAGCAGCTGCTTTAAATGTGACATATTAATCAGGGCATGGGCCTGCAAGTATGGATATTTGTTCATGAATTTATCTGTAATTATCTTAGTTGTGTTACTGTGTTTTTCTTATTCTTTCTCTTACTTTATTGCTGCAGGGCAACATTGGGAAAAAAACCTAGGTCTCAGTGGGTTATCCCTGCTAAAATAAAGGATTAAAAAACATTAACACTGTACTACACGTAATATATTACACAGTTTTATTACTGTAGTTCAGTGCCGCAAGGTGCCAGTACTTGAGGCTGGATGAAGTGAAATGTTTGCTGTTATGTGTTTCAGGATCAGTTTGATAACTTGGAGAAACACACCAGTTGGGGAATCGACTTTCTGGAGAGATACACTAAGTTTGTTAAAGAGAGAGCCGACATCGAGCTGAGCTACGCCAAGCAAATCAGGTACTTGTGTCACATGTTGATCTCTTTTACACCACTTCTCTCTTCTGTAGAAATATTTATGAACTGTAAATGTCCTAGAGTTTCAGAGGCATGAGCTGTTTTAAACTCATATTCAAAGTTAAGGGACTTTAAATATTTGTCATTTTATTACATTTGTAAGCAAACAGCAGAAAATTTGATTCAAGGATGTGGTTAGAGGGCCATTAATGTTTCATGACCAGCAAACTGATGACAACCATTGTGATGAAATCTCTACCTTTTTGTGTCTCTGGTAGTTTCTACTGTTTGCATGTCTCTATCTGTATATCTCTGTTTTTACTTGTCTGCCTGCAGGAGCCTGTCTAAGAAGTATCATCCCAAGAGAAGCAGAGAGGATGAAGGCAGGTCAGTAATGTTTTTGATGCAATTGTTCAGGTCCAGAAGTCCCCTAAAATCAAAATTATGAAAACTGAGGATGGATTGGTTGCTAGTCAACCACAGGGCTGACTGACAGAGATAAAACAGTGACCGTTTAACCTATTGAGCATGTATTTTTCAGAGGAACCAGTTTTTTTATTGTTTAGGGTCTCACTGGTTGCTGAAGGTGCATATAATTTTTCTTACAAGTTATTGCAGACAAGTTTTTTGATTGTTAAAGGTGTATGTCATTTCTTATTAGCTTTAATGCAACATGTCTAGTTTTTTACAGTTAGTTTTAAATTGTTTGTAGGATAGCTGTACATCTTATCAGTGGTTGGTTGTTAAAAGTACATCTGGATTCTGATTGGTTGTTCCAGATACACTTGGTGTTTGGCGTTTGCAGCAACTCTCCGTCAGCTGAATGAACTCTCGATTCAGAGAGAAGAACTCGCTGAAAACCTGAGCACACAGATCGTCTGTGAGCTGTCCCGATACACTCAAGAGCTGAAGACTGAGAGGAAAACTGTGAGTACGCAAACACAAAGACATTCACAAAAAGAGAAACAGCTAGTGCTTTCAAAGTTTTCAATTAATTCTGAGTCGTTAATCACAGGGATAAAAAAATGGGATTGAAAAATTATGCTAATCAATCGCACTCTGATGCCATGACTGGCTAAAGCAGCTTCATAACTTCGATTTGAACACATGAAAAGTCATTGTTTTTTTTATTTTTATTTTATGGATTATGGATTTCTACGGATTAACACCATCGTGGATTGACCCATGAATGCACAATCTGTCCATGGTCTCCACTTATTCTGTTTCAAAGGCTAATAAAAAAGTTTTGATTCCATTCAGAAGCATGTCCTTTCTCATTGTTTTGTAACTGTTATTATTTAATCTATCTGTAGTACAATCTTTCTTAAAGTATCAGCATATGTGATTAATTTCAATTAATTATTAGGCTTATAATTAATAGAATACAACTTTTTAATTGACTGACAGCTCTACAAACAACAGAAAAATATGAACAAACATGCTGTACATTCACACAAAAAACAAACAAAATCAAGCACAAAACACAGAAAAACATACCTCATTGGTATAAATCTTGAAAGCTTGTGATAAACTTAACTTTAGAAAAACTAAAAAAAAAACATTGTAATGTTTGTTGCAGCATTTTCAAGATGGCCGCCGTGCTCAGCAGCACATTGAGAGCTCCTGGAAACAACTTGAGTCTGTGAGTGACATGGGACCTTAAATATTAGTCCACCTGATGCCAGATTCAAAATCCGGTTGTAAAATCATTAAAACAAAATGTATTTTCATCTTATGCATTATAGTATTTGTATTGACCTTTTTAATTGTTGTGTAGAGTAAACGCCGGTTTGAGCGTGACTGTAAGGAGGCGGAGCGAGCTCAACAAATCTCAGACAGAATTGACCTCGACAACAAGACGGATGGAGAAAAGGTCTGTTTGTCTCCTTTTTCTCTTTAAGTTCGACTGAAAAAATGTGCCTTGAGATTTTATACACGAAACAGCTCTTTAAAGTGTAAGTGAACCCCCAGCTCATAGCTAACTCTGCCCACTTCAAGATTTCAAAAAATGCACAGAAAGTGAGCAGTTTGGTACTGAGAGGAGGGAGGGGAAAGGGACGGAGTTTTTTGTTGTTGTTGTTGTTTTTTTACAGACGGGGTTTTCTAGATGAAGTGGAAGTGACAGTGACTCCCTTTGCCAGAAAATGACATAGAGTCCTGTAGCACTGCTGCCTCAGAGCAATCTTTTGAGGTGGAGGATTTTACCCCTCCAGAGTCCCCTGAAGCAGGCTGTGGAGTGATGGTGGACCGTGGTGGTCCTGAACACTACCTGTCTGGGCTGTTTGCTCCAGCACCGGTGTTATTAAAGCCGGAGCTCTCAGAGCCAAAGCAGTGCAGGAGAGGATGGGAGTGGTCTCTGAATGGTAAAGTCAGTTAGAGGCGGTCACGTTCTACCTTTTATATAGAGTTTGTTACATAGAAACCTACTATCGGTACGTTTCTACGCCACGAAAGCTCCACCTTTTCAGAAAAGATTTTTCAAAGCAGATGTCCGTTTGAGCTAATTAAAAGCTGTAAAATGCCGATTTTTATCAGTTTGGTCCAAATGTCAATTTTTTCAGTGTACAGCTGAAAAAAATGTTGAAGTGTTCACTGCTTCTTTAATTAATGATTTGGTTTCACTTACCTGAACTCCTGCCTGTCTGTGTCTGTCTGTCTCTTAGCGCTGCACCCTGAAGGTAAGAGCCTTCACCGCTTCTTCTAATGTTGTTCTAATATAAAAGAGTGAAGATCTTGAATTTGGATGGTCTTAGTCTAGCTTAGCATTAAAACTGGAAGCAGACTGGACCATCACATTTGATACTGACTTACATTATTAATTTAAAAGTTTGATCCAAACGGATTTAAGTTATTAGAGTGAATAGTTCCTTCTTTAGATATTCTTTGTGGAAAACTTACGCCGTTGTCACCTGTTTGTCTGTTTCAGGCTCGTCAGACAGCTCAACAGAAAAAAGAAGCTGCCGAAGAAGCAAGGAAAGACTATGTGACCAGTTTAAACCAATTCAACCAAGATCAACACCAGCACTACCACACGCTGGTTCCTGTCATCTACCAGGTAAACAAACTGCATCACTCTCTGGTACCTCCCCTAACATGGAACCAAAAATGCAAGTGAACAGTTGTCTACCCTGTTAATAAGTAGTAAAACAAGTTTGTATTATTCATACAGCCACTTTATAACAGTTTTACCAGCAGACTTGACACAGGTGCTAGTTATAGTCTAGGTAAAGAAGCAGCTTGGTTTTTTATTTATATTTAAAGTGACTTCAGAAAGTATTCAGACCCCCTCAATTTTTTCAAATTTGTCACATTGTTAATGAAAAAATAAAATATCACATTGACATACTGTAAGTATTCAGACCCTTTGTAAAAACATTTGAAATGTAGCTCACGTTCCTCCCATTTCTCTTGATCTTTGCTGAGATGTTTCTACACCTTGATTGGAGTCCACTTGTGCTAAATGAAATTGGTTGGACATTATTATGAAAGGCACACATCTCTCAGAGAAGGCCTCACAGCTGACAATGTATATTAGAGCTAAAACCAAGCCATGAGGTCAAAGGAACTGCATGGGGAGATCAGAGCAAGAACTGCTTTAAAACACAGATCTGGGAAAGGCTACCAAAAATTCTGCTTCACTGAAGGTTCCCAAGAGCACAGGGGCTTCCATAATTCTCAAATGGAAGAAGTTTGTCAAAATCAGGAATCTTCCAAGAGCTGGTCGCTTGGTGAAAATTGAGCAGTAGGAGGAGAAAAACCTTGGTAAGAGAGGTGACCGAGAGCATGATGATCATTTTGACTGACCTCCAGAGATCCTGTGTGGAGATGGGACAAAGGTCCAGGATGACCACCATGATTTCAACGCTCCATGGATCCAGGCTTTAAGATTCTCCAGTCTGATTAAACTAAGATTGGACGGTTTGGCCTCAGTTCTCAATGTTATGTCTGGAGGAAACCAGGCACTTCTCATCACCTTGCCATTACCACCTTGACAGTGAAGCATGGTGGTGACAGCATCATGCTGAGGGGGTGTTTTTCAGGAGCAGGGACTGGGAGACTGGTCAGCATTGAGGGAAAGTTGAGATAACTTCTATGAAAATCTGGTCTGCAGTGCTCAAGACCTCAGACTGGGCTGAAGGTTCACCTTTCAACACGATAATCACCGTAAGAACATGGCCAAGATGACACAGGAGTGGCTTAGGGACGACTCTGTGAATGTCCTGGAGTGGCCCAGCCAGAGCCCTGACTTGTACGCTGACTTGAACATCTCTGGAGAGACCTGAAAATGTCTTTCCACTGATGGTCCCCATTTAACCTGACTGAGCTTGATAAAATTTGCAAAGCAGAATGGCAGAAAATCCCCCAAGCCAGGCATGCAAAGCTTGTTGAGTCATACTCAAAAAGACTTGCAGTAATTGTTGCCAAATGAGCTTCAACTAAGCATTGAGTAAAGGATCTGAATGTTTATGTCAATGTGATATTTCTGTCTGTTTGTTTTTTGTTTGTTTTTTTAATAAATTTGCAAAAATGTCTACAATTCTGTTTTCACTTTGTCGTGATGGGACATGTTGCAGCGTCAGGCTGCAACATAACCAAATTGAAAAAAGGGAAGGGAGTCTGAATACTTTTTGATGCACTGTATATTCTGGGTAAACTAGCAGGAGAGTAGACTGGTTCATTTTACCTATCAGATGAGCCAGCACTTTAACATACCATGCCATTTATTTACCAGGTAAACAAGAAGTTCACAGCACTAGGACAATTAGAGACAGGTAAACCAGGCTCATATACCAGATTGCATTAACTTGTCATGTCTCTGTGTTTGCAGCGTATCCAAGACATGGAGGAGCGGAGGATTGAGAGAGTCTGTGAAGCAATGCGTTTGTCAGCAGAGGCAGAGAGAAAAGTTCTTCCAGTTGTGAGTCGTTGTCTGGACGCCATGATGAATGCTGCTGAAAGCATCCAGCCCAGGATGGTGAGTCTGTCCCAGGCTAAAACTTTGTTACCTTTAGGAGTGGGTTAGTGGTGGTAGTTTTGGGGATACAGTTGATTGAAGATATACAGCATGTCAGTATGTGTCTGGATATTGGCTAGCATTTGTTCCCTTATTTAATTCTTTTATAGCAGTATAGTAAAAATGAAAAAAGATAAGGTCTGATTTTGTGAACATACATTTTTGTGTGCTTGTAGGATACCCGGCAGGTGGTGGAGGTGTATAAATCAGGCTTCGACCCTCCTGGTGATGTAGAGTTTGAGGATTACAGCGCCTCTATGAGGAGGAGTATCTCTGAATCTAGTTACCTCGACAACCGAACAGAGGGGAGGAGGCACAGCAGGAAGCTCTGGCCCTTTATACGAAAGAACAAGGTGCACAAATTCACATGCATGTATACACACAACACAGGTAAAGACATGAAAAATACAGTTTGAAGAGTCAACCAGCTGTACTGACCACGACATTCCTTCTCTCTCTCCAGCTGCTGACACTCCTGTCCTCCCCTCGCCAGCCTCCCCCTCCACCCCCAACCTCCCCCTTACCTGGTGCTGTAACCGACAGCCCTCAGTCCCCACCCCCTACCTCTAGAGAACCAATCACACAGCGGCTGAATGACCTCATGACCTCTGGATCCAGAACTAGAAAGCAGTGTCTGCGCAGCCTGAAGAGAGGGGTACACACAAACATGTGCAGACACCACATAAATCTGCAAACACAAACTCAAACAGTAGTATTTACACACATATGGTTTATTTTAGAATTTTTAGACCAACAGTATGTAAATTCTGCCACCATGGGCGAGTGAGTGAGAGAGCGAAGGAAGCAGCAGACCCAGTTTTAAATCGTCAATCATCATCTAAATGAGTTGGGCTGATGTGAAAATTCACATAAAACAAACCTGTTCAGAAAAATAAGGCAGCAAAGGTTTTGGCATCACTGTGCAAACATGATTGGAATAATATGAGTTTGATCTTTTTTTAACGTGCCAAAAATACTGAAGAATAAAACAGACTCAGTGTGCAAAGGCCTTAATACCTTAGAATAATGTCGCTGGGGGTTGAGTCACACTTGTATGTGTACACCTGATTTGGCCCCAAACCTGTCTTGATGCTCTGCACATGCTCCACAGTTCCCTGCCAGGCGTCTTAACCAGAGATCAAACTGCTCCTCTTAACTGTGCATGTCAACTAGTTCTTTGTGCAACCGAGTGTAACCCTGAACTTTTAAGTTGATTTACCCTCAGATTGGAAACTCTGAGTTTCTGGTGTCAGAATGGCTTATTTAAGTGTGCTCAATGAACTTTGACGTGGTTCACTTGGAGTTCAGTGCATATACCACGACTATAAAAAGACACAAACAATGGAGCCCAAACACTATGATCCAAAATGTCAACATGGGACAGAAAGACTAATTTAACTCTCTTAATCTATAAATCCTCAAACAGACGTGGCAAGTTTTATTATGTTTTAGAAAACAGTAGCAGTACTTCAGGCAAAGGAGAGAGATGCTGTGGGAGATAACTGCTGATAAAGTCAATGTGTGTTTAAATGTTGTCTAGTTATTTGATATTTATTCACACCTGTAATATTACAGTTGAAAACTGGTGAAAGGATATTGAATCAAAAATGTATTTTTTATTTACAGTACTTGGAAGCAACTGAAACATAAAACTGTAGTTCAAACAGTGAGAGCTTTTATGCAGAAGGCTCATGAAGGACAACTTTAATCATGTTTGGATATCAAACAAAGTAAATATCAGTGGCTATTTTGATTTGCATTAGCTTTATCCTCAAGCTAGTATGAAACAAAAATATTCTATCACCTGCAATATATCTTGTTAAGTTAATTGATTACACCTAATTCAATCAACATCTCCAAGTCCTGACGTACGTGTAGCTCCCAGAGCACCATTGTAGAGCCCTGTGCGGGACTCTTTTCTTATCAATCCTGCTGGATTTCTGACCATTACCGCCCCTACTTCAGGGCGTGCCATCCACTCCTGCCCACAAGAAGTGTGTGTCTAATCCCGCCTGCATCTGTCATGGATACTGACTAACCATTTTAAATATTCCAAATAACAAACAGTGCGTTTAGTCAAAGAAAGAGTATGAAGAATATTAATGTGTTCACTTAAGCACCACCTTGACAAAGTTTCTTCACTGAATGAAGGAGAAAACAACGGCACATCTAGTCACATCTTCGTCATGCGTAAATGGGCCACACATAGATAAAAGAGCAGCTGGGAGCCTCAGACTGATTTAACCCTTGGTTATGGCTAAGTAATAATAATTTCAAAGTAATATTTATTGACCTTATTTACACATAATTTATTTTTAAGTCATACAAAAGTGGAATTGTTTCCTTACCTCTGGAAAACCGCAATGTGAGCCCTTCTATCAGCTTTTGCAAACAGTAGGTTAATCCTTACTCTATTAAAGGTGTGCTGTTAGCCTCATCATTAGACAATAAATGCAGAAAGGCCAATTTGCATGAAAAGGGATGTTTTCCCCAAATTACTGCATAATGGCTCAGTGTCTCTGCATCCCAGTGCTCCCATTATAGTGCAGTGAGTACCATAACTAAAAGTCATGACATCTTCAATACGCATTTTCAATAGTATCGCTAACAGACTTAATACAACAACCTGGATTTTCATTCAGACAAACAGTGAATCTCTTTTAGCTCACATGACACTGGCTGTAGGAATGAATGAAGAAATGAAACAGTGTTTCTAGCACTGTAAGATGGAGGAGATGGAGAGAAACTCTGGCTTTATTGAAGGAAAAACAGCTCCTTACCAGGTTAGGTTCACTGACTTAGTCAACATGGTACATGGCTCAGGTTTAAGTTGCGTCTTTTGCTTGAGCCAGCTTGGGGGACCCCTCTTTCTTGGGTTTGCGTTGTTTCTCTTCCTGAAATGGAAACTTGGTTTCCCTTATTTCAGAGTTAAAAGACTCTGGCTTTGCATTAAACCTGCTTTCTAAAGTGGCCGCTGGGGTTAAAAATTATGTAAACAAGTAGCATATGCAACAGCACAATGATTGGTGTGAAGCTCAGATAATAAAGTCCATCCATCCATCCATCCTCATCTGCTTATCATGGTGGCGTAACAATTTCCAGTTCCTCCTGAGGGGATTCCAAGGCGCTCCCAGGCCAGATGGGATATATAATCCCTCCAGCGAGTTCTGGGTCTGCCTCGGGGTCTCCTCCCTGTAGGACGTGCCCAGAAGACCTCGACAGGAAGGCGCAGAGGAGGCATCCTGATCAGATGCCCGAACCACCTCAATTGGCTCCTTTCAATGTGAAGAAGCAGCAGTTCTGCTTCGAGATCCTTCTAGATGTCTGAGCTCCTCAAAGTATCTCCCAGGCTGGGCCTGGCCACCCAGTCTCATTGTGACTGCTTGTATCTGCGATCTCATTCTCTCTTTCATTACCCAGAGTTCATGACCATAGGTGAGGGTTGGGACATAGATTGATTGGTAAATTGAAAGCTTTGCCTTTCTGCTCAGCTCCCTCTTCACCCTATGCTACGGTACAGTGCCTGCAACACTGCTGACGCTGCACCAATCCGCCTGTCAATCTCACAGTCCATTTTACCCTCACTTGTGAACAAGACCTGAGATACTTAAACCCCTTCATTTGGGGCAATGACTCATTCCCCACCTGGAGGGGGCAACCCACTGTTTTCCGGCAGAGGACCATGACCTCAGACTTAGAGGTGCTTATTCTCGCACCAGCACAAACCGCTTCAAAGCCTGCTGGAGTTCCCCAGCTGAGGCCAGCAGAACCACATCATCTGCAAAAAGCAGTGATGAAACTCTGAACTCCCCAAACTGGAGACCCTCCTCCCCCGACTGCGCCTTGAGATTCTGTCTATGGACAGATAATAGTATATTTATTTAACCCATAGGCTTAATGTCATTGAAAATATACCTGTGGTCCTGCTTTTTTGTCTAATGTCATTAACATCCCTGTTGAATTCCTGTTTGAGT
The DNA here is from genome assembly GCF_018320785.1 of Cheilinus undulatus. Lineage (NCBI taxonomy): Eukaryota > Metazoa > Chordata > Actinopteri > Labriformes > Labridae > Cheilinus > Cheilinus undulatus. The sequence goes on along the minus strand of NC_054869.1, from coordinate 23,645,388 downwards.
TGAATCCATGACTTTTTTTATTTTGTCACATCTTACATACTCTCTTATTTCTTATTTTAATCTTATTTTCAATTTAAACCTGTATAAACACTTTCCTGTCCACACATGTGTACATGTTTTTATGTTGACACTTGCATAAATTCACATAGCGCTTAACAAATTTATTAGACCACCCTAACCCTAACCAAAGTAAGGTTTATGCCACAGCTGCCCTAAATTAACAGCATTGGTAATTACCAAAATCATTTTTTATGTTTATGCAATGGTTAATACACCAATATGTAGAAGCTGTTCAACCCAAATTATATTTTTAATGCTAAAATATAATTATTATTGTTATCCATGAATTTTCAAATTTACTGATTTAGAAAAAACTGCAAAAATAGTAAAGCACATTAATAGTTCTTGATTAATATGTCAAATTATAGTTATTTACTTGCATTCCTGAACAGAAAAATGAGTTTTAGTTGTTGAATGTTATGCTTGATTGATTTCTGACTTCTCAGAGAAGCCCAGTGAGCTGGCTGAAATTTGGGTGAATTCAGTTTGAAATCCCTCATTCCTGTTCAAAATGGTAAAACGTGGAGAGCTCACTGAAAATGAAAGAGTCCGCATTAAAGCACTTCATGATGCTGGATGGTCTCTGAGACAAATATGACAGGAGGTCTAATAAATGTGTTAAGCACTGTATTTTTTAAATGACCTGCTGTGTTGTTAATGTAATGTTTTCTTCATGCTCCTCTGTGATTGGACAGCTGTCACTCAAATTGGTAGGTATCTCAACTGTCAGAAATGTACAGATTTATCAATCCAGAAAACTTCTGCTGTTACATGTATTTAATTTATATAATGTAACAATGTTATGCATTATTTGAATATTTTTGTTGTAGGGCTCGGGTCCTGCAGACTGCAGTCATCTTCCTCCAGAACAAAGAAGGAAGAAACTTCAAACAAGAATCAACAGCATCAACCAAGAGATCCAGAGAGAGAGAGAGCAGAGGTAACACACACTGATCACCTGTATGCAAACACTGAAACACCGCATACAGACAGAAATGATTTAATAATGGACTAGTGTCTCTCTCTTGTTGTGGATCTCAAACTGGCTCTGATTCTCTGCTGCTCTGCTGCCTCCTGCTGGTTTGGTGGAGAATATCTGATGTTTATTAATCAGCTGCAGAGGGAGAAAAAGATTGCTCATTTCAAAATTACCTCATCCACATGTACATGTCTAGTCCCAACATTTTTGATGTATTGTTTCTCAATTTATAATATCTTATATTCCCATTACAACATTGGTTTCCTCCAGTTATATTGTTGATAACAGCTTTATGGCTACTCTCTTATAACCTTGATTTCATTTTCCTGTAAATTATATACAGTAAATAAGATCATGATTTCACTTTTTTTTCCTATTTGATAAAAAATAAACCTTTTTTATTCAAACAGAAAGTTCACATGGGAAAAAAACAAAAGCACAAACTGATTTTCGTATCTTTAAAAAACATCATTATGACTGTGTGATAGAACATGATCGGTTAAGGCATCTTTTCCTTTCCCAATCTTATTCTCTTTATGTGTATTATATTGTATTGCTTCAGAGATGCCTTATTAAAGATGAGGGAGGTGTATGAACGGAGTCCTCAGATGGGCGACGCTGGCAGTTTGGAGCCTCGACTAGAGGAGGTGAAACAGAGTCTGCAGAAGCTGGAGGACGAACTGAGGAAGAACCAGGTTTATATTTTCATTTTATACACAGTGCATTTACAGGCAAACTATAAATTCGGGCTGCTAATAGCACAAAGAATGATGCAAAAATTGCAAGTGCTTCCTTTCCCCTCTTAGTTCACGGTTTCAATTCACAAAATGATTTGTGCCAATACTATCCAGGTGCAAACACACCTATAACACTTGTCTTTCTCAATGTCTTCTTTGCCTTTTGTTTTGTGTTTAATTGTGGAGTGAAGTTGTGATGCTAGTCTCACCCTTTCACTCAGAAAGGGTGAGACTAGCATCATTTGGGCAAAGTACCTGGATGGGTTGAAGCTATCAATAAGTGGAGCCAGACTTCCTTGTTTGGCTACAATACTGTATTCAGTGGTTTTTTATTAACTACAGATTATTTATATTGGGATATTTTAGTAAATGCTTCAGTAGATAGCACAATCATTTATTATATCACCTTTGTTTATTAAACAAAAAAAAAAACATGGTTTATATGCAGTCTTTGGGAAAGGATACTCCATCCACCCTTTATCTCCACCACTTATCCCATTCAAGACTGTGGGGGCTGGAGCCAATCCTAGTTGTCACTTGGCAACAGGCAGGGTACATCCTGGACTGGTCACCAGTTACTCACTACTCTACCCAGCAATATCCGTGATTGGTGGAGCCCGCTGTTACCTGAAAATTTTAGCTTTTGGATGCTACTACTGACGTAAATAGTAGTGGTAACTTTTGAGCTCTGTGGTGCCGAAAGCAGGCACCATATGTCACTTGCCACCAGGTCAGCCAATAGAAAATCTAGGTTGCAGTAGCTAGGTTTCAACCTGTATAGGGCAGTCATAATGCATATTTCTGACACAAGATGTAGAATTTAAATACTTTGTTCTCAAATGACAAGGACAGGGGCCTCATTTATAAAAATTGCGTAGGATCCATACTAAAAGTGTACATGCGCCCAAAAGCTGAAAATGGCGTGCGGCAAAAAATAATCTGATTTATAAAACCATACGTACGCACACCTGCAAGCACCTTTCCCTTTATAAATCACAGTCCACCTGGAAGTTGCGCAGGTGGATTCATCTCACATCCCGCCCTCTACACACCCACATTTTACCATGAATGGTCAATGCAAAGTACCTCATGAATGTTTTTGTATATAAATAAGCCTGCTGATCAACGGCATTTGATGCTCAATCACAGCAGAGAAGACGAGGAAAAGGAATTTCACGGAGACCGAAATAGAGGTGCTTGTGGGTGAGGTGGAGGCCAGAAAAATTATTTTATTTGGTGGTCACAGTAGTGGCATCACTAATAAAAGAAAGTAATGAGGAATTTCAAACTGATTTCACCCAAATTTGAGCTGGCTCACTGGGCTTCTCTGAGAAGGCAGAAATGAATCAAGCATAACATTTAACCACTAAAGCTCAATTTTCTGTTTTGGAATGCAAGTAAATAACTATAATTTGACATATTAATCAAGAAATAATAACGTGCTTTACTATTTTTTCAGGGGGTTTTTTTGTAAATCAGTAAATTTGAAAATGCATAGATAACAATAATAATTATATTTTAGCATTAAAAATATCATTTGGGGGGGCTGGTGGCCTAGTGGTTAAAGGCACTCCCCATGTACGCAGGCGGCCCGGGCTCAAATCCGGCCCGAGGCCCCTCACCGCATGCCTCTCCCCGACTCTTGACCCCGTTTCTGACTCTATCCACTGTCCTCCTCTATCTAATAGAGGCCCAAAAATAAATCTTAAAAAAAAAATATTTAAATATATATCATTTGGGTTAAAGAGCTTCTACATATTGGTGTATTAACCATTGCAGAAACGTAAGAAATGATTTTGGTAATTACCAGTGCTGTTTATTTAGGGCAGCTGTGGCATAAACCTTACTTTGGTTAGGGTTAGGGTGGTCTAATAAATTTGTTAAGCACTGTATATTGTTAATCATATCAAACACATATCTGTAGGCTAATCCCTGCTGGAAGGAGCCGGTTGCCAGAAACCCCAGAGTAGTCAGCACCTGTATATGCACCAGGATGGCGCAGTTCCGGCGGGTGGTTCTGTCTAACACTGGGCCCAGTTCAGATCCAAGAGCACTGCTCTAGGGAATCTAAATCGGCTTATTAGCCAGTCATCATCATGGGCCTAAAGACTCTCTCCATCCTGATCCTACCATTTGTGTGGTCTTCCAGCAGTGCCAGCGCATCCATTGTGCAGCATTACGCATGAGTGTTGACACACTATTTATATGCTTACTCAGCAATTAGACTGATTGTTACACACCTTGTCACATTTGATACTAATCAATCAGTGCTATCCATCACTCTATATCATTTGAAGATGAAAGTATGATGTGAACATTGTGCATATAGTAGTAGGCCTAATGGCTCACTCAAGGAACACATCTATAACACTGCAGACTTGGGTGTTTATGATTACGCGGGTCTATAAGTCTGATGTGTGATGACATTAAATGTAAGAGATGAAACTGGCTTCAATTCACCACCTCACCATCTGCACTGCAAGTTTCCCCGTCTCCAAAATGTTCATGCGCAAGGATCAAAGTTGACGTACTGGTGTGCACATTCTCCAGCCAAGTTTATTTTTAGAAATCACAACCTTTGCGTGGAAAGTGGCATATGCCACTTTCAAGCCCTGTTTTGTGCGTAAGCAAGCTTTATAAATGAGGCCCCAGGACCCTTACTCATCAACAATACTGTTGAAAGTCCATAAACATAGGTTTTAGCTTAAAAAAGATGGTCCAAGGATTTAGTTACTTTTAAACAATAGATTTATTTAAATATTTATTGACAGAAAATCTAAATGTAGGTTCTAAAGAGGTAGAGCTGTTGACCCCTTGAGAATACTGCAGTGCCACCGACTCTCAGCAGACGGTAAAAATTTCATTTAATATGGCTGTTTTAGATGTTTGTGAATTAGACATGCTTTGGAATGAGACTCATTTCACTAAAAGAGTCCATTTTCCCCCCACAGGGCTGCATAATGGCTATTTAATGCACTCACAAACAGCACCAGAGCACAGAGATTTGCTCTGCAGACCAGCAGGAAGTATTGTGTTTGCTTCATGAATTAGACGTCTTTTATATCTTATGTGCACAGGTTTAGCTGGTCCAAAACAGTGTACTCCTTTTGTGAATCATGGCTTTGGTATTCAAACTGCATTTATGGATACATAGTGCAGAATAACGTGTTGCTTTTAAATTTGTAGGCATGGCTGGCTGAGGCTGACAGCAGACTATCTGATCACAGCAGTAGGAGACAGAGTGGAGGTTGTGGGGTTAATTCCCAGGCGACAACGCCAGGCAGCAGCAGCCTGAAACAGCTTGACAACCGCAGTCCAGCCAGCAGAGAGAGGTATGGCGAATCATCGTTGGTCACTGATAACGTTACATCTGTCTTTAACTAACCTGCCCTCCTGTCTACCAGTCTGTCTCTACTGACCTCCCTCTACCTGTCTTTCTCTCTCTACCTCAGTCCTGATGGCAGCTACACTGAAGACAACAGTGCAGAGCTTCACTTTAAGTCTCGTAGTTCAGAGTTTGATGATGACTTTGATGATGAAGAACCGTTACCAAGTATTGGCACCTGCAAGTCCCTTTATCCATTCCAAGGTGCTCTGCTCAAAGTCCCTGCTCTCTCTCTAAAAACCAGTACATTACTTGACAAACAGGCACTCAGGTTTATCTCCTGGTTCTCTCTGGTCTAAATATGCTTTTGTTTATCCTCTGTAGGTCAGAATGAAGGCACTCTGTCCATGGTGGAAGGAGAACTACTTTCTGTGGTGGAAGAGGACAAAGGTGATGGTTGGACCAGAGTACGGAGGAACCTGGAGGAGGAGGGATATGTCCCAACCTCCTACATCAAAGTCTTCCTAGACAGCAGTGCCAAAGGTGCCATGACCTACATATAACCTACATGTGAACCACATGTGACTTTATGTGACTTTTATATGAACAAATTAATCTACCTTTGACCTTTACATGACCGACTGTACATACTGCAGACCTTCAAAAGATCTTACACAATCTACTATTAAATGACAGGCATGTATACATTATTACATTCAAATGACCCACGTGGAACTTAAGATGACCGATTTGATTACTTATGACTTTTACTTGACCTTCACAAGACTTTATGACCTACATATAACTTTCAAAAGTCCCCATGGCCTCCAAAATACGTCTAGATCTTGTTTCTCAACTGGTGGTTCAGGACCCAAAAGTGAGTCTTGGAGCAAACTTTAGCTAAGAAAAAGTAATGGCAAAAACCTGCGCTTTTATTTTGATTCCAATAGTGAAACCTAATTTTCCTCCTTAGTGGATTTAATTATTAGCCATACTACAGCTAGTTATATTTTGGCTTCCCTCCCACGCAGCTGTAGCTCTGTACATCTTGATATACAGTTCAGTCAAGGCCACTTTATTAACACATGCAATTATTAATTTACACTTATTGCAATTATTATATTTGGCAGTGTGGCTGTTATGGGATCCCCCTGCCCTTCAACAAGTCTATGCAGAAAGCATCAAGCAGGAACAGCACACTTTCTTCTCTTCCTGCACCTACAAGAAAAGCCTGAGACATGAAGGGAAGCAGCATTTAACCCAGAGCAGAGCAGGCATCAGTGACAACAGAATCACATTCATTAAGTCAGATATAGCATAGAGGACGAGCTGGGGTGGAGGACAGTTGCAAAAAGCAGCATGCAGAGGGAGTAGCAAAGCATAGCCACACTAGAACAGTTTAAATATGGCAGCATGAGTGAAATTAGTCAATAGAGCGCTTAGAGTAAATCAGCTGGCTGTCAGCTGATAGGGGCTTGTGTGAGATCAGCTGGTTTTAAATATATGGTGGCGCTTGACTCAATGAATGAAACATTTTTTAAAGACAAACCTGTTGACTCAAAGGAGATTATTGTGTAGTTGTGTTTTATAGTGTTGAGTTAATGAGGCAGTGCTTGTGAGTTTGCTCAGGTTGGCAACTCAAGTGATGCTGAAATCACACCTGGCATCATTATCCAATCAGCTGACAAACATCCTCCCAACTGGCAAGATTTCTGTTCTCTTTCTCTGCTCTGCCATTGTCAGCTCTGCCCTGAATCATTTTGCGCTCTTGCTTTCATCCCCACCACAACTCCAGCATCCACCTGTAGACTCAGATGTTTAAGATGTTGTCTTATTTAAGGGTTTAAGACGCTGTCTTATCACTCTCTTAATTCTCTATGTAAAATAAATCTGTTAGCAGTGATGAGACTGGAGCCTAAATGCTGAATATAAATTATGTCCTCCTGCAATAAATGTTTTAAACTATTACGAAAGTGAGTTGTCTGACTGAGCTGTGATATTTTGTTCTATCTCAGTTACAGACCACTTCATTATTCATGAAATAAATTTGCACGGTTTAAAATGAACAGAAATGTTGGTCGTAATCCGTCATCATGGAGGTGGTGGTAAAACACCAGCTGAGAGACACTGCTCTAGATCACCTACACTAGACTAATATGACTCAACTATGACCCTCACATTTCAGATGATCTACATTTAACCTTAATTTCACATTTCAGAAGCCACATTTGACCTCAGAACGTGACCTTGAAGTGACCTCTACATGACCTCTGTGTGACATTAAGTGACCTCTTGTTAAACATGTACAGATGTTGGTCTTCGACCTTCTTTTATAATCTTAAGTAACCCTGCACTCCACCTGCTCCACCTCTTTGACCTCTTTGAACCTTTACCTTCTACCTGTCAGTGTTAACACATTGGTTGCTATGGTTACAGCAGCAGCCTGTCTGTGTCTATCTGTGCTCTGCCTGTCTATGTGCTGAACTTGAACTCTACCTGATATTTTTATCTGTTTTTGTGGTCTTCTGAGGGAAATGTTAGGCCTGTGTCTGATCTGAGAATAAATGTGAGAGATATGAGAGATTTTACTTGTTAGAGATCTCAAAGGTTGTTGCCAGTGCTGCAGATATTAATGCTGAGGTCAAACTACATCTTTTAAGCACAGTTAAAGCCTGATCTGGCAGTTGCAGGGTTTCTAGACCCATTGGCCCTAAAAATAGATTGTTTTGTCCTGTGTAGTAGTGAACAACAATCAAGGCCACATCTGGGACACCTCAAAACTTCCAACAGAAGGTTGTAATATCTGTGATTATTTTCTCTCTGCCTGGATGATGTTCTTATCACATCCGTGAAGTTGACCAATGAGAGCACAGAGTATTTTGATCATGCAAAGGTTTACACGTGTAAACAAATCAAATGACGGAACAAAGTGAAGTGTTTAAAATGTGTTAAAAGTTGAGTACCATGACTGAGAAAAGAGAACTGTTGGTGAGAAACAGCAGATGTGCATCAGCAACCTAGTGAGAAACTGCTGTTATAGCATATCATTTATTTTGGTGATTGAATATACCAAACAAGTTCAGTGTAGTACAGTAGAATAAAATAGAGCAGTACAATAAAATACAGTTTGTCTGTTAATAGCCTTCTTTCTGGGATTGCCAACATCACCACACTGGTCATGTGGATCAATCAGATACTACCTTGCAGTCTGTCGTGTCTGTCTGCTGAGTCGTGACACCTAATTGTGCCTCTGTGATTGCCTAATCTGAAATATAAAAAAGAGTTTGTAGTCTGACCTCGGTATAACATGAGAGAAAGATGAAAGATTTGCGACATTTATGCCAGGGATGGCTAACAGGTGTGAGATAGGTTTGACAGAAAGTGCAAGAGATGTGAAAATTACATCAGAGATGGTAGACATTTGATAGATGTTCATAATATTAGAGTTGGAAGAAATGTGTAGGCAGAAAAGTTAATGCTATAAGATGGGAGATGTGTTTGAAATTGTAAAAGTTTTGGAAATTAAGGAGTTGATGGAGTTGGAAATTTTGGATAGATGCAGGATATGTGACAAATTTTAGAGGTTGGACAAATGTCTGGATGTTAAAGATATGCAAGATGGGTCAAAAAAGGATGATATCATTATTTGATACCCTTGTCAATACTGCTAAACAAGTCTCTATCAATACTGATATCAATACTTTTCTATTTTTGGGTAAAACGATAAGGAGACAGTGTTTTAAAGATAAGTTCTTTATCTAAACCTGGCTCAAAAAGTAAGAAAGTTTGTGTTTGGTAGATTATCTCTTTGTTATAACAATGCTTCTTGGCAATAAACTTAAAGCGTTAGAAAGCCTGTTTATTTCCATTTTAAATGGTGCCACATTTGTAAGGAACATGCATTTATTGGATGAGCAGCAGAGGTGAGTATGTGGATTGTGCCCATGAAAAATTGCCAAATCTTCTCTGTCAATGCCAAACAACTCATTCCGCCATTGTCACATGCTTGGTGTTTTGGAGGATGATTGAGCTCTGAAGAAACAAGATATATCATCAACTTAGCAATTTATTAATTTGACAAACAGGCGCCTCAGTAGTAAGTTGATAGCAATGGAAAAAATCAACTGTAACAACAACAGTTTGGCATTGGCAGAAAAGATTTGGCCATTTTTTCATAGGCGCGGCTTATATACTCAGCTCTGCTCATCCCACAAATGCATGCTCCTTACAAACATGGCAGCAGTATAAGATTTATTGCAAAGTAAGTAACGGGACTTGCTACAGAGTTTGGATTGGCTAATAATTTGACTTTACCTGACTTTAAAGAGATGGTTTTAGTTTATTAGGGAGTAAGATGTGCAGGAAATCTTCAAGTTGTGAGATGTTAAAGAAGTAATTGATGTTAAGTAGTTGACATACTGTCACAATGTTAGACACGGTCGATGTTTGATTGATGCAAGAGATGTGTCAGAGATTTGAAATATTTAAGAGTTGTTTTAAGGTCATGACTGTAGAAATCCAGTCAGCCACATGTTTTCTCAATAATCACAATATTGCTTCATTTATGACAAATCTAAGTGATTTAAGAACTCTGTAAACCATCATAAATATGAAGTTGTTGGTAGTTTTGTTTTCAGTTGAGGTTTAAAGTTGTGCTATCAGCTACAAAATCAGTGTCCAGACATATCAAACATTTAAAACATAATAAACACATTACACACATTGAATTGAGTGAATGATGGGGGAAAAAAACAAGAAATGTTTGTTAAATGAGCAGCAGATCGACTCGTCCACCATGACACTAAAGATAAAAACTTAGGATTGGAGTGTTTTCACTCAAAGGACAAATGACAAAATATCTGTGTATTTGGACACCTGATTGTTTTTTAAAAGTAAATTCTTGCAATTATTACAAAACTGAAATCCAAGTAACTTTCTTCAACACAAACTTCAGGAGTATAAATTGGATAAATGTGTTGATATACAGGTTTTTATTCCAACATAAACCCTCAGTATCACCTCAAATTTAGTATTTGTTCAGAGCACATTAGATCAGTTTAGTTCGTAGTCATATAAGTATAAAATTTGTGACTTTGCCTCATATTTTATCTACTTCACTCTTTATTTCCATGTGATCATTTACTGAGTCTTACTAGATAATTACTTTTAATGATTAGATTATTGTTGATCTGCTGATTATATTCTCAGTTAAACAACGAATTATTTGTTTTACATAGAATTCAAAAATGCCCATCTTAGTTTGTTTTTGCATATTTTTGTTTTATCAAATACACATATTTCATTTCACTGTGATTTTAGAAAAAACAAATTTGAGTAATTTTGAAAGGAATCCTGCATGCTAAGACAAATTCACTCGATTTCAACATTTTTTAAAAACATTTTAAAAATAAATTTTAGTGTAGGCTGCCAGTGTTGTGCAGTGCATTCTGGGTAGTGTTTTCAGTTAGTTGCATTTTTTTAACCTGATAAGCCAAATAAACTGTTTGACATTGCATGGATTTATTTCACATTCATCTGGGAAACCTCCCATAAAAAGCATTTGGAAAGGGCAGGACTTTCAATAGGGGTGTAACGCTTCATCGATCTGGATCGATTTATCTATTGTTTGAGCAATGATTCAGTCCAATCGATTGAAAGTATAAACATTGATATTCATCGCCATTTTTACCTTATGCTTTTAATTAGAAAGTCCTCCTGCTTGGTTATGACAGTTTCTGCCCATCTACGAGTCACAACACTGCTAGGCACAGATAGCAGGTAATGCCTAGCAGCTGAAGGAGTATTGTGTTTTTTTCCTTTATGTGAAAAGTAACAGATTGTGGTAAATGGGTTCACAATATCATCTGATATCGTTCACAGGTCTCTAAATCGACTTGAATTGAAATCGAATCGTGGCAGACTTTGTGATATCGGCAAATATTGAATCGTTGGTCTGAGAATCGATATCGTATCATATCGTGATGAAACTGGTGATTTACACCCCTACTTTTTAAGAAGTGTTTGTAAGGTGATTGGACAAACGTTCGGTCACATTCATTATGGGCTTTCAGTGTGGCTCTTTGCTCTTGTTTTAATAAAGATATATGGCCTCTTTGTGATAAACCTGCTACTATACTACAGCTACATCCAAGGTAATTGTTAAACCAGCAGCCATTGTATACACCAGCCGACAACTAAACCCCACCAGTAATGATCACAAACTAATGCCGAAGCAGGTCTAGAGAAGAGTGAAAACTTATTTTCCATCATGAAAAACTTTCAGTGCTGTTCTTAGCTTTTATCTAATAAAATCTAATCTAATCTGATTCTTATTGCTGTCTGATACTGTTGCTACAGCTGAGCTTATTGCTACACCAGGGGCAGCCATTATTATCAGCCTGTAGCTACTGCGTCTTCTCCTCAGATGATTGGCCAGACCTGTTTCAGACCTGGCACAAATGTTGTTGATTGGAGCTTTGCAATATGGATTTGCCTGATGACAGAGTCCGAGTCTTGATAATCAGTCTGCTTCCCAGTGGTACTTACCTTGATCTTCAATACATGAACTTCTTCCTTATATCTTATAGTTCTTTCTACTCAAAGTGCACTGGGGTTTGAAGCACTTAAATGCACTGAACCAAATAGTTTTGCCTCCATGTTGACAAAGCCAGAAATAGGTAATTCACAGTTATGGATAAGCAATTATTATCTCCCCTTTATAAAACAATCCTAACAAGCTCTGTGAGTGAAGAAAGTGACAGACAATATAGGAAATATTTCTCAGACACTCCTGGGTCCCTGCCATCTACCTCGTTCCTTGAACCTTGTTCAGGTCTATATCGGCCACAGAGAGGAAAGTAGGAGCAGGAAGGTGACGTAAAAATGATGCACTGCATCCTGCTAACTTTGCAAAGCAGATGAAATCGCCCATTTCTGTGTTTCTCACTGGCCAATCCATCTTGTAAAGCTCCCGTCTGAACCTTTCAGGCCCGGTTAGAAAGTGGCAGGACCAATCAGCGTTGAGGGGCAGTACTTTCAAGCGCGGCAGAGTCGGGACATAAGCAAGCAGTACCAAGAGGCAGGCGCAATGATCGCAGAAGACATTGGCATGGATGCTGCTAAAGCATATGTTTTATCAGAACTTGATGACATTTCTTGGCTAAAAGAAGAACAAAGAACCGCATTGAGTTCTTTTCTTTTCAAAAACAAAATAGTCGTGTACTGGCATGTCTACAGATGCCATGGTTCGCGTTATGTAGTTTTCTGTGGAGTTTACTCCTTCGGTAGGGGCACAGCTTGGTAGCGGCTACATCACGTGTTTTGTTGCTCCAAATGGGCCATAAAGATGTGACAGACAGAACTTTCATCCAATCAGTTTTTTTTTTTTCAAATGCTCTGCCCTTTCCCAAACGCATTCTATGAGTGGTTTACCAGATGGATGTGTAAAACACATCCATCTGGCATGCCAGGTTAGCATCCTGTTGCATCACACTAAATGCTCACAGGTTGTCGCTCCCGTAAGATTTTGTTGCAGATGCTTGCCTGTGTTTCACATGTGTGCTGTTAGAAAGGAAAAAGCAACCATTTGGTATCACTACCCAGAATGCATTGCACAACAGTGGTAGCCTACATGTAAATCCATTTTATGTTCTCAAAATACAGTGTTACTTTGTACAACAAACATAAAAGACACTAACATTAATCTAATAAAGTCAAGTCTTAATAGCCAGGGTTCTTTTCAATACTAGAGATCTGATTTCTGCCTGATCAAAAGCTTCAAACTTGTGAAGATACAGTGCTAAACCTTTGACTTTTGAATGTTTCAAACAAATCTTTCTCTCAGAAAACTGTTCAGCGGCACACCCATTTTTAGCAGTAGTTTTCAACTCTCATAGACATACTCTTGTTGTGAGTAATGTGGTAACAGCAGTACGTGAACACGCAGAATATAGTTTTAGCACAGTTGTCAGTGTTTTGCCAAAGATGACAGCAGTTCTGACCTCCTGTCTCACTCTACCAGCTCTAACATATCTACCTGTCTGTCCCTCTGTCTATCTCCCTGTCTGTTTCTCCGTCTGTCCACCTGTCTCCCTCTCTCTCTGTCCGTCTGTCTGTGTCTATCTTGTAGGCTTTGTGCAGAGTAGTCGACTAGTCTAGCACAGTAATCGACCAGTGAGGACGACTCTCCACAGGAAGTGATGTAAAGGAAAGAGGAGGTCTGAGGAGCTCCAGTGGCAGCTTTTCATTGGACAGTTTAACTGCTGTTGATACGAGATGGAGGAAAACTTCTACTGGTGACTGAGCAATCAAACAGTGATCAGTCAGCTGTGATAACGGTCCTGAATGCAGAGCAGGCATCGAAGTGAAGATCAGACATTAAACACATCCGAAACACTCGAATCCATTCTACCTGTATTTAAGCTTGACCCAGAGGATAAATTAAATCATCACTTGTCAAAAAGTCAGATAGTTTTCACATTTATTTGTCAATGAAGAAATCGTCTCAAGGCTTAGAAAAAGCAATGTGTTACCATTAAAGATGAAGGAAATTCCTAAATCCTGTTTTCTAGTTTTCTAGTAAGACTTCCTTAAATTTTCATTTCACATGTTTGGGCCAAAAATTAAAAAGACAAAAAAGATATTTTTCAGTCAGCACTTAAACATTTGTTCTTTGTGAAAACATCTGAATGTGTTTTGATTCACCTAAACACTGACCTAGCAGGAGGTCAGTATCTATGATGAAAAATTTAAGTTCTTAGTTTAATGTTTGTCAACCCGTTTACTGAGAAGAAACTGTGAAATGGTGGAGAGGACGATCCTTCATGTTGCCCACGGATTAATAAGACATCTAGAGACACCTTTGCTCACCTCACATGTCACATCAGTGAGGTCATGAGGTACTTGGGTGTGTTAGTGCACTCTGAAATCACTGTGGGTATCATCAAATATCATTGTAGGACAGGACCAATGTGAGGGAACTCAGTAAGGAAAAGTTTAAATAGTTCATACTGTGTGAAGTTTTAACTTTACATGCGAGTTAAACAGTTTGAAATTTATTCATGGAGGAGTTGACTGTGTGTAAATAAATTGTAGCTGCACAGGTGTAGCCCTGCCCCCTGTGTACCTGTTGAAATTTGTCCCACCCCCAGCTTATCCAGCCTATATTAGCCCTGCTTTCCTGGTCCCTCCTCCTGCTTGTTGATCAATGATCATGCTATTGACTGATTGTGTGAAATGTGAAACTTTTTTATTTCATAGTGATATATGATTAGCTATTGATTTTTTTATTGAGACGTGAGACTGCTGATCACGCTCTTTTCAATTTCCTGTATGTTAAACTTTCAAAATAAACTTCACTCTGAATTGAAGAATCATTCTTTTAGCCTCCTTTTGTCAAAGTCTTTTGCTAAAATGGCTCTTCAAGCTGATTTGAGTTAAGTTTTAGTCTACGATGATTTGACCAAGACGGTCTGGCGGTTGACTGTTGATATCAGACAGCATCTCTTAGGCTGTTACTGTGAGACACCGCATCTGTCAGAATGGAAATTAAAACTTTCCAAATAATATATGATTAAACTTTAGGTTACATCATGGTAATGGTTAAGGTAAGGGTTAGGATACCAAAAGTTAAAAACCTGACCTACAAAACCTTATTGCAAATTATTTAATAAATCCAAGTGAAAAAAACTCATCCTCAGTGAAAAACTTGATGCTTAGCTTACATAGCTCCATTAGCTGTGTAAGCTACATGGATTACTATGAAGCTACAAAGCTAATGTTAGCTACATAAGTTGACTGTTATCAACATAATTTATGTAGCTACGTTACCTTTAGCTTCCTTTTGTAAAGCTCACATTGCTCAACCTAACTTTGCTACATTGGCTTAGAGCAGGAATTCCATTTTCACATTGCCATAAACTGAAATAAAATCAATATTTTGTCTAATTAATATATTGTTGAAAAAAAATTTTCCATCCAAATTAGGATTTTAGGCCTTTAACTGTGAGATTAGTCCCTATCACCTCTACTACAGCCAGCCACAAGGTGGCCATTGAGATATTTTAGCTATATATTTCTGGGGTCTTCTTAATGCTGTGTCATGATTGGCTAAAAACACATGCAGGAAACAGATCTTCTGTAAAGATTCTCAGAGGGAGACCTTGCACTCCCGAAGAGCATTATGTGGAAATTGAGGCAATAAACTGCCACTTCAATCAAGATAACAATTATGAGTATATGTTTACCATGCCAAATTACAGAAATACTAGAGTGCTTCTTGTCTGATAAGCTGCTCTGTTGAAGGTTTTATCTAAACTTCCAGAAAAAAAGTTAAACAATAGCATGCCATATTTTTGCCCTCTCAAATTTTCTCAATTTAATAATCCTGTGGGGGCCGGATGGGAAGCCACGGGGGGCCTGATGTGGCCCCTTGGCCTCCAGTTGATGATCACTGGCTTAGGGAGTAACTACATAGCTAGCATAGATATGTTAGCTTTAGCTAAAGCTTACAAAGCTAAAATGACTGTTCACAACTCTACTCTCTTCTCTACTCTTTAAAACAGATCTATATTTAAATTACCACAGAGTTAGACCTTTTTCTCAGTTTTATTTATGCAATGTTGCTTAGTCTGTAATCTTTGTAATGTGGTTATTTCATGAATGTAACTGCCAGACTTTGTTTAGCAAATAACATTGTTTTGGTGTGCGTGTGCAGATGAAGTAAAATGCTGTAGAGGTCAGGTCAGGTATGGGGGCATACGCTGTTTCAGCACTTTGCCACATCAACCTTGGTCCTGTACTGCTCTGGCCTCTTGATGGCCATCCTCCAAGTCTGTGCCATGCAACATCTCTCCAGGTATCCTCCCAGCTGACCCCTCAAAGATGTCAGCCCTGGTTGTCTGAGCCAGCCCACTTGGTCCTGAGCGCTTAGTATGCAGTGTGTTGGAACAGGCAGGAACAACAATACACAAAAAGAGAAGTTGTCACAAAGGAGTCTAGCCGGTGCCTCTGGCTGTCAGTCAACAGGCCTCACAAGAGCATAGTAAGACTGGGAGGACCAAGTGGGCTGACTAAAAGAATCTGACTTTTGTTGGCATGCTCAGCTACTGGGAATGTCACATCATCTAGCCATCACTTCCCCATGTGTGAGGTCTGCAGTTGATCTTAGTCTTGCAGTCAACAGTTCAATGGATTACACTGCCAAGGTAGGTAAGCTGCTCTACAACTTCCATATGCTCACCATGCACAGACACAGATCTGATGGCAGCATCCAAGGCATCACCAACTGCCTGGATCTTTTTTTTTTCTTTTCTTTTTGGTCCAGGAGACGTGCATTTCCAACATTTCAGCTTTGCCATTCAGCAAGTTAATTGCCACTACAAGGACACCTACAGTCTCCACAAGGATCCCAGCATCATCAGGGTCTACAAATCCCTTGCAGTGCTAACAGGAAGGAGCTGGAAGTGATGTTAGAGATGAAGCGTCACCAGGTAACCACAGTTGTGCTTATATCAAACACAGCACTGGCTCTGTCACCAAACTCCTGGAGAGGACCTGGACTCTCCTATTGTGAAGTTGCCATGGGTGAGAGGCACAAGGCAGGTGTAGGGATACACACAGGTCCCCCCAGCTAAGCATCACAATGTTGGAGTTTTCCTCAGAGAGTAGAGGAGGGGTAGCTCCTCTACGGCTTCAAGTCTTGGAGGAGAAGGCTCTGATTGCGTATGTATGTGCACCAAATGGCAATTCATAGTAGCTTTGACACAACTGCAAGGAGACCCCAGAAGAGACCCAGAGCTCACTCAAGGTATATACAGTGTATATCCCTTCTGGCTAGGGATCATCTTGGTATTGCTCAGGAGACACTGGAAAATGTAACAGTTGAGACGAATGTCTTTGTTGTTTAACCTGATGCCACCACAACTGGACCGCGGATAAGAGTAAGATATGATGGATGGATGTACGAAGTGATATATGCTCAATATTACAACTATTAATTCAACTACAGGTCAGACCTATCTCCTCTCTCCATCCGTCACGTTTTCTGCTGTAACTCTACTTGTTGGTTCAAACACATAAACAAAAAATAATTCACAGCTGCAGATTTTGCAAGTACTTAATCTAGTTATTTGCATGATGAAAGCACCCAGGGTATAAGGTGTCACCCAGAATACAAAATCAGAGGATATATCAGCTTTTAATGACACTGCACTTGTCTCTGTTCTTGGGATGAATGCAGAATATGATCCCACTTCTGCCTGAACTCATTTGTGTCCATCTCATACAGTGTTTGTCTGACAAGGCTGACCTGGTGTGTTCCATAACCTGCCTGATGATGGGCCTACTGGGTCTAACATGTACATGAATCCTCTTACAACAAAGCGGCTAACTCCTGATACATTTTAAATTTTTCCTCCAGTGTTTTTGCCACATTGGAAAAGGTGGGATGAACAGAGCTTGAGTCCTACCTGGCATTCATAGTGGGCACAATTTTGTTCTACCTCAGCAAGAATCAGCACAATAAATACCTATCTCTGATAAACTTGTATGCAGAACAGACACATGCACATTTCTTTGATGATGTACATAAGATTCACACCTTCACTTTAACTTCTTTCATCTATCACTGCCTGGCAGAGGGACTTCTTGCCATACTTTGAGCCTGTAAACCAAAGCTGTGTAAGCCTGAAGACCCTTGCTCAGGCTACAGAGAGGTAAATGATGTCCTCAAATGAGGACAGTGTGTCTGTTTTACTGAATAACCCAGTAAAGACACGGTTGCGTAACACAATATGGGCAATTCAACCAGATTGGTTCATAAAGAGAGTCAGAAACTCCCTCAAAGAAATAAGATTTTTTTATGCCTGCATATCGATAAACACTCAAGGTAAACATTTCTAAAAAAAAGATTTCACTTAAACTACGCCTTTTCCAAGTTTCCTAATATTTTTGTCTCATAAAATTTGTCACAGCTGAAAAAAAAGTTGATAAAAAATCTTTAAAAGCTTTTAATGTTTTCAATCCACATACAGATACTTAGTCAAAGACATTTTCATATATATTTGTTTGTATTCATTACACACTTTTAAGGGTTTTTTTTTACATTTCTCTATTTATTATACTTTTATGTAAAAGGCATAATATAATTTGAACAATTTCAAAGTTAAGGATTCATTAGGATTTATTATTTTTGATCACTGTTTTTAAATAATTGTGTCTTGTTTTGTTTTAAATGGTCATTTCATAGTTTTTAAATTTATTGTCCAGCACTTTGGTCAACTTTGGTTGTTTTTAAATGCGCTTTGTATAGACTGAATAATATATACCACCTATAGAAAGGCCTGGGTTTTTTAACATGATCAACACTACACTGAGAGCTGGTCAGTATAAAACTGGCTGAGTTAGTCTATATAAGATTAAGTGCATCCTAAGAAAGAGTTCTTTTCTTATTTTCTGAAATTAATTTGGGTAAATTGAATAATTAATTACATTGTTTAATGGCAGCAAATAGGCTGTCATTAAATCTTATCTGTCACCTATTTTTTCTACAATCCGGTTAGTAGGCCTACATGAATTGTTGTTTAACACGCTACTTTATCACTTCTCGCGTTAATAGCTATCGATAAAGCACACTGAACTAGAAAGATTATTAATCACAGATATCAGTTTTAGCTAGCCTAAAGAAACTTAAAGCACTTTGAGGTAAGATTAGATAAACTTGCAGTGTTCCTTTTATGGAGCGTCTTTGCTAATTTTACTAACACAAGATATTACACGACATTCATCTACTTTTACCTGTAAAATGTTTATTCTCCGTCTTTTTATATGATCTTGCTTGGAGACGAATGACGTCACATGTCTCCTAGCAACCACTGTGTTGTTTGCAACTGCGGTTCTCTGGTTCAGTCAGCCATGGAGGACCAGACAATTCGGACGTGTGATGTTTACAGAACGGACCCGAACCTGCCATCCAGGTTCAACAACCCCGACTGCTTCAAAGGTTACAGGTAAACAACACCTAGCCTACAGTCTATTGAGATTGTTCTGTTCTCGTCACACCAAGGGATGGACTATCAAACCGAGAGATTAAACACAAACTATCAACGGCGTAAGAGTCATGGGAAGATACCTACCTTCCCGCTTACTATCGGTTCATTATACATTATCCCACTTATTATGAGCCATTTATGACAGTATTGAACTGTGTGTTTGTGTTAGCTTTCTTGCTAAGAATCAATAACATGATAGCCGTACATCGCTGCATCGCGGAAGATTTTCTCCCAACTGAAGAGAGTAAGAAGGATATTTGGAGCAGGACCTTTGGGTGACTAAAACAGCACATTTTAGAACTGATTTGTCTTTTTTTAGACAATTTAACATAGTTTTACTCAAAATTAACTTCTCATATACTTTATCTGTCCATCATTATAAAACATGGTTAAAGATTCAAATCTTTTAAAATTATCACTGTATGTTTAAAAATCATTATATAGGTCATACAAAGTAATGCTCTTTTTTCCGTACAAAGCACAAAATAACATTTCAATTAAAACATTTTGTTGAGGTTAAAAAATCATTTTATGTTCCTGTGAGGGGTTTTATGAATAAGCCTAAAATTACTATTGAGGCATGTTTGAGACACCAAAGCAAAGCAGACAATTAGCATTAACTTTGGTTGTTTCTATATAGTTATATCAATATTTAATACATTGATATATATTTAATTATATATATATTATATATATTTAATTATTTAAATAAAAATGTTTGAGATAAGCCTCAATATCTAGAACTAAATTGTTTTTTCTGTTGTATCTGTGATTCCCAAACACAAAATAAGTGTCTAAATGCTATTATGGTCTGGTGGGATCTAAGAGGTCATTAGATTTTTTTATATTTATTTCAAATGTAAACTTCCTTATAATCAGGAAGTAGTGAATTGAAAAAAAAAACATTTGAGAAACCCATCCTGCTGTCATAATATTCAGTTAAAAAAAATAAGAATAAAATATACAACAGAGCCATGTAATAAGAGTTAACAAGACAGACTGTACTACATGTATTGTATCTATACTGCTACTTACTTTGCTTGTTATAATGATAATGAAACGCTGCAGCTGTAACTCTGCTGTGTGTTTTTCAGTGAGAAAAAGAGTAACCCACTTTATCGAACATCAAATCAAACATACGGTGGCAAGAAACCAACTGTGCACGAGATGCAGGTGAGAAACACAGATGATAGAAGCAGACGGGAGAAAAACAGATATGAGACGAATGGAATCAGCTCTTTTGTGGCCGTGTGTTTCTGTTGGTCCTGTGCATTTTTCATGCTTTTTATGTCCATTTCAAATCAATTAATTATTCCTAATGTTGAAATAAAAATTAAGTTTCAATCAGAGGAGCCAGCTCTTTTTGATCTAAACTATTAAATCTGTCATTTTTTCAACAGAAGCAGTGAATGTGTTTAAAGTGAAAGTCCAACAGTTTCATCTGTCTGTGTGTTTCAGACTCAGTTTAAAGGAACCTCTAGAAAGTTTTCAGAGGCAATGCTGAAGAGCGAGATGTACCGTAATGACAGCTTCAACACATCATTGGACAGGAGCGCAGTGACGATTTCCACAGCAACCCAGAAAAACAGACTTGACCGCCATTACTATTATCAGTGCCTTGATGGAAACAAATAGTGATGGAACAGCTTTTGATAAACAAAAACTTTCAACAATGATGATTAAAAATAAGAATGGATGGAAGATTTAATTTTATAGAGTTCAAATACTGGTGACACTTGACACTTGAGGAAGCAAAAATTGTTACTCATTCAGAACAATAAGTAGTTAATGATAAATCAGTCTCAGAACCCATAAGCTGTGTCTGGTAAAGATAGGGACTCTGAAAGTGAGAGTGAACTTGGTTATTCCAGTGTAGCAAGCAGTCAGTAATGAAGACCTTGGGCTAAGACTTCCTTTTACAGTGTTTCATTATTTACAGTCCAATTAGCAACTTGCTCAAAAATGAAGCAAAATTTGCCTCCCAAGATACATCTGCAAATAGATCTCATCATTCCTTGGTTCATTTAATCCCCCAGAGGAGATTCTGCTCATCTGCTTCAAGAGTTTCAGTTTAACCATAAACAGCCAGTAAAACTTATGACTTTACTCTGGCTTATTTCACTGATTTTAATCATAAAAAATAATCAAAAATGCTTGTGATTTACTTGCAATTATTGTGAAATTCAAACTTTGTTAAGTGTGTCCTCCAAAAAACAAGAACAACTTTTAAACCATTCAATTGTTGAATGGAGGATAGATTGATTATTTCTGATGCTTTTCAGATAGTCAGGGAAACTAAATGTTGATTTGCTTTCATGACACAGTGACAAGAACATTTACTGTTGAGGTTAAATGTTTTATCTTGAACTCCACTTGCATATACCTGTCCGTTTATAGATAGAAATTAATCCTGTTTGATTACCACCAAGCTGAACTGGGATGTCATACCTGTTTTTCCTCTTCATATTAATTTTTTAAAATCTTGTTAAGCTGATAGACCAGATTCCATGTCCATCATTTGGCAGATCCCCCTTGCAAAGCTCCAAACTGAAATACTTCTGTCCAGTTTGATAAATAACTGCATCAATCAGTGGCGTAGCTGTGGGTGTGGTTTAGTTGTACTGCAGGCTAGTAAACAATGGCTACCACTGATAAAGCAAATGGCTTGGAAATTATCTGTAGCATGTTTTTCTTTAGCAGAAATGGACAGCATTTCTATATTAAAGAAGAGAAAAGAAGCATATTGGAAGCTGTTCTTGGTGGAAAAGATGGTTTTATTTTTCTCTCAACCAGCTATGGAGTTTTATTCACTAAGTGATTCCACCATTTGTACAGTGCCTGCCTGTTGATCTCAGGTTATGTAGTTTAACTGCACATGCCCACTATACCATTATTTCTTGTCGCTGTAATATGCTGTAATGAATGTGCCAGCACGTTCATCCAATCATCCTCCAAGAATTTTTTCAAAAGTTCTGCCCTACCCAGACACTTTGTATGGGAGCTTTTCCAGATGGATGTGAAAAATATCTTGTTCAAAGGCTGTCTGCATGAAGGTTAACAGCCTCTGTGCATGAAGTGCAAGATATAACCAGTGGGCTACTGGTACCCATGGAGAATCTGTTAAATAAGTGAATAACATATATATTTTTACAACAGAAATAGAGTGCATTCATAAAGTATTTAGACCCCTGTCACTTTTTGCAAATTTGTTATACTGCAGCCTGATGCTACAGTATGAAAACATATTTTATTCTCATTAATCTACACTCAGTATCCCATAATAACAAAGTGAAAACTGAATTGTAGATGTTTTATCAAGTTTATAAAAATAAAAAAGAGAAATATCACATTAACACAGGTATTCCAACAAAATTCCTGCAGCCCTCCACTGAGTTGGGTTTATGGCAGAGTGGCTGGATGAATACTTGTATCATTGTGGTATTTCCATTTTTATTTCAAATATATTTCCAAAAAGTTCTTAAATTCTTTTTCTACTTTGTCTTCATAGGGTATTTAGTATAGATCAATAAGAATGAAAATGTTTTTTTTCTACTGTAGCATCAGACTGTAAGATAACAGAAAAAGTGAAGAGGGTCTGAATACTTTCTAAATGTAGTTGAAAATTCGGTCATAAAGCTGAAGTCTGTTATGAGTCTCATTGATGCTGACATTAAAATAAAAAAATAGTAAAACCAGGTATCCTCATCAATGTAAGAGTCTGATAACTGTAAAAAAAATCATGTTTGGTTATGAAATGTACTTTTATATCAGTTTGTCTGAATATTTAGCATAAAAATAAATAAAAACAAAATGTTCCTGTAAATCTAATTTCTTCTTCTCTTTATGAAATGTTGGTATCTTTCCAAACACTGTGTGTAAGTGTGAGAGTCAGATGGTCCTCAGCAGGGTTTACACACACACACAAGCACACGCACGCCTCTTCTCTCTGATGTGCCAGCAGATGGTGATGTTGTTTCCATGACGACCAAATGAGAAAAATGATGATTAATTTAGAGGCTTCTTTTCTCCTCCATCTGTGTCCTCTTCTTTTTTTGTGTGTGTGTGTGTGTCTTGCTCAGACTGAAACACTTTCACCCGTCTGACCCTCACTGATTCCCTCCACTGGACAGAAGGCTGCTAAGGCTAAGTGTTTGTGCTCATCTGACGGAGGTTTAAAGTTTTCTCCTAATTTCAGCCTGAGCTTAGTAAATAAATTTAAATCATATTACACCATTGCTAAAAGTTTAAATGACTTCTGAGGCACCAGACAGTTCAATTTCTTTCTATTTTAATCCAGCATCACCACCTTCACCTACATCACTCATGAGGTTCAGAGTTAAAGAAAGTGACTCAGCAATAATCAATGTATGACTGGTTAAATCCAGCTATAGGAGAACAGCCACAGTCTGCAGGAGATCACGATCCCTGGCATGGTGGAGGCAGCAGAAGGCCGTGGACAGCGGGGTCCAGGAGAGCTGAGAGTGGGCAGAGAAGGCTGAGGGCATGGGGGCATCTGTTATCCACGCCTCATAGCTGCACTGAAGACATGACAGAGAAAAGGCTGAGGAAGATGGAGATTTAATCTGTAAATATGGACATTTGGAAAGCTTGAGGGTAAAGATGGCAACCAGGAAAAAGAGAGTGATTGGCTGCTATGAGAGCAAAGGAGGAAGTAGAGGGTGACTACAATTTAGCATTTATGAAACAGCCTTTAAAGACTAAACAGTATGGAGGTTTGTTATCCAAGTAGAGTTTTCTCTTACTGGAGAGCCTTGGAGAGGTGCTATGATTATCCAAACACTGTCCCCATAGGGCCACTGTTTCATAACCAAGAATACATTTAGTAATCAGAGCACTCAAAGCACCAGAACTAAATATATTTTTGTATTTATGAATGAAAAAATAACCCAAGGGAGAGGAGGAAGAGCTGATAAAACTCAGCTAAAGGCGTGCTTTCCCTTCCTCTGGCTGCATGAGGTGCGCTAGTTAGTGCTGTTGCATCACAGCAAAGACCGTTCCTAGTTCGAATGCCTGAACGGATAGAGGTCTGACTTCCTCCCACAGTCCAAAGGCATTCCTGCTCATGGAGCTTTGATTGGCTGGTGGCCTCCATGAACATAATGAGCGATTAAACTCTCTTTCATTGTCAGTGCTGTCAAGTCTGAAATCTACTGAGAAAAACATGTTTCATGGTGTGTCACACCAGTCAGGTCTGAGCTCTCCCTTGTCTGGCAGTCCATGCATTAAATAGGTAAGGTAAATCGTTACAGTAGCTCTGAGCCACTTTCCCTTAAATCAGGGTTGTCCAACTTTTCCACTCAGGGCCACATATCAAAATTTTAAGGATGACTTGGCTGATTTCTTACACCTCACCTTTAGTGTACAAAGATAAAACCTGTTTGTGATTTTCATGAACAGGATATTAAGGCAGAATCAAAGGAGGAGGGTGTCCAGATTGGGGACCTCAGAATTTAATCTTTGGATGTAATGTAGTTCTGGTGGCTTCCTTAGCTGGAGACCTGTAGCAAGCGTTGGGGCAGATTGCAGCTGAGTGTCAAGTGGTCAGGATGAGGGTTGAAGTCTGAGGCCATAGTTCTCTGCCAAAAAATGGTGGGTTGCTCCCCCCAGGTGGAGAATGAATCTCTGTGTCAGGTGAAGGAGTTTAAGTATCTCGGGGACTTGTTTACAAATGAGGGTAAAACTGTAACATGACACACCAGGTAGACTGCTTCATATATACATTGCATGGATGTGTTTCAAATGTATCTAGGAAACCTGCCATACAAAGCGTTTGAGAAGGGCAGGACTTTTCAACAAATTCTCGGGAGGTGATTGGACAAATGTTCTGTTTGTCACATCTACTACTATCCACTAATTATAGCCACAACACAAAAAGAAATAGTAGACATGCACAGCACCAGCTGTAGGCTGAGCTCAGCAGAAACCGCTGTCATAATTTTCAACTGGTGGAGCCTGATTGTGGAGAAAACTCTATGATGAGGCTGGTCAGGAGAAGTGCAAAAACATCCCCACCAAAAAAAGTTCTATGTGCTTTTACAAAAAAGACACGTGGCCCTGTTCTGATAAAACCGCCGCTATACTACAGCTACCTCCAAGCCATCGCTACACTGGCGGCAGCTATTGTTTACACTGTTTCACAATACAACTAAACCCCACCCATAACCCACTGATGCAGAAGCAGTTCGTAAGAATAGCAATAACTTCTTATAACCTCATGAAAAGCTTTCAGTTTGGCTCTTTGCTCTTGTTTTAATAAAGAAATGCCATTTTCTGATACAGTTGCAACTGTGGCTACATCACAGATAATCACTCTACCACCGCCATTGTTTATTGGCTCATGACCGACCCCCCCCCCCACACACACACACACACACACACACACAAACACACACCCTCTTGCATTAATAAAGTAATGTAGTCAGGTTCTGATAAAACTGTCATTATACTAAAGCTACAACCCAGCTACTCGCTACACCACCAGCAGCCATTGCTTTAGGCTTCCAGTTCACCTTAACCCCACCTTTCACTGCTTTCTTTCCAAATGGCGCTGATTGTCAGGTCCGTTTTCAGAAGTAGCACAAACATTGTAGATTGGAATTTTGCAAGATGGTTGGTTGGATGAATATCCCTTATTTGCCTGTTTAGCAAGGTTAATAAAATGGAGATGAGATTGAAAGGCACATTGGTGCAGCATCAGATGTATTACAGGCATTATGCCAGACTGCTGTGGTGAAAAGGGAGCTGAGTCAGAAGGCAAAGCCTTGGATTTATCAGTCAATCTACATTCCAGCTCTAACCTATGGTCCTGAGCCATAGTGACTGAAAGAATGAGATCACTGATACAAGCGACCAAATTAAGTTGCCTCCGGAGGGGGGCTGTGCTCAGCCTTAAAGACGAGGTAAGGAGAACAGACAGTAGAACTGCTGCTCCTTACTGTCAAGGTGAGGTGGTTCAGGCATGCGATAAGGATGTCTCCTGGACACCGTTCTTTGGAGGTCTTCCAGGCATGTCCAACTGGAAGGAGACTTTGAAGGGTATATATCTTGTCTGGGCAAGGAACACCTCAAGATCCCCCTGGAGGAGCTGGAAAATGTTGCTGGATGGATGAATGGATGGATGGAGTTAGTAAAATCAATTCATGTTGGTTAAGACATGCTTAGTAACTGAACATGCTTAAAGAAATCAGCTTACATCATAGCTTTCCATTCATGTGATAAGACAAAGCCAATCATTTTAAGGCTTTTAAGGCAACTACTCAGATTTTGAGGGGCCTAGCTGGCCCCAGCTACCACAGGATCTGCCCCGGTCAGGATGAGAAAAGCAGAAAGGGGAGACGATAGCGCTTCACCTCCACACTCAGACACAAAACAAGAGTAAGCATCTAAAATCTGCAAAACCACATGGGAGTGTTGGTGCCTGAAATGACTGGCATGATATGCTTATAAATCAGACTTGTGCTGCTATTTGCTGCAGTAATCCTTTAGTCTTTATCCACCAGAGTAGAATGAATCTGGATAATCATTTTTGTCATTATTTTTACCATTTACGCTGTTCTCTCAATTCAGTCTTGAAAAATCACATCAAAGGATTCTTCGTGCAAAATGTTTGTTTACAGAATTGACACAGCAGCACTGCCTAGTGCTGAAATTAAGAACCACACTTTACTCAAGCAGAAAAATCATGTTCTAATGCAGGCCAATTAAAAACGAACTATAGGCAAGAGTTGGCCCCCAGGCCATAGTTTGGACACCCCTGCTTTAAACCAGCTAGCTTGGTCCTCTTAGATATGTAGCCTGTAGGTTGAGTTGGAGGGCTGTAAAACTAATTAGTGGTGTTAGTGTGTATATGCAAACTAACTATAGGTACTGTTTCAGCTTAAAAGATGGGGGTTCGGTAAAAGGAAGCAACACTTACTGCTGAAAAGATTTTCTTAAACCGTTTTTAAAATCCAGAGAACATCAAACCCAGAATGAGCCACTTGGTACTGTAGCACAGAATTAGCTAAACATCACACTGTCAACAAGACACACACTGACATTTGTCAACACAAACACACTCACATGCGACTATATTTGTGTCAAAATGGGCCAATCACTGCTGTCATACACAGGAGAACACACTGTGAGCTGGAGGATCTTTTTCCACTTGGCTGCTTCCTAGCTGAGAGAAAATGAACGAAGGGGAGGAGGAAGAGATGAAGGATGTGGTGGAGAGGGGGGAGGGAGGAGGAAGAGCGAGGAGGGAATAAGGAGAAACAGGAAAGACACGAGGGAGGGGTGGAGAGGAGGGAGGGAGGGAGGAGAAAGAGCTGGTACACGAGATGAGAGCGAGAGGAAAGAGGGAGGGGTGAGGACGTGAGGAGGGAGGGAGGCGGAAGAGCAGGGATGGAGGGACCAGAGAGAGGTGGGAGGAAGAAGGAAGAGCAGGGAAGAAGAGACGAGAGAGAGAGGAGCAGAGGGGCAGATAGCAAAGCCGGATATCTAATCAGGGAGCTAATCAGGCTAACAGATAACCAGGTGAATAAAAAGGTGAAGAGATTCAACCAGCAGGAGGTGAATGTGTTTGTGACACAGATGGAGTCGGAGGAGAATCTGGTTAATGTTTTCCTGCTGCTGCTGTTCAGTGCGGTCTTCACTGTGGTAAATATATAATGTTTCTATTTATATTCTACTGTCCTCTATTATGTTCCAATCTCTCTTATCTGCTGTCAATATTTAATGGCTCTATTTATATTCTTCTACGCTCCCTTCTTCTTTTTGCTATTTGAATAACACTGATGTTAACTCTAAACTCTGTTTTTATTCAATTCTGCTGCTTTTGACTCATAGTAAGACCTCATTCACTGATCATGGTGATCGTATTTGGCAGAAAAAAAGACAGTGCCAGCTAGACCGAACAGAGAGATAGAAACCAACACAGGAGGTCAAATCCAAAATACTACTCTCCCAAAGGGAATTATATTAAATGTATGATTTTTTTTAAAAGATTGATGCAAGAACAGATCAAAATGTATTTAACTTACATATTTTTTCATTATATTAATAATATTTAGGGCTTTCTGTATTATTGCAATAATTGCAAAATGATTTTAAAAAAGTCTATGATTAGTGTATTTATTGTTATAATAGCATGTTTGATTGTTCTTTTCAACACACTTTGGGTACGCCAGGATCTCCCTGCAGCCACAGTTATGTACCATAGGTTCACTTCTGCTCTTTATGTCTTATATTACCTTACAAAAATGTACGGACACGTCAAAAGTCATCTGCACCTTGTCTCATTAAACATTTACCTTTTTTTCCTTTTCAATCTGTAACAAGTTCCTTTTTGTGTGGTTTAGTCCATGTCATATTCTTCAATCCACCTGAAGTTCCTTATTTTCTTTTTAAATAAAGGACGTCTATATCCAAAAAGGACGTCAATTTAATTTAGTTTAAGACTGCCAAAAGAGTAGAATCAAAAAATGCAACAAAAAGAAGAGAGTGATTGTGATTAACTGCAGAAATTCTGAGATCAATTTTGATGAAGGCTTTAATAGTTTGAAAAACCTATTACTGTGTGATCCATACTGTCTGTTTGATCCCAGTATGCACTAGGGCTGGGCAGTTAATTGAAATTTAGATTAAATTGCAGTATGTTTTAGCACAATTTTCAAATCGCAGAAGAAGCAAAAATTCATTGGGGGGGGGGGCTTTACAAAAAAACAAAGAGTTTTTCCAAATGATTTAAACTGATATGATCCATCCATAAGCTCTATTTCTATTAATTTTATTAGTCCAAAAGAAACATACTCACTAAATTGTGCTTCTTTTATGACAGCTGACATATTTCTGATCTCTAATATATTAAAATGTGTATTGGCTCTGATTTAATAAATGCGATCAGGATCCCAACACCCCTGGTATTATATCAGTGGCACAATATCTTAGGATCTGTAGAGTAATTTAAGGATATTTTTAGAGTTTTAGTTTAGCACAAGATTTTAGGTTGGCAATTTTTTTTTTCATATATTAGTGTTATTGGAAACCTTTACACCTGTCAGTTTTATTTGTTTTAAACCAATAAAGTGTCATAAAGGTGCTGACTATGGCTATTCTGGGTTAAATTATTTGAGAAACACAGCTTTATTGTCTTTAACCTGAAAGTGGTGATATTGGAGATATGAGGTTTTGGCCTGACACCAGTGATTTGTGTGCAAGTTATCTGATGAGCTCTGAATAGCTTCTCCCATTTCATAAATGACTACTACTCATAATTGATTGTTCCTGCCTTTTAATTACTTTTGTGAAAAAAAATTAATTGAATTGGGGAGCAGGTGGCCTAGTGGTTAACGGCGCTCCCCATGTACGCGGGCGGCCTGGGTTCAAATCCAGCCTGAGGCCCTTTACCGCATCCCCCCCCGACTCTGTTTCCCACTCTATCCACTGTCCTTCCCTATCTAATAAAGGCACAAAAATGCCCAAAAATAAATCTTTAAAAAAAAAAAAAAAGAAATTAATTGAATTGTACTAAAGTCCGTATAGTGATGGAGTGTTTAGGGCTCTCACTTTACGGCAAGAGAGTTGAATCCACGTCAGACAACATTTCTGAAGTTTGCACCTCTGTGCATGCAAGAGCTTCCTCTCACAGTCCAGACATGCTCATTAAGTTCACTGGTGGCTCTAAAATGCCCACAGGTGTGAGCTTGAGCATGACTGCTTGTTTGTCTTTAAATGTCAGCCCTGTGATTGACTGGGGAATGGGGACCAGTCCAGGGTGTATCTCGCCTCTTGCCTTGTGACATTGGATTAGCGGTGTTGATAAAGGATGGATGGATGAATTGGACTGAACTAATCATCATCACAATTTTAATGGAAACCAGATATTTCTACTATGAGCAATTTTTAAAACGTTTTGACCAAAATGCACTGAAAATACGTTAAAGATTAAATGGTAGTCTTAATCCTCCTGTGTTATCTACAAAGAAACTCTTGAAAACCATTTTGCCAGTGATTCACAAGACATTCTTGGAGATATCCTTTCTCACAGGGGTGTGTTTGGGGTGTGCCTCCAAAAATCAGCATTTAAAGCACCATGTACCCCTAGCACTTCATCACAGCTCTCTGTTCCAGCAAAAATCAGGACACCTCTGTAGCTGCATGTGAACAGAGGGGTGGGGCTAAGTGAGAGAGGAAAGGAGTGTGTTGGGACTGATCTTAA
Organism: Cheilinus undulatus; assembly: GCF_018320785.1. Classification (NCBI taxonomy): domain Eukaryota; kingdom Metazoa; phylum Chordata; class Actinopteri; order Labriformes; family Labridae; genus Cheilinus; species Cheilinus undulatus. The sequence goes on along the minus strand of NC_054869.1, from coordinate 23,615,018 downwards.
TGCACTCTCTTTAAGGTATCCACAATGGATTAAGATTTTAAAAGGATATCAATAAATGTGTTGATAATCTGGATTACAAGATGGATTAGAGCAGATTAGAATCAATAACAGAGAGGATTAGTGGAATTATTGCTGCACAGTTAAAAACAACTTGCGTGCAGGTTTGCCTCAGTCATTAAAGCAGGTGCCCATTTACAGAGCAGGTAGTCCTAGGTTCCTGATGCTGTTTGGTGTGTGTCTCCATCCACTCTCTCCCCTTATTTCCTGTCTCTCTTCAGCTGTCCTGTCCTAATAAAGGCAAAAAAGCCCCCAAAACTACAATTATGTTCTGTCCCAATAAACTTTTTTATGCTTTGGCTCCATCGTCTCTAAAAGCATTTTTTAAACGTTGACATAGTGAAGTTTAAACATCATGGCTTGTTTGAAATGAGTTAAATATTTATATCGCCTTTCTTGTCATCAGACCACTCAGAGCACTTAACTCGACATGCCATTGAGCGGTTTCACACACATAATCAGACACTCATTCACACTCACTCACACGCGGATGGCTCATCCTTCTGAGGCAGTTTGTTCAGTATCTCGTCCAAGTACATCTCAAAGTGGTCGAGAGGAGCCAAGGACTGAGCTGCAGATTTTATCCGGCTATGTTCCCATTCCAGTGCCTCTTCTAGTGCTACAGCTAAAGCTACTGCTCTTCCAGTTTTCTCATTTACAATGAGAACATCTAGTTTCCCTACTTTAGAGCCTCCAACTTCTAACAAATAGTACAGTTTAGCTGCTGCTCATGGTAGTCCTCATTGTAAGGGTCATTAATATTTTAAAAACAGCATCTACTTTTGTTATCTCCTAAAATACAAACTCATCTGTCATGGCTAAGTCACAACAAACTTGCCCATCAGTACAGAGGAGATATATAAATATTTTAGCCAGTCTGGTTAACTTAAGTTATTATTCATTGATGTTTGCAACTTTAATTTTCAGTGGTGTATAACGTAAACTGGTTTGATTTATCAAATAAAGGCTCAACAGTCACAGAGTTACTCCAAAGACCATTCACCAGTCACTGAGTGTCAGAAAATAAAACTTTGTAATAAGCACCTCAGCTTTCTCAGTGTAAGGTGTTTCATATTGTTTCACTGTATCTCGAATACTATGAGAAAGCTCACTGTGGCAAAAACGTCACCTCATATGCAAATTTGCACTAATTAACCTATTTACCCAAATTACTTATTAAGACTATTTACTGAACTCAAATGCTCTAAGAAGGCTCTCAGTAGTAAAATATGTCACCTAATATGCAGATTTGCACAACTCGACTCTCTTAAATTATCTTATGTACCTATGTAAATCTTGTATACACTAGAAATATCTTACTAGCACTTGTACACATTTAAATGTTATTTTTATGCTTTTTTTTCAGTTTTATTTATTTCTTTGTATTTAATGTTTGATTGTACACTGAGAGAAACAGAGAGAGTCAAATTCCTTGTTGTGTGTGCATACTTGGCCTATAAGCTGATTCTGATTCTGTGAGAGCAAGAGAGAGCAGAGGTATCCCCCTGCCTCCAGTCTTTGGCTAAGCTAATAGTTTCCTTCTGCCTCCAGCGTCTGTGCTGAAAGTGTTAACAGTTCTCACCTTTGTAAGTTTTTGTGCTGAGTTACACTAACGATGTCTTTCTGCTTCAAATATTGTCACTATACTAAGCTAATAGACTCTCTTGCCCTCCTATACAGACAACATTAACTGTATTTTACTGTTTCAGATCTTTGTGCCAAGCTAAGGTCATAGAAAAGTCAGTGTTGCATGATTGAGGACAGGGCGTCCCAGGTGAGAAAGAAGCATTTCTCCCTGCCTGGAATGCTGTGAACACATGGAATTTAAACCTTGATGCTAATGCTAATAAGCTTTAATGTCCAACACAGAGTCATTAACGGCAACTGAAAAAAGACCACATTAGCCAGCCCCACAGAAAGATCAGACTGCTACCCATGGTATAAAAGACTGAATGAATGATCCAATGGTCTAAAGTGTCATTCTCAGATATCTTCAGCTACCTGGTTGAGTCGCTTGATTAAAGACAATATGATGTTTGCTGTTGAACAATGAAACTTAACAAAAAATCAATAAATGCAACATTCATGATACCGTCGCTCTGAAACAACCCAGCACTGTCTAGATGAGGTGATCATATATTAAAAGTGATCTGTAATGAAGTGCTGACTTTATTCCCTCATTTAGGTTTTGGATCCCAGGGACCGAGCTCATCCTGCTGCCGGATAGCTTGCAGCCACAGTGTAGTCCGGTTTGGCTCTGTGCTTCAGTTGAGAAAAATATAATATAAATATGCATGCCTTCTGCTAAGCTAGGTTAGCAGTGCTCGTAGTTTAGGGTGTCCATTTATTTGAGATTTGAATGCAAAAATCTGTTTGTCATGTTATTTTGGTACTGTTTTAATTCATTATTTTGGATGCAGTGAAACTAATGACACTTTAAATGACAGATCCAGGAGAGAGAAAGACAAGTGTTTCTTAATGTAAATTAACATAATAAGGTTCAAATTCATGATTATATGCAGGGGGACTAAAAAATAAAGACAGAGTGAGGACAGTGAATTTTAATACATAACACTTTGTCTGATTTTCACACATTTTTATCACATTTTGTCATTTTCACACATTTTTTATTACATTTGTTATTTTAACAATCCTCCCACTCCTCAGCTCCTCCTCTAACAACCTTTATGTTTCCTTACCTGATATCATATACTGTATGATAACATTAACACTGTAGAAATATCATGGCACTGGATAAAAATCATCTTATAATGAGTTTAACCTGTGGAGGTGAAGAATACAAACACAAACTTCCTCCTGTTAATTTTAGCTATTCAGAGATGTCTACAGAATATTATTTTTGCTCTGGCAGATTTGCAGGTGAAAGAAGCATTTTTGGCAATGAAACCACGCACTCCGGTTATCTTATTCTTAATGCTGTTCTCTCATTTCCTGTCTAATAGGTGGGTCCTTCTACCCCAGAGGAGGGCTGGCAGGTGTACAGTTCAGCTCAGGACTCAGAGGGCCGATGTGTTTGTACAGTGGTTGCTCCTCAGCAGACGGTCTGCTCCAGAGATGCTCGAACCAAACAGCTGAGACAGCTGCTGGAGAGGGTATGATATACTACAGCAGATTGTTATGCCACTGAGACATACAATTAGTGCTCACACAGCTGATTATGCAAAGAGGAAAAATGATAATTACAATATCTGATGGAAGTTACATTTGATAAGATGAAAAAGACCCCTACTTTATTCTCCCCAATGGTAAATTTGAATTGGGCAATAAGGCCTAAAAATACACAGCACACAACACACCATTCAACATCAGTTGTTACTGACTTTGGGGTATTTATGAAAAGGTCTTTCAGTTACAAATTTTAGTTGGTTTTGTTTGTCTGTTTGTTTGTTTGTTTGTTTTTTGCAGTAGCAGTGGAGAAGTATCTTAGTGTTTCCAAGTAAATGCTACAATACTACTGTATCTTCTAACAGCAGAATATAATCTGAAACGCACTAAAACAATTAATTTATGTAATAATGCATCAGCATAACAGAGACTGCTGAAGCAGTAACAAATGCAGTCAAATCTGTTTGCTTCCAGGTTCAGAATATGAGTCAGTCCATTGAGGTTCTGGACCAGAGGACTCAGAGAGATCTGCAGTTTGTGGAGAAAATGGAAGTTCAGCTAAAGGGACTGGAAAACAAATTCAAACAGGTGGAAGATGGCCATGAGAACAACATCGCCAGACAGTACAGGGTAATGCCCATATCATCTTGCCTTACACTACCATCAGTTACTCAGCAAATCTCTCTGTCAACTAGTATACATTTACATAAGCACAAAGATAGGCACAGTTAATAAAAATAACTTAAACTGTTAATGCAGCTACTAAAATGTTAACTTTGCTAGCAGTTAATCAGTGAATTATATTACTTACTAACTGAGGTTGATGCTATTGGTATCACAAAAAAGTCCTCTTTTTGCAGTGTCAAAGACTTGATTATGTAAGAGGCAATGATGACTAAGACAACTCCAAATTGTACATTTGTGAAAACCTACAAATAGAAATGTTTTTTTAAAACAAATTCCCACTTTTTTCACTCTAGCAGCACCCTGAAAATATATCTAATTACATGTAGCTTAAGCACAATTTCACTATAAAGGCAGATAGGGCAGAGACGGCTGTTTGCTCATTATGACTTAAGCTCCCTGAAGTAAAAAAAAAAAAAGTACACTCTCACTCAGGTTGTCAATAATCCATCTTTCCATGCTTGAGTATGGTGTGAATCCTTTTTTGTCAGGTAAACGCAGTTAATTATCCATTCATCATTCTCAGCTCCCGCCATCCCACCTAGTGGCGAGAAGTTTGAACATCGTCCACAGACTCTCTTTCTCTATCCTCACCCCCATTACCCATAATACAAGTGAATTAAATAACAAAAATGAAATTAATGAAAACAACATTTTCTGGAAGTTAAATATTAGTTTTTCAAATGAATTATCAAAATAACAACAATAAATGATTAAGGATTGACAGATTATGTTCCAAGCTCTGCATTGGCATTACATCACACACAACTTCATAAATGTGGTTGAAACACCTCACATGAGCAAATGTAAGTTTAAAAGGGATTTTTTTTTTTTTAATTAGACCAAACAATCAGAATTTTAAAGGTATGTTTTAGTTACACTGTGCACACAGTACCACCTTCAGTGTTCTGTCTCGCTTCATGATGATTTCCTTTGTTTTATTCATTGACTTTGATGATTGTGTGTCAGGGTTTGATTGCTGGTGAACGACACTCCATACTGTGCCTGATCACTTCTTTTATTACACAGACAGAGAGCTAAAGCTGCTGCAAATCTGTTGCAACAATATAATTCTTAAGAAGAAAATGTCATTCTCTTACACTGTATAAATGATACACTTAAAGCTGCTGTGAAGTCCCCTATGGTTTGTCCAATGAATCTTAAACTTTGGCCATTTGGGCTTTAATAATATGGAACTTAAAGGTCGATTACAGTTGTAGAAAGAGCTATGGAGGCCAAACCCATTTTTTTTACAAAGCTGTAAATTTGCTTCATTATGCTGTGAAGTTATTGTGTGGCCTAATGTGGCTCAACTTTGATAAGGATGCTATACCTCTTGAGAAACTGCATTTTTTGTCCATGCAGCATTGTTTTGATTTGCCTGTTCTTGGGGTGCTGTCGGTACAATTTTCAGCACAACTGAGATTAATAACCCAATGTCTGCTATCTGTCAGTCTATCAAAGAAAAGATGGAGGAGATACGCCCTCTAATCCCAGTGCTGGAGGCCTACAAGGCGGACGCTCTGCTGGTACGACAGTTTAAGGAGGAGGCGGCCAATGTGACCGAGATGCTGGGAAATCTGCAGGAACAACTTGGGGGTTTGGACTACCAGGAGCTCCACCACAGAGTGATGAGTCTAGAGGACCGGCTGAAGGCCTGCATGCAGCGGCTGGGTGAGCAAACATAATAATTCCTGCTGGTTAGTGCATGCAGGATAAAGTAAACTTGTTTTTTCTAATTTACATGGCAGATTATAATGCAGATTAAATGAACAAAAGAAACCTCCAAAGGGCAATTTTATCAAGACATTTAATGTATCATTGATAACAGGATTAAAAGGTATGTGCACCAAGCTCTGATTAAATGTCCAAATTCAATCAAGTTGACGAACTGTTAGACAAACATAGATACCTATTTAATAAAAAACCTGACAAAGAAGGAATAAGAATAGGATTATTTGGCAGCAAAAGTAAACGGGCAAAATAGATTAAAAACAGTGAACTTTCCATGCGTATTGCCATGTGTTCATGATATTTTGTCCAATGTATGGGCACAATAAGGTGCAGGGTGAACACACTCTTTTACCTTCATGCATTCATACTTGCCTTATCTGGACTTTTAAGGGCTTATACTTATGTGTATAGGTGTCTACTTCCTCCATGTGCTCCATATGTCTTCCATATTTATGTTCCAGCCTGCGGGAAGCTGACAGGAATCTCTGAGCCCATCACTATCAAGACTTCTGGATCTAGATTTGGATCATGGATGACTGACCCAGTAGCTCCACCCGGCGACAACAGAGTAAGTTTCAGCAGAAAGAGCAACAACAATTACTACTCCAACTACTACCTGTACAGCTGATATCATTATCAGTAATGATTATAAATATTAATAGAGGAGATAAAATAAAGCACAGAAGTGAATGCAAACATTTAAAGAATAGTGAACACATTTTAAACCACACGTTTTAAGTAAAAACTAAAAACTGGATAACACTGACAGAATGGAAAATAATGATCTTTGCAGGGTGTCTATTGGTGTAGCATGTGGGGGAAAAAGGTACTGGGACCAAAGTGGGGGTGGGGTGGGGGCTTTTGAAGCCTGGAATGAAATGTGTGTTTTTTTATTATTATTATTTCTATAAAAGCTTGGGGGCAGGTCCCTATCTACTCTGTGGAAGAGAGCAGAAAAGTAACTGCAAATTGGATGAGTGAGGTCACCTAAACACTTTAAATCAGGTGCCCAAAAGAAAAGAAAGAGAAAGCAAGCAGAATGAGGGTAAACAACTGCTCCCAAAATTCTTTTCAAAGAGAGGTGAGTGCACACTGTGGTATAGTTAATGGCTTTAAGGCTTTCAGAGAGAGAAGAAAGCATGGACAGAGAGCAAGATGAGAATGATGAGGAGAAGAAAGCAGCAGCAGGAGCAAGATGAGGATGACGGAGGTGAAAAAACCAGGGACAGAGAGTAAGATGAGGATGACGGAGGTGAAAAAACCAGGGACAGAGAGTAAGATGAGGATGACGGAGGTGAAGAAAGCAGGGAAAGAGAACAAGAAGAGGTGAATAAACACATGAACTAATGTGAAGGAATAATACAATCGATTTGATTTAACGATAGCAAAAATATTGCTCATTAATAGAGGGAAATTACAATTAAAAAACAAATAAAAATGCATTGATATTAAAATGGCATAACATTTTATGCTTGCCTGGCTTACTAAGGGGTTCTGTGTATTTTTCTTCCTGGGGGCCCAAAATCGTTGGCTACGCCCCTTCTTCACAGGCTGTTGTCCTCAAAGTAGTTTGTATTCACTTGACTCAAACTCTCAGCTCCTTTCCTGCATGACATTCCCCACTCTCCCTCCTCAGTCTCCCACTCTGTTCACTGTCCTGTCCCAAGTAAATTCATTATAAAGCACTGAAGCAATGATATTTGGAATTAGTCATTGTGTTCACACCAAACAGAGAGTGAAGGGGCTTTTAAAAGTTTTTTAAGAGTTTTACTTTAGCTCAAAGTTAAGTGAATGACTTTAAGTGGTTATGAAACATAAATTGACACTAATGTCTTTTCATTTCTAACAAAAAAGAAAACCAGAACTCAAAGTAATTTTTAATGTTTGTCACTGCAACTACTGGGGCAGGTGTCAGAGGAAGCTATTAATAGCACACTGTTGGAAGAGCTTTGGGGGGTTTTGTAATCAAAAGAGCTTTTGTTTTCTTTTCCTCTAAAACAGTTTTCTTTGAGGGTAAAAGGAGGAAGGAAAATATTTTTCCTAAGGGGAATTCACTCACAAGACATAATGCATAATCTACAGGGTTTGCAAACATCTACAAATTGAAGGTTAACATTCAGTCTTGTATTTATAATAAAAATGCTGACAGACAAACTGCAATGCCATTGAAACTGTTTTTCATGAAACCATTGGACAAGAGAATTGAAAAAAAAATCCTCCATTTATTTTAGCTTTCCTCCCTTACAGGTGTGGTACATGGATGGGTATCATAACAACCGCTTTGTCAGAGAGTACCAGTCCATGTATGACTTTATGACCACGGACAACTTCACCTCTCATCGCCTGCCTCACCCCTGGTCTGGCACAGGTCAGGTGGTCTACAACGGATCCATTTACTTCAACAAGTTTCAGAGTCACACCATCATCAAGTTCGACTTTAGCACATCAGTCATCAGCCGTTCCAAACAGCTTGACTTCGCCGGTTACAACAACATGTACCATTACTCCTGGGGTGGTCATTCTGACATTGACCTCATGGTGGATGAAGGGGGCCTCTGGGCTGTCTATGCCACCAATCAGAACGCTGGAAACATCGTCCTCAGCCAGTTAAATCCAAACACTCTGCAGATCATTCGCAGCTGGACCACCAACCATCCGAAACGTAGTGCCGGCGAGGCCTTCATGATCTGTGGGACCCTGTACGTGACTAATGGATACTCGGGTGGAACCAAAGTTTACTATGCCTACTCCACCAACTCCTCCACTTATGAGTACATCGACATTCCTCTAACCAACAAATACAGCCACCTGTCTATGCTCGACTACAACCCTCGAGACAGAGCATTGTACGCCTGGAACAACGGCCATCAAGTCCTTTATAATGTTACACTCTATCACATCATACAGTGACGTAACAAACAAATAACCAGAATCCCTAATATTAGTCTGTTAGACATCACACAGTAATGTTAAGAGTTAATTCTGGTAGCCATAATGTTACTGTTAAAAACAGAATCAAGTTACATATACACTGAAAATAAGCCCCAGAACTGTTACAGTCCAGCACATGATACAAAAAAGTCCAATAATATAAGGTTAATCTGTTAGACATGATACAGTAACGTAAAGAGTAAAATTGGTGCCATTATTTCTATCTAAACAAAAATTGACCCAAGTCATAAGAGGAAATGGTTATCTGGTAAGTAGAGAGCTTTATTAATCTAGCTTAGCACCTTTGTTGTTAGCTAAGCAGCTAACCAGCTGTTCTTCAGTCAGATTGTTTATTTAAAAGTTTATCCAATAATTCAGAATTTGGACTGTTTCTGATACAGAGCAGGGTAATGCACTTGTGTAAACAGATAGCTCCAATGCTAACTGCTACATAAACATTTAGTCTCAGCCAGCATTTCTTTGTGCTAAGCTAGACTATACAAGCTCTCTTCGTTCTGAAGTTTTTTCCTTTAATTCTTTGAGCTCTTTAATTAAGAAAAAATAAAGCTACACTTTGACCACCAGGTTTTTAAAGTCATAAAATTGTTTCACATTAATACACTTCAATCTTGATCAATACAATGATACTATCACAGCAATGAAACTCTTGTCTTTCACAATAAGAGACACTGAAATGTTTCAATTATTTGTTCATGCACACAAAAAAATGTTACACATTTTTACGATAATTTTCTTTTGGTGACTTTTTCTGACACCATCATCAGATGTACTGTTCTTACTCTGAAGTAACTATAGTAATAATAATAATGATAACTAATTCCTTATGACTGTTGTGCATTATACAGTGATACAAAATGACTTTAAAGGGTTTATCTTTCCCAGAAATATTTCTGTTTTTCAATCAGCTGTAATTTTAGCAGGGCTACACATTTCTATCTATCCATCTGGTATTCTGGGAGACGTATTCCCATAGTCCTCTATCACAACCTCCTGTTAGATCACTGAGCTGAAACCACATTATATACGCTCATCCCAAACATGTTGATGTATATGTTGTTGTGTTTTTCAAGGATTTGTTTGTTGTCTTCACAGTCAACCACTAACTCCATATGAAAGCAGTTATTTGTGGCTTTACAAACCCCAAACTCTGTTGGTTGTCTGGTATGTTCAAACTGAAGTAGGAGTCCTTAATGCCAAGCAGCCTCTGAAACCCTGCTTCTTTAGCTCAGGGGCCTCCATCAACACAGATGTACTCCAACATGTCTGTATTCTTGCAGGTCAACAGTGGTGCATTGACCTCTGATGGTGTGTTTACTGGCAGGTCTACTGGCTGTTTGATATCTGTACACTGGTGTGTTTACCCACAAGTTAGTTTGTCAATGGATGGTCCGGTTTGTGTCTACTGGATGACAGTTGTTTGTCCATACATCACCAGGTTAGAAAATCCAAAGGTAGTGCTGACTGTCGTTTGGCCATTGTTGTTTATCCAATGGCAGGCTTGTTGAAATTTGGCAAATCAATCAGCTATTATTTGCCTGTCCAGTGGCAGATGTATGCCCTTCTCCTTTGGTGGTCATCTTCTGTCCACAGGTGAGAAAATCATGTTTAATTAACAGGTCAGTATCTTTGGGTGTGTCCTATGGAAGGTCAGTGATTGTTTACTAGCAGGTCGGTGTTTTCTACCGTCAGGTGAGAGGCTTTCCAGGACAGGTTTGTGTCAGTCAGTCTTTAGGTTGCTAAGTCTAAAAGCAGTTGTATGTCCAGTTGAAGGTTTATGTCTGTCTGTCCATCATCTTTTCTCCATTGACAGGCTATTGTCCCTCAGTGGGTTCACTGCAATCATTGTCTGTCCATCTTGTTGGTATACATCCATCACCAAGTCAGAGTGTCCACCAGGTTGCTTTGTCCATGGGTAAGTCTGTGTCTGTCCACCATCTAGTCGAGTGTATCCAGTGTCAGTTGCCTGCCCATTGTCATTGGACTTGTGTGCTCTGAGGAGATTGAAATGTCAACTGGCATATGTTTTTATCTGTTGGCAAGATAGTAACAATGCTTCTTGTCTGATGTGCCAGAAAATAATGAGTCCAGAATTTATTCTGTCCAACATAAACGTATGTAAACTTATAAGAATGTGAGGAATTGCAGTCAGTCCAGGCAGCTCAGCTGAGATCTGTTACATTGAAAGAATTTTTTTTCTTCTTTTGTCCTGGCATTGTCATTGTTTCTTACAAACTCTTAAATATTTAACACGTCTCTGTAAATTTTGCTAAGCAGTAAGTTATAACTGATGACGCATTATAAATATCATAGAAATTTATTGAGGATATTGTATTCCAATCAGACAGCTACAATTTTCTATTGCTACTTCTTTGTGTTTTGTATTTCAACAGATTCTTCAAGTTGGATGTCAGACTTTGCCTCTTATGTTCGTGTGGAGTAATGAAATGTTAAACTGACAGAAACAGCAGAGATGATTTTACCGTCTAAAGAAAGACAGCATGATCAATGTTTGTAGATTTTTTTGGTTTCAGTAACCACTGGCCTTAACAGCGGATGTGCTTTGGATTGCATCACCCAACCCCATAATGTTGAAGGGGTTTTTCTTTCTAATTTGTTTGTTCTTTTTTCTTTTTTAAGTCAAATAAAGAGGCTCCACTTGATAAATAAAATGTCCAGCCTGCTCTTTGTTTTGAGACAAGATGCATTTAGGTGTAAGATAATGGAGGAAATATTAATCAGTAAAAACACAATTAAACATTTTATTTCTGCAAGAACATCAGTAATCAGCCTGCTAATAAAGTTCTCTCGTATCCACCAATTCAAAAAGAAACATAAACAAGGAAAATTCTGCAAAATTCTGGACCGAAACATTGTGGAGTTTTGCAGGTACAATGAACATCATGTAATTTCCCATTGCATTTAATTGGCTCTCTGTTGACTTACCTCCATGCACCCATGGAAACAAGGCATTATTAAGTTGTACCCACATAAAACAGTAATTTTCAAGTGAGTAAGAATTTTACTTATTATCCTCTGTTACTTGTAGATGTGTAAAATGAAAATTCACCCAAAACATCTCTACATTTATAAAATTAAGCTACAAAATCCTGAAAAATTAGGCAGTTATATCTGCTCTAGGATGGTGTAGGCATGTTGGTTGAGTGAGCTAAAGCCACGCCTGCTCACGACAAATACAATCCTCTCAGATTAAAAAAAATGCTGAATGGTGGAATCATCTGTCTGCTATGCTGCAATATCGCATCTCCCTTTTTGTTAGTCACCAGAGAAACAATCACATTTATGTCATGACAGGCAGACAGTTTAGAGCTGAAATGTAGTTTCATTTTCTCCTCCTTCAGGTTTTCCTTATATCTCATTTTCTGAGTTAAGTGGAGTTATGTCTCTCTCCTATTATGAGACGTCTTTGTTGATAAGTGGCTGCTGAAAACACTACATTTCCTGATGTTGCTGTTTAAATTCAAAGTTTTCAATGATGACTAGTAGTGAGGCTTTTTACTTTACTAAACTTAAGCATCATGACGCTAAAATTATTAAAACACAACTTTAGCAGATAAGATGTTTGTTCCTGCTGTATTTGGTTCAAGTCAAAAACAGACAAACTCTCCAGTAATTAGCCTGCCCCCTGACCTTACGGTGAACTCTGGCTAGAGGGCAGCTGTCTGGCTCTGTACTTTAGTAGAGAGACAGAAATTTGGGATTAAATTTACTGTTTTCTGGCACAAATATCTCTGTTATGATACTTTTAATGACCCACAGGCCATGGTAAAACTTTCTAACAGTCTAGAGCCAAAATTCAGTCACACATAGATCTCAGTGTTTTCATGTTTACAGCAACCGTAAGTCAACATATCGAATGTGTTCAGGCAAAGTTTGAATTTCACTTTACAGGGACTTTAAACCATGACATGGGCTACGCCTGTAGCATTCTTTCCTTCCACCTCAAAGAACATGAAGGCAGTGACACATCATATTTGCCCCTGAGGATGCCTTTACCGCCTACGCCCTGCTGTTCTTCGAGAGGATGGCTGTTATCTGGGAGCGTAGGATGCAAGAGGATGTCTTGTCTGTGAAAGGTATGGATGACACCTTGGTGGGGCTCTGCATGTATGCAAGGAAATCCCAAGCCCTGTATAAGGAGAATACACAATCGACTACAATGTTAGAATTGTTGGAAGAAATGTGAGAATTTGTTCTGGTGATGTGTGCATGAACACTGTGCTCTGTTTAATTTAATTTTTAATTTGTATAGCTACCTGCAGTAAGTGAGAAGCAGGATGTCAAGGTGGGCTCCGGGATGCATCGGCTGCACGTGTATGTGCTGGTCAAGGACAGAGGGGTCTTCTGTTCAGCAGGCTACATAAGTCAAGTGAGCACAGTAAAAATTTGTACTGTCACATGAAGTACAAACCATCATTATTGCCTTGGCCTCTTTAGCTTTGTTCACCACATCATCCTCGCTGAAGTCCATAAGAGAATAGACAAGTCTGGAAGATTTGAGCGTCAGCCTGGCCTAAGCTTTCTTTATATTTGCAGGACTGTTCTACAGAAGGCAGAAGGACAGACACACAGTTTCTTCCGAACCATCCAAAAATTTTGTTTTAAAAACAAACTCAGAGTTTTAATGAGAACGGAGACAATCTGCTGTTTATTATGAAACATCAGTACACAGCTGTTTTTCCCCACAAGAATCAAAGATAAATGATTTCAAATCATTACAAGCCACTTTTGAAATTCAAATCCAACTTTTAATTTAATGGAAATGTAAATGAAGATATTGAACAGTCTCTGATGTGTTCGTCCTCAGTCTGATGTCTTCATCCAAAAATACAGACTGATCCCAAAGCCCATGGTCCTTCATCTATAATGTTCAATACTCTTTTAACTGAAGGCTGCTGAAGAGAAAAGTAGAGGCTTCCCATGTCTCAACTCATCATTCCTTCTTTTCTCCTCTATTCTGTCTGTGACCTACAAATTAAAAGCTTGTTTCAAAAAATGCTCTCAAAGGGGAAGGAGACATGAGGCTTGAAGAAGATGAGTGAGTGAGTATCTCAGGCATATATTTGAAGAAGTTTGGCACCTGTCATGTTTAAAAGAAGTGTGACACACAGAATAAATTCATAAAGCATGTTCAGAGCTCCAAACAGAACAGCAGGCAACTCAGGAATAAGCAGCTTTTCATTTTTAGGAGTGACATGACTTTATCGACACAAACTACAAACCTCTTCTCTCCTCAGGTACCTGGATCGAGGTTATTAAGGCCCCAAATAAACTCCATTTAAAACAGCACATCCAATGATGTTCACCTGCTCCTGTCCTGCTAATGTGACTGGTACGAATGAGACAAGTCTGCAGCAAAGCGTGTGATATATTCATCTAAGACACAGAAAGTGCAAAGTGTTCACTGTGAAAAAATAAACAGTACATCTAGTGTCATAATCAAATAACCAGTTAAACTGTCTTCACTTCAGTCCCCACTCTTTAGTATTTCATGTAATGTGCTTTGAGGGTTTTCAAACAAGTCACTGAAACATCTGGAACAAACTTTCAGTATGTGTCCGTTGTGGCACCACCTACAAAGCAGTAAATACAGGTGCATCTCAAAAAGTTAGGATATCACTAAAAGTAATTTTTTGTGTAAATGTTAATTATTAGAGCTTACAGCTCACAAAAATCCACTATCTCAAAACATTAGAATATCACAAAGCATCAGTCAAAGAATTGTAGTGCAGAAATGTTGACCTTCAGGAAAATTCTGCTCATTTGTGCCCTCATACTTGGTTGGAGCTCCTTTTGCACAAATTCCTGCATCTATGCGATGTGGCATAGCCATCAGTCTGTGGCACTGCTGGGGTGTTATGAAGCACAGGTTGCTCTTGAAGCAGCCTTCAGCTCATCTGTACTGTTGAGTCTGGTGTCTCTCATCTTTCTCTTTACACTTCTCCAGGGATTCTCTATAAGGATCCGGTGAGATCAGTCAGCTGGCCTATCAAACACAGTAATACCATGGTCCCCAAACCAGTTTCTGGTAGTTTTGGTTTCACTGTGGGCAGGTGCCAAGGCCTGCTGGAAAAGGAAATCCCTATCTCTATAAAGCTTCTCAGCTGATGGAAGCATGAAGTACTCTAAATCGCCTGGTAAACCTGACAGAGTTGACTCTGGACTTGTCAAAGTACAGTGGGTCAACAGCAGCAGATGACATGGCACCCCAAACTATCACTGACTGGATTTTCCCATCTGATTCCGAGTACCTTGGATTCTGTATCTTCCTCCAGGCTCTGGGACCTTGATTTCCAAAGGAAATTCAAAACGAAGTTTCATCTGAGAAAAGGACTTTGGACCACTCTTTGAGCTTAGGAAAAAGAACCAGTTCTTTTTTCCTAAGCTCAGATGAAATGCTAATGTAATTGGCTGTGGTACAGGAGTGGCTTGACTGTAGGAACACAACATTTGTAGCCCATTTCCTGGAACCATCTGTGTGTGGTAACTCTTGATCCACTGACTCCAGCCTAATTCAGCTCTTAGTGAAGCTTGCCTAAGTTCTTGCCCTTATATCAATGACCTTCTGTGGCTTATCCTCCTTGTGGAGGGTGTCCATGATTGTCTTCTGGACAATAGTCAAGTCAGTAGTCTCCCCCATGACTGCAGTTGTGTGTACTGAACCAGAGAGAAAGAATAAAAGTTCTGGAAACCTTTGCAAATGGGACTTTTCCACAATATTCTACTATTTGAGAAAGTTAATTTTTTGTGAGCTGTAAGCCATAATCATCAAGATTAAAATAAATAAGGAAATATTTTACTGAGATAAATCTAGAAGATGTGGAAGTTTAACTTTTTAAGTAAATCATGGGAAAAAATGACTTTTAAATTATATTCTAATTTTTTTAGATGCACTTGTATTTTTACTGAAGATGTCCTGCACATTAAAAGTGTCTTCTGACTCATTATCTGATCTTGGTTACCTTTGAATGTCAGCCTGATGCTACAGTCAAAAAAAATTTGTATCTTAGATGCAAAACACATCGAGGGCCCACCTGAAGTTTGTAAAGAACTGTGAAACCCTGTCTAGCCCCTCTGTCATAAAACCCAGAACAGTGGAGGGCTGCAGTGATGGTTGTCCTTCTGGGACTTTGCCCCATCTCCGCACAGGATCTCTGAAGCTCAGTTGGAGTGACCATCAGGTTCTTGCTCACCTCTCTTTCTAAGGCCCTTCTTCCCTGATTCCTCAGTCTAACTGGGCGACCAGCTCTTGACAGAGTCCAGGTTGTATGAGGCCACTGTAGTCTTGGGAGCCTTCTTTGCAGCAGTCTTTTTTTGTAGCCTTTCCCAGATCTGCACCTTGCAGCACTCCTGTCTCTGAGCTCTGCAGGTGGTTCCTTTGACCTCATGGCTTGGTTTTTGCTCTGATATGCATTGTCAGCTGGAGAGCCCTTCTTTAAAGGTGTGTCTGTCTTTCCAAATCATGTCCCATCAGTTTAATTGACCACAGGTAGACTCTAATCAAGGTGTAGAAACATCTCAGTAAAGTCCAGAGAAGTGGGAGGGACCTGAGTTAAATTTGAAGTGTTTTGAAGTGCCTGAATGCTTATGTCAATGTTATATTTTACTCCTTTATCCTCAATAAATTTGATAATTTCTAAAATTATTTTTTCATTTGTCACTTTTTTTGACTGTAGCATGAGGCTAAAACATTATGAAATTGAAAAAGTGAAGGCAGTCTTAATGCTTTCTGAATATACTGTATGCAGGACAAGATCAGCAAAGAGATGAGAAGTGTGCTTTGTCTGAGGAGCTACCAAAATCAATACAAAATGAAACCTCTATCAATGCCCTGATGTGTTTCTGCTAAAGCAGGACGCTCTGAAAACCCCTTTGGATGGGTTACATGTGATTAATAATATGTAGCAAGCGATTCCAGTTGTAGTTAAATCATGCATGTAACAGAGACTAAAGTCCCCAAAACAGTCATTCCAGGTATCTCCATCCAATCCACAGTCCAAACGCAAATTAAAGAGGGAACTGGCACTTAATTTCTTAATCTTCAAGCACTGCATTTTTCTATGTACAAAAATATAAGCAATTAGCTTTAATAATAGATGAACAGATGCTGCTATGCCATAAGTTTAATTTAATCTGGGGCACGAACCATGGTGTCTCAATTTGTTTCACACCTGTTTCTTTGAGTTCCTCCCTCCTAGTGCCCCCTCCTCTGTTTGCTCTCCTGTGGGAGGAACTAATAGGTCGTTTCCACCGAGCAGTTCGGTTCAGTTCAGTGCGGGACAGCACGCTTCTTTTGGCGATTCCATAGAGAAAGGGTCCCAAAAAAGTGAACCGTACCGTCCCACTTTTCGGCACCCTTCCGTAGGGGTGCCAATCTTACCTAACCGTACCAAAAAGGTGGAGTTACACACACAACAATAGGGGCTGCACTGACGTCACGTCAGCGCGCGACTCAGCTGCTCGCCTCTGGGCTTCAAAGATGAGAGTCTGCTGTGAGAAGCGGGCGAAAACGGGAGAAAAATGGACCAATATCTGCCTAAATGGGAAATATTTGGACTCGACGGAGATCCAAACTGTTTCCTAGTCTGTGGATATTGGTATCTGGCCACAAATCAAGTTTCCTGGCGTTTATCTGGATGATTTTAAGAATACAAAGCAGAATCTGAAGGCTCACATCAGCCTGATCCATCCGCGATGGATGAGAAACTAAATTAATGCAGAAGTTTTGTGAACACGATGCCTTTGAACAGTTCATTCTCATCTGTAACTAGTTATTAATCTACGTCTTACGTTAGATAACCTGTGAAAACATCGCTCTGTGGTTGTTGAACTGGCTCGTAAAACTTCAAGCTGCAGATTATTTTTAAACGAGATCAGCGCACCCCGGATTTCTGACTTAATCTAGTTTGATTTTAACACCAGCTGAACTTTAACTTTATTTTGAATGCGACGAATTCTCACAGTACAGCTCTAAACTTTCATATTTTGTCGTATAAACTGTTCTAGACTAGATATATTCACATATTAACATAGCGTTACAAGTCAAACCGTCTCTGTACACGTATTCCATCAGCTGAGGATCTGTACTGACAGCTGTTAACATCATTAAGATGTAGTTATTTTTTTAAAAGCACTTTCAGCTGAAATAAAGCTGTTAACTGCTTATTCCCGACTGATTTCTGTCACTCATTCTTTCTATAACTCTGCAGCTGGAACAGCTGACTCGCGCTGTCTGTGACTTTACATGCATGCTTTTACAGCCCCGCCCACCAAGTGAGAGCACGGGTGTCTGTGGAAACGCAAACTGTTTTGGGGTTTAGCGTACCAAGCCATACCAAACCGAACTGAATCAAACCGGACCCCCTGATGGAAACATGGCTTAAGCTTCCAGGAGAGGCGTTAAGGAAAGAAGCTGAGGGTAGTTAAGGGCACACTCACACTAGGCCATCTGTATTCGTACTGTGCTAAAACCCATTTGAGCCCCTCCCCTGCCCCCCCTTTGAATTCTTCAGCTCTGATAAAATCTTTATAACTTGTTAAAACACAATGAGACAAAATATATAGTTCTCTCCCTATCTCTCTTGAAAAATCCTGCCAGCTCTAGCATGCAGCTGCTGCCTGGTGTGCTCTGTGCGCTCTGAAGCGGGTCCTTTCAATGTTATTACTTCACATTTCATCACATTCCTGTGCTTGTGCTCCTTCAATTGCATTCGTGCCGTGCCTAGGCCTGCCTCGTCCTTTCATGCCGGGGCCGTGAAGCGTGCTGTGCCCAAGCACAGAACGAATGCACTCACACTGGTCAAACATACTGGACTTTAGGCTTAAATGGGCCCAGACACGGTACGGATGGCCAAGTGTGAGTGCGCCCTAAACTGGGACATGAGAGGCAATGAAATGAGGGACCTTCTGACCTTTAAAGTTTGTCTTTTTGGTGTTGTTCCACTACAAAAAAAAAAAAAAAAAAAAAAAAAAAACTAACTCCTGTCCGTCAAAAATATGGTTCAAGTGGAGGTCATAGGGACTGAAGGGGGTCTTGGGCTCTTCAGGACTCTGACTGGATGTTGGAAATCTTGTCGATGGACTGAAGAAGCTGAGAGACCAAATGGAGCGTCTCTGCTTCCCCCAACAGCTGACTGCAGACAGACAGGCAGAGAAAAAGAAAAAGTTAGAAGTTAAATATTCAGTGTGCATAAAATTCCTCTTTATGAGCTAAAAATAACAAACAATGGCATCAGAGTGACCTCTGATAGGGCAGATGCCAGCTGAAGGGATTAAAAGCTGTTTCATATTTACATTTGACCTCTGAAAGATCGAGATATTAATTTATGTTTTTTAAAAACAACAATACTCAAGCGTGTGATGGCAGAGATAGGAAGTACCACTTTGTCTGGATGGGGCACCATCGACACAAACCAAAAGTCCCTCAAAGGAGCCTTAAAGGCAGGAAAGGCTAAAAAATCCAATAATGTGTCAACAAATTATTATTTTTGTTAAAGAAGTTGAGTGCACCAAAACATTGTTTTAAATCATCCATCCTTTATCCTCAAGATGAACATTTGACAGAATTATTTTCAATAAATAAACTTTTTATATTATTTAACTGTTAAAATGAAGTTCCACATCTTCTAACCTGCTCTTCCTTTTAATTTTAACCACAAAATTGTGACAATATGAAAACTGTTTGCATTATATGTCTGAAAGTGCACACTGTAGAAAATTATTTGAATACACTGTGAAGTTTGAGAAATATTTACCTCTAAAAAGGTTTAATCTTTGCTGGCAGCTTTGATCCATATCTCATCTGGTTTTTTCCCTGTTTGCTAACGTCACACATATAAAAATGGCAGCGATGTAGCATTAGCACGCTAGTTCAAAGACACTGACCGGATGGAGGAGTGGGCGATACTTGCTGTCTTGTTAAGGTACTCAGACGCCACCTGAGCATTGTGTCTCATAGTCATGACAACTTCTGACTCTGCTGCCTTCAGACTGTCGTTCTCCAAACGCAAAGATTCAACCTCCGCCTGAAACACACACACACACACCCACACACACACATGCACACACACACAAGGATTCAAGAATTATTTATAGTCATTCCATACCACATGTGATTACATGAGAAGGATGAAACAAAGTGGTGAGTTCCTAATAAATTCAGCTAAATAAGCGAAACATAAGCAAAACCATGCATAACCACATCAACACATACATGCAAAACTCGTGTCATGCTTAGAGCAATATGGTTTTAATTCAGGATATAAATTAAACACACACAAAACTCAATTCTTACCTATAATTTTTTACCTCAAAAAGACATATGTAAAAAAAAAAAAAAATTTCAAAATGAATAATTATAGAATTCAGTATCTTGGGGTTAATATCCCAAAGAATTTGGCAAACATTTATAACATGAATTATGGTACCATCACAAAGGATATAAAAGCTGACTTGGACAGCTGAGCTCCTCTGACTCTTAATTAGCATAACAGAATTGAAATTAAAAAGATGATTATCCTGTATTAGTTACTTTACCCTTTCCAATCTTATCAACTGAGATCCCAATTAAACAATTTAATGAATGGTAACGCATGATCTCCAGGTTTATATGGAAGGGTCGGAGACCTAGGTTACGACTCAAAACATTACAGCCAGTAAAAGATAACTGAGAAATGTCACTTTCCTGCTTGGAGGATTATTATAAAGCAGCACAATTAAAATATTTAGTCTACTGGTGCATTGAGGATTACTCTGCAAAATGGAGGGACCAGCCAGTTGGAATCTGAAGAAATTACACTCAGATAAATTAAGTAACTGGGCCATGCTTCCTCTAAATATCTGGTTGAAAGAATGTAAACATCTACAGGAAGACAGGGGTGCAATATTGTTAAGATGGGTGGCATATGATGGAGATTTTAGACCTGTCCAGCTCGATTCTAGGTTTAAGCAGTGGATTTGGAAAGGGATTACATCATACTGCTTAATTCAAGCAGTGCCGGTTTCAAAAGTTTCCAGAATCTTGCAGATATCTAAGATTTAGAGAAAGAAAGAATTTCACAGATATCTGCAGCTCAGAATCACTTCAACAGAAACATTAAAGCTCATGTCTCCACTGATATGGGTCTCGTCGATATTTTCATTGACGCATATAAGGGTTAATCTGACATGCCAGATGGATGTGTTTCACACATCCATCTGGAAAACCTTCAATACTAAGCATTTGGGAAAGGGCAGAGAATTTGAAAAAACTCGGAGTGTGACTGGATAAACATCTTTACGGGCCAATCAGAGCAACAAAACACGTGACGTAGCTGCTACTGAGGTGCGCGTGCACAGCTACCAAGGAATAACGCAAACCATGGCGACTATAGACATGTCAGTACACAACTTTTGTGGTCTTTGAAAAGAAAACAACTCACTGCTGTTCTTTGTTTTTCTTTTAACAAAGAAATGTCATCAAGTTCTGATAAAGCTGGTGCTTTAGCAGAATCCACGCTGAGCTCTTGCACCATAATTGCACCGGCTTCTTGTTGCTGCTTACATATGTCACGCCTTTGCCCCTCATCGCTGATTGGTCCTGTCACTTTCTTACCAGGCCCAAACGGCTCAGACGGGAGCTTTGCAAGATGGATTTGCCAGTGAGAAACAAGGAAACGGGCATATCCATCTGCTTTGCAAGGTTGTATATGGGCAACATTTATTTATTTATTTATTTCAAAAATATAATCATGCCTACAGTCATCAAAGAACGTTTCTACTGAATATGTGAAAAACTAAATAGGAGAGTGAAGCAAACACAACCCTGACTGATGATGAGTGGTCAAAATCCAGTCTACCACCACCAATTCTGGTTTATGGAGAGAATTCTCCTCGAAGGATATAGTACGGTTTTTATTACTCCCAAAATATAATATCTTCAAAATGGCAGACCGGAATCTGGTCACTGCTTGAGACAAAATACTGACCTGCTTGCTGACCACTTCCATATATTCTGGGACTGACAATTTATTCAACCATATTGATCAGACGTAATAGAAATCATCAAATCAGTGTTAAGTTTTGACCAGGATGTTAGCCTTAGAACTACAAATTTCGGGAATTCACCCTACATGCTTAATGCACAGGATAAATACAGACTTGGATGAAAGTATTGGCACCCCTGGAATTTTTCCTTAAACTACACCATTTCTCCCAGAAATTGTTGCAATTACAAATGTTTTTGGTATACACGTTCATTTTATTCATGTGCATTGGAACAACACAAAAAAAGCAGATGAAAAAAGCGAAAATTGACATAATTTTACACAGAACTAAAAAGGGCCGGACAAAATTATTGGCACCCTTTTAAAACTCTGGGTAAATCATTTTATTTCAAGCATGTGATGCTCATTTAAATTCACCTATGGCAAGTAGAAGGTGCTGACAATATAGAAATCCCACCTGAAGTGGCAGTGCTGTGCACAGTGTGTAGTCTCTAGTCACTAGTGTGTAGCAGCACACATTTATCATTATAAACAAAAACAATCATCTCTGCAGTCTGTGACTTATGTTATTGCATGTGTGTATTTAATTTGCTGATTTCTAAGTGTTAAGATGAAATTCTGGTGCTTTAACATTTGTCTCTTTCCTGAAGGTTCAATCTGATTTCATGTTGAATGAATTAATCACTGTTCTGATTAAGTAACGTCTTTTGTCTCTGTTGAAAAAAAATAAATTGTAATTAAGTTTTACAAAACTGACCTGCAGCTGCTGAAGCTCCAGCTTCAGTTTGGAAACACTGCTCTCTGCTTTTACTGCTCGCTTCTGTGGCAGACAGAGAAACCCAAAGAAAACAAAGTGAATTCTAAAATTAAGCCAAATCCAACAAAGTTATTTTTACAGCCCATTCCAAATGCATTTCCATTGAAGGGACCGGGATCCTAATCAGGTCCCTGTTACCCTGTTTTAGCCCCAAAGCTACTTGCTCCTAGTTAATAAGGTAAAATTCCTCCTTGTCCTTTTTTAACATCTGTGTGGTTTGTCATGAGTATGTTTGCTGATATTGTTGTTTAGGTTCACTTTGTCACTGGATCTTTTATCTTACTAATATGTTCAAAATAAATATATCAACCATTATCAGGGTGGGCCTTGAGGCAGTAAACATTTCTGACAGGTGAGTACATGCAAAAGTCAGTCAGAACAGCAAGTGGTTCAACTGTCTTGATGTGTTTTCATACAATTCCTTCATGTTAACAACTCTAACTAAAACAGGACATTATTAAATCTATTTTCAAATGTCCATCCATCCATTTTCTATACCCCTTATTCCGTTCCAGGTCGGGGGGGGGGCTGGAGCCTATCCCAGCTGTCATTGGGCGAGAGGCGGGGTACACCCTGGACTGGTTGTCAGTCAATCGCAGGGCTGACATATAGAGACAGACAACGGACAACACATAGAGACAGACAACCAGGCACGCTGTATCAAAGCAAATTCATGGAAAGTTGACTGGAAGGGAAAAGTGTGTCAGGAAAGGTGCACAAGCAACAGGGGTGAGCTCAGCCTTCAAAGGATTTTCAAAGTAGATTCACAAACTAAGGGGAGCTTCACAAGATGTGGACTGAGACTGGAGTCAGACGATTAAGAGCCACCACTTAAAAATGGACTACAAGTGCCGTGTTGTTACAGTCAAGCCACTCCTAAACCAAAGACAACATCATAGGTGTTTCATCTGGGCTAAGGAGAAAAAGAACTGGACCATTGCTCAGTGGTCCAGTGTCCTGTTATCAGATGAAAGTAAAGTTTTCATTTCATCTGGAAACAAAGGTCCCAGAGTCTGGAGGAAGATCTGAGAGGCACAGAATCTAAGGTGCTTGAAGTCCAGTGTTTTCAGTTTTCACAGTCAGTGATGGTTTGAGGGGCCATGTCATCTGCCGCTGTTGGTCCACTGTGCTTTATCAAGTCCAGAGTTAATGTTGTCTGCCATCTACCAGGAGATTTTAGAGCACTTCATGCTTTCATCTGTGAGAAGCTTTATAGAGATACTGATTTCCTTTTCCAGCAGGACCTGGTACCTGTCCACAGTGAAACCAAAACTACAAGAAATTGGTTTGCTGACCATGATGTTACTGTGCTCGACAGGCCAACCAAGTGGTCTGACCTGAACCCCATAGAGAATCTCTGGGGAAAGAGACACCAGACTCAACAATACAGATGAGCTGAGGGCTGCTTTTAGAGCAACATTGGCTTCATAACACCCCAATAGTGCCACAGACTGATTTGGCCCATGCCAGGTTGCATGGTTGCAGTAATTTGTGCTAAAGGAGATCCAACCAAGCACTGAGTGCATCAATGAGCATAAATTTACAAAAGTAAACATTTCTGTACTATAAATCATTTTTGGACTAATGTTCTGTGATATTCTAATATTTTGAGACAGGGGATTTTTTATTTTCATGAGCTGTAATCATCAACATTAACATTTTACAAGATGAATCTAGAATTTATGTAAATTCAACTTTCTGTAGTGAATCATGGGAAAAAAAATTAACTTTTACGGGATTGTCTAATTTTTTAAAACGCACCTGTACATCAGCCCAAATTTTTACTAATCCCTTGCATCTCTAATATTTAACTCTCTGGTACTTTGTGTGCTGTCATAGCTGATCCAAGTCTACAGTTACATCATTACTTCTCTGTATATCTGTCTTCCCGTGTGCCAAGGCCAAAGAAACGAAGCCAAGGTCGAGGCTGCAGCTGTGTGCAAGTAATGAAACCAGAGGTTATTGCTTTTATTGAGGATATGACCTACACAACACTAACAGGAGATCCATGTAAAGCATGGAGAAAATCCACTTTAACATCAAGCTTATGTAAGCGCTAGATCACACAATGTTCAGAGATGTTTCTAAAACCATGACCACCTAATGTTTGTATCAGCAACAGCTCTCAGTATAATGAAGTCAGCATCCAGAGCTGTAGATCTTCCAGGTATCTATTGATTCGTACCGTCATCAGGTGGAGGTTCTGCTCCACAGAGTGAACCATACTCTCCAGATCCTGAGCCTCCCTCTCCTCCTGACGTCTTCTCTGGAGCAGCTCCTCAGACAGCTCCAACACCCTGACAGTTAGGACGTAGGTTTAGAGGCACGATGGGTAAACATTCATACGCGTGAGGTTGTGTGACAGGTTGGTTCATACCTGCGGTCGTTAGCGTCTGATTTCTTTTGAAGCTCCCGGATGGTTCTCTTCAAGGACATGTTCTCCTCCTTCAACTACAACACAAAAAATCAAGCTTGAATCACGTCAGAGGGCAACTTATGTCAGTATCTTATAGATTTAACATATTACTAATAGACTTAAGATTTATCTTAAATATCTCCACTTATGTCTCAACAATAATGCATGCCAACTCAAACACAAAGGCACCAGAGAAAAATTTTACACACGTATTGCCGCTTGTATTGTTCTTTAAAATAAATAAAAACATTAAATATGTGTGCTACCTGTTGTATCTGACTGATTCTCCCGCTCTTTCTCCTGTGGGAGGTGACTGGTTCAGCAATGGAGGTCTCATCGTCTCCTTCATAGTTCTCTCCTCCTTTCTGTTGGACTTCAGGTTTTGATGAGAACCTATTTTATTTAGAAATGTGCTGTGTTTAAGGTCACAGTGGATCAAATTCAGTCAGCCTCATACAAAAATCCTGTAATAAGTCCTCATGGTTTAATGGTAAGTTTTCGTTTCTATTGAAGGGTTTTTTAAATCAAAGCACTGATGGGAGAGATTGGCTTACTTTTAGACAATAATATCCCCAAAAAACAGCACACTTTAGGAAGTATGACAGCTTTAACAGAGGCCATTGTTTTTTGTCATGTCTTGCCTCATGAGACACTCCCCCTCCCCTCCTGTTTGCTGATAGGGACAGTCTCTGGTTAGGGTTGTGAGGTGCATGTGCAAAAAAGGGTTCACGGGCAGCATGCCTGAAAATTGTGTTTATGTGATAACAGCAATAGTTAACTAATGCAGAGTTCTTCTCTGGCTCCAAATCGTCCAAATATGGTCACTTCTGACCCAAAAAAACAACAATTACTAAAGCAATAATGCACAGCTCCTGATAATAATGTAAAAATTAATATGCAATGTCACTCTGGGTGCATATATTATTTATATACAGGTGAGATGTAAATCAGAGTATCATCTGCACACAAGCAGATAAAACTAGTTTTCATATTGGTTGTCATCTAAAATAAGAATCCCTGCCACAGACTACGAAGTTGATTCCAGACACAACAACCTGAAGTTTTCTTTTAGTCTACAGTTTGAACATTTTCCACAAAAGAAGAGAATATGTAGTCAAAAATAGCTGTGAGCAGGAAGGAGGTCACAACTAACTCATTAGGCTCAGCTTCTAGCAGAACAAATCAGTCAGCAGGAGACAACACTTACCTCGTCTCCTCTTCCTCTTCTTCTTCCTCCTCTGTGCAAAGGGAGGAGGTGCTGTCTACACCTGAATTGAAGCTCCGACCCCATTCCTCCTCCTCTTCCTGGTTGCACAGAGAAACAGTCTGCTGTTTTCTACGTGTAGGTCTATACACTGTTATGCATTTTTTATAGAAAGATGGAGATCAATGGAAAATTAA
Source organism: Cheilinus undulatus (assembly GCF_018320785.1). Taxonomy (NCBI): domain Eukaryota; kingdom Metazoa; phylum Chordata; class Actinopteri; order Labriformes; family Labridae; genus Cheilinus; species Cheilinus undulatus. The sequence goes on along the minus strand of NC_054869.1, from coordinate 23,588,830 downwards.
ATAATCATATAGCTATGAGACTTAAATCATACATGTGTGTCTTTATATGAAAATTCCTCAATAACTTTAAAACTGTTCTTTTGTCTTGTCTTCATTAAAACTGTTTCTCAAGGATGAAGATACTCCATGATAATAAGTAGTGCATGCTAATAAGTAAGCTTGTGGAATTTTATTCATAACAATCAGACCTGCCTTAACTGAGATTTGTTTGTTTTTTCATCCTAATTCCTTTAACTTTAAAGTGTGTTCTAGGAGCTGAAGTGTTATGTCTGACCTACAGCGACTTTACTTTTTGTATTTGGGAAAAACATGTGTTCTCCTTGTTTCAAGTACTTTCTTGATAGTTCTGAGGAAACAACCCTCCAAACCTGCTGCTTCATTTGAAGGATTCATTTTACAGTGAAAGGTTAAGCTCCTTAATAAAGAGGCACATATGTATTTTTTACACTCAAGAGCTCACTTCCTGTCACTGGGTTGTTACAGTGCTGTTTCTAGTTCTAAAAGGCATATGAAGACTATTTTTACCTTTTACCCATTTGTTCCCAATGTACATATTGTAATGGCAATTAGTTATTTTCAATAAAAAGGCAAACACAAAATTCAAAATCAAACCACCCACTGTGGCATGGAGAAGGTGGATCCTTCATAGGATCAAAAATGTCCAAGCAAACATACAGTAGTGTTCGTCACAATAAAAGTTTGTGTTTATCAGTATCAGCAAAAATGAGTTTGGAAATATTGGCATATCTCAGCAAAGATTTGACATCATAAATCTATAGAGGTTATGAATATAGTTGGTAAAGAATAATGTCGTAGATGAAGTCACGGTACCTGTGGGGCCTGAGAAGGTTCAGAGAAGAAGCAGCTCCTGACCTCAGGGTCAAAGGTCACATTCCCAGTGTCAAACAACCTCTGATAACCACTTGACTACACACAAAAACAAATACAGAGATGCAATAAATCGCATGTACTTCATCTTACTTTGTTTAAAACTTTGTAGCTAGCTATCATACTTTGCTTTTTGCCCGCTCATTGTCAAGGAATTGGTGCTGGTCTTGGTTTTGGTCCTGATCCTGATCTAGATCCTGCTTCTTCCAGCGTAAAAACTCTTTGAAGGAGAATGGGTTCAGCTCCTCAGCATCAACCTCCTCATCTGTTGAAGGATCAGAGTTTACAATCAACAGTGAACAGCAGGGGGCAGCATCCTGCTGCATTGTTAGCAGCAGTCATACCTTTGAGCAGGTAAGGGAAGGTCACTGGCAGAATTTAGATTGTTTTAAATATCAGAAATGTATTTGAATAAAGATAGCACTTATTTATTTGTGGGGAGAATCTGAAGATTCATCCACACTGAAAATAGCAATTACAGCTCTAACTTAATGCCAGAGGGTCTCAGAGGCACAATTGGTCACTTGATTACTTCAGCTGTTATCCACCATTAAAAAAGACATTCAAATGAGTAAAAGAGCCATGCTGAAATGGAGAATATGTAAATACAACATTTCAAAACACACAAGTGACCAAAGACACTAGGACACAATGCTGATTGAAGTAATTATTCATCTCTTGAGAGCGCACTTACACTTAGAAATCCATACCATTCCCAAGCACACTTGACTCCCACACTTGTTTGACTAGTGCCAGCATAGCCCTTCCTTGTACAGATGCACCAAGTAGGAAAACTGGGCCTTACCCATGTTTAAAATAACAATTTACTCAACTTCTGATAACCATGTTTTTTTCAATACTTCTTTTGGTACAAGACTCCCACTGTGTCCACATTTTCTCTTTGTTTGACCATTAAAAAAAAGATCAAGGGGTGACTTCCTATTCCAAGAAAAAAACAACCTCTTAGATAAAGCAGTTAGGTGTAAGTTCACTGGACACAACAGATAAACATCAACTTGTAGCATTAGCTCATGCCGAAGGTTAGTGTTTCATCAACAGGGCTGATGTTGGCCAAGACTGATGTTAAACCGATGCACTGAATCCCAACTTCCTTGGCCTTCACACTGTTGGAAAAGGTGGGATTCTGCATGATATGGTAGCTCATGAACAAGCACAAGTACACAACCCTGACATAACATACAGTGCTGTGAAAAGGTATTTGCCCTCTTTCTGATTCCTGATTTTTTTGCATATTTATCACACTTAAATGTTTCTGATAATCAAACCAATTTTAATATCTCACAAAGACAACCCAAGGTTATACAAAATCTAGTCTCTAAATTATTTTATTCAATAAAGTCCAACCACTATTTTCAGTTTGGTTACTTGTAAATTTCTATTCACACTGTTGTTAAATTACAATTTCAAAAACTTAAAATTGCTTAGTTTCTTCTATAAAAATTAAAGACTATTTCTTGTGAATTTCCAACTTTTTACACTCTGAAATTCCAAGTTTGTTTTCGTGTTGTTTTCTTGTAAACATATATAACTTTTTAATCTAAAAGATTTGGATCCCCCCCCCCCCCCCCAAAAAAAAAGAAATAAACTTTTTGCTCAAAATGAACTGATTCTCATTTTTATCCTTTTTGGGTGGCCCTAATACATATGTTTTCTAATCATACATTTAGAAATATATAAATATGTACATCTAATTTTGACAATCGGGCACACAGGGTCCCACATCCCCTGAGATCTAAGGCACCCCCCTACCCCAGGTAGGGAACCACTGATCTAACGCATAATGCTCAATGCTGTTCAGCCCTGTTTTTGGTCTCAACCAGGTCCTTATGAAAATATAAGTTTCATGAGGGTTGTGCCAGTACCAGATTTCTAAATGATACAATACTTGTAAAAGTCAAACAACATGCATACCTGTTTAAGTACCACAGCAAAAACAGCAGTCTAAAGCTGATTTTAAACATGCACACCCGATAATTTCAGGAACTTTACCCCTGAAAATTTCCTGAGTTGCTTGTTCATACTTCAGTGCTTCTCAAATGTGCCTTGAGGAAAGTCTTGGTGTGCTGTGAAAGTGCAACCTTACTACTACAACTATACAACACCTAAGTTACTGTGTTAAAGAGGTTTTTCATATAGACATGGATATGGTGCCTTAATTTTGGCTTGATCTTAGCTGTGCCTTTGGCAACCAAAGGTTGAAAACCACTGCTGTAGCCCCCTGAGAAAAATTCAGGATTTTTTCATTACTTTTGTGTATGTGTGAATTAGACACCAAATACTGAGATTTTTGATTTTAATATTCAAAAATTTCACTTCAACTCCTTGACACTGTCTCAAGTTCACAAATAGACTGTCTAGGTTTTAATACCAAAAAATTGCCAGCAAATTCGTTTGGTTGCACTTTTAATGGACTCGCTCCTCTTTAAAACTCCTGTCCTGTGAAATTGATGAAGTTTTCAAAGCTTTGAAAAATCCTTGATACCATGGAACACAGTGTCTAAATTCTGTCAAGCTCTTAGCTCATTTTAACATCATACCATGTCAAATTTTGTCTGTTTGACACTTTGAGATTATTACGTACAGTGCCGGAATATCGTACATCTTGTTTAATGAAAAAAATATAGGAAAACAGCAAATTTATAAAAATTGAAAAACTGCTGGATATTCACTTCAAAGCATAGAGGGTATCCTGTTCGCCCTTACGTCGAATGTAACCACATTTTTAAATAAAAAACAAAAACATCAACGTTTTAGTTCATCTTCAGACAAAAATGCACTGACCGTCTGTGATGATCAGGGTTTTAGCTGTACTTCTCTGTTTAGACATGACGTCAGAACACCGGGCTAACTTATAGACCGCTTGTCCTCGGTTATCGGTTAGTTATTGATCTTTTTCGATCATCTTGTCCTCCATCGGGTCCCACTGTGTCTCTCCTGCAGAACAACAAACATACCCGGAAGTGTTCCCGTCAGTCTCGAGGTCACGTGGCCTGTTCTCTGATTTCTCGTTGGCTGCGATGGTCACGTGACGCAAGAGGAAAAATTCGACAAACGTTTCCTCTGCGATCCCGGTAAAAAAATTCCCCACACGTGTCTCGTTTCTCTGCTGAAATCAGGTTTGTAAACCGGGCTTTATCGTGCATTCACAATTCAGACCATTCTTGGTTACTCCTCCTGTATTTTCAGGTACAGTGGATTCGGAGCGGGATTTTTAAAACCAGGTTGTCATTGAAACTAATCGAATAACACTGATATAAATCACTTCGTCTGTGTCATCGGCTGGCGATCAAGCAAAGTGAACAGTTCCGGACTACTTATTTGATCAGGTCGTGTTGTGAATTAAAACATCCCAGCCTGCAGCGAACTTCGTTTAAAAACAATCCAATTTAATGTCACTCCATCAGCCCGCAGATAGACACAGTTTTGGATGCTACAGACATTTTAGTGATATTACACGGGGAGATTTCATAATTTGCAGCTGTTTGATTAGTGCCGAATTGATGAGTTGACCAACCTATATTTAATGCAATGTTTACATTTTTCTTGTGTGAGTATTCCGACTGAACAGGCAATGGTATTTGAAATTGTGCTGTTTTGAAATGTAGTTTGGCTATTATGCCACTAGTGGAAAAGCAGCGAAAGTAAAGGCTGGTAATAAATATCATTGGTGAGCAGTGGCGCAAAATGTGGGTATGCACTATATGCGGCGCATAGGTGCGCCGAGCTAGGGGGCGCCAAAGCGATGGGGTAAAATTATTTCGAGTTGGCATTTTCTGTATTTAACAGCTGTTTGCAGTATTTTTGAAACCTCCTGAACACAAAGTTTATGTCATTCATGTGAGGATGGAGAGAAAGAGGAGAAGGGGGGGGGGCACCTGTAATGTCTCTGCATACCCCTCAGAAAGTAGATAGTTGCGCCCCTGTTGGTGAGGAGAGGTGTCCAGACTCCCAGTATAACCAGTATGATCTCTTGTTTGAAATTTTACAGATCTGGAGGATGTCCAAAGACATTCTGCATGAGGGGGAGCAGCCCCAGTCTGGTTCAATGTCCCCGCCTCAGGCCCAGGCAACACAGTCAACTTTGTCCCCATCCCAGGCCCTTTCGACTCAGTCCCCATCTCAGTCCAAGTCCCAGTCCCAGTCCCAGACAGGTTCCTCCAGTTCCTCAAGCGGGCCTTCCTCAGCTAGCCAGTCGTCCAGTGGCTCAGGGACACTGAGCAGTGTGGACACCATCCCTGTCACCCTTGCATCTGTCCCAGAGGAGCCAGAACTACAACCCTGGGGTCGCCTGCTTCCCATGGCCAAAGGCTTCAGAAGTCATGGTGAATCCACCATTTATATCTTGACATGCTGAGGGCATCTTCCAATGTTTGAGCCAAAACTAATTATAATTAGCATTTTTGGTATTTTTTTAGTTTAAGTATACAAGGGGACATCTGTCTCTAATGCCAGTGCTTATATGAGTCCAAATATTAGTCCAAATCCTTGTATAGATTATGAAACATGCTTACTATGAGGACAGTAGCCTCATAGTTCTGCTAGTCCTTATCTAAAGACACTAACACTTGGGTAATATTTCTCAAAAGGGAGCAATGCTGTTTAGATACAATCATAGATACAATGGCTGCAACAAGGCTATCGCCCAAAACAACTTATCCATCTTATTTTAACTCTGCAAACTCATTTTTTTAACAATTAGGCTAAATCTCTTTTTGCCAATTTTGTTTGTTTGTTACAGACTGTGTAGAGGATCAGTACCTGTTTGGACGGGACTCAAAGTGTAACTATGTGCTGGATGATCCAGATGACAGAGGATCCAAAAAATTTAGGATATATAGCAAAAAGCATTTTAAAATTTTTAGGGTAAGTTCACTTCATAATATTAAAATATCTGATGACCTATCTGATTTGCCGATATCTGTTTACTGTTTAGTCTGACAGAGTTGTTTGTCCACATGTCTCAGGAGGGAAGCGAGGTGTTTGTGGAGGACTACAGCAACAACGGGACATTTATTGATGGGATTCTGATCGGCAAAGACAGGAAGTTACCCCTTGTCAACAACGCAGTGCTCTCTCTGTCTGAAACTCGCAACAAAGGTGAGAGACTGAGCACAACCAGCTGTGTGCAAGTTACCATATGTTTTAAGTTATGGAGTAAAGTCCACTTTAAACCCTTTACTGAAACTAGTCAAGTGCCACCTTATATTGTGTCATTATTTAGTTGCACAGCAGAGACACAAGGCTCAATCTTAACTAGTAGAGTCTAATGACCAAACTAATGGAAATACGGCTGATGCAGCCCTTATCTGAACTAAACCAGCTGTCACCTCATACTGTCTGTCTGTTTGTCTACAGTCTTTGTCTACATCGACCTGATGTCAGATGAGGAGTCCAGTCTGCCCAAAGAGCTTCGGGAGAAATACGTGCTGACTCGGCGAATCGGCACGTGAGTCTGGCTCTTGCTTCTGCTGCTGTGATGTCACTTCCTTTGCCCTCCAACTCTGTTTCTGACATCAGAGTGTGTGTGTTTTTCAGAGGAGTGTGTGGCGAAGTCAAACTGGCCTTTGAGAGAGCCACCTGCAAAAAATTTGCAGTGAAAATAATAAACAAGAGAAATTTCCAATCGGAAGGGGTGAGTCATCTGATTGTCTGAGAGCTGTCCATCTTTCAACTCCTCAGCCGTCTTTCACTTTCTTCCTTTGATTCCTGCGATTAATTGTAGCAGTTACAAGGTACAGTTTGAAAAAAAAGAAACACCATTGTTTGTTTACTCGATGAACTGGCTATGGGCAACAGTAAAATTGCCAAACAAATTACTCGGCTTTTTATGTGCCATTGGCAGACAACAGTGGTGATCATGTGATCTGTTTCTGCCCACCAACAGACGGCGACCAGAAACGCACAAACTGAGATAGAGATTCTGCAAAGGGTTGACCATGTGAGTTTGACAACGAAGTATAAGAGAATTAACTCCACAGATCGAGCCTTTGTTACAAAGTTCTTTATTTATTCTCTCCTCTCCCTTTTGTATCTGATCAACTCTTCTCTTCTCCCTGTTTCTACCCTTCCTTTATTGCTGCTTCTCCTCCACATTTCCTCTCCTTTTCTTCTTCTTTCTTCCTGTTGTTTCCTGTTTTCTTTTTCCTTGATTCATATCCCTTTCCCCTCCTGTCTTTGCACTCTAATTTTTCCTCTTTTTTCTTCTTTTCATATTACCTTTTTCCTTTTCCTTGAATGTCCCTCTCTCCTGGGCCATCTTCTTCCCTCTTAATCTTACAATCTTTCTCTTATATTTTTTCACCTTATCTTTTTGTTTCCTCTCCTGCTTTCATATCTCCTTTCCTTATTTCCTAATCTTTGCCCTTCCTCTTTTCAAACTGCTCCCCCTTTGTCTACTCTTGTCCTTTTTTCTCTCATTTTTTTTAACTCTTTCTCCCCTTGTGTCCTTACACTGTCTCCTGTCTTCTCCTTTTTCCTTTGTTTCCTGGCCTCCTCTCCCCTTTTCTCCTCTTCTCCTTTCCAGTTTTTTTTTACTTTTCTATCCTCTTTTATCTCTTTTTATCCTCTCTTACCTGACTTCTATTCTTGTTTTTCCCTCCCACGTACCCCCTTTCCTTGTTTTGTTTTGAATTCTTCCCTTGTTCTCCTTTTCATATTTTACACCCACCCCCCCTCCCTTATTTCTCCTCTCCTCTCCTCTCCTGCAGCCCTGCCTCATAAAGACAGAGGACTTTTATCAGACTGAGGACAGCTACTACATTGTTTTGGAAATGTATGTAACATTAACCATTTGTCCCTTCAGACTTTTTTAAAACTGTTCTCATTCATCTCTGTTGTTTTATTAACATTCCCCATCTTCCGGCTGGATCACATTGATTGTAAAGAGATACTTTGAAAGATTATGATGATTAATAACAGTGTATTGGTATATGTTTCAGAACCCTTTAGGAACTGACGCATCCTTTTATACATACCAGTGCAACCAATGTAACAGAATACAATGTTTGTATAGATTTATTCATGGAATTGTAATCTGCCTTTTCTAGGATACGCTTGAGTAAAGCTGCCACCATTGTCCACTGCATGTAACCTACAGATGAGGACAAAATTATTTTGCCGCACCTGAAAAACAAAACCTACAGGGGTCTACATTATTAACCCCCCTGATGCTAATGGTCAATAGTGTCTCCATTTTGCTGGATAACAGCCTGCAGTCTGTTGTAGTTTTCAGCAAGTCTCAGACTCATCTCCTGAGGAATCCCAGCCCGTTCTTCCTTTGCCAATCTCTCAAGCTCCTCCAGATTTGATGGTCTTCTGGCATGGCCCTCGGTCTTCAGTTCACCCTACAGATTTTCAAAAAGGTTCAAGTCAGGCCTTTGTGTAGGCCAGTCACTAGCATTCACTTTGGTCTTCTGTAGGTAGTTCTTCACCAGGAGCCACGTATGTTTTGAATCATCTTGTTGACAATTTAGTCCTAATCTGTATGCATTGCAAGTAGCCACTTTGTTGCATCAAATTTGCTGGGTTAGATGCAACAGAGCCTTGGTTTGTGGTGCCACTTTTTGCCAGCTTTTCACTCTTTAGGTCATAATAATAAAAAAATATGATATACTATGAAGTGAATAAAACTAGAGGAGTGCTGGTTTAATTGAAAGACCTCAGTAAAAGAAAAAAGTGACCGGCAGAGGTGGGCAGTGCCTCTCTGGCCTCTAGGTAGTTGTTAGACTCTTTCTCTCATGCTTACTTTGTCCCTCCTCACCTGTCTGTCTCTCTTTCTGTCAGGATGGAAGGAGGCGAGCTCTTTCACAAAGTTAAGACACAGCAGCAGCTCAAAGAGTCAGTCGCCAAACTTTACTTTTACCAGATGTTAAGAGCAGTGGAGGTGAGGAACTGACACAGTTACTATGGAAACCAGCACACACACATCTCTGTTGTATTTAAACTTGCGCTTGTATGTTTCTGTGTAAAGTATCTCCACAAGAATGGAATTATTCACCGTGACCTGAAACCGGAGAACATCCTGCTGTCCTCTCAAAATGACACCTGTCTCATAAAGGTACAAACACCCACATCAGCATCCTCATCTTTAGTGTCTCGTCTTGCATTAACACATTTCTGTCTTTCTGTGTTTGTGTATCAGGTGACGGACTTTAACCAGTCAAGGATCTTGGAGGAGGCCATGTTGATGAGAACTCTGTGTGGGACTCCTTCTTACTTGGCTCCTGAGGTCTTCACTCACGCCTCCACCACAGGTTACAGCCTTGCCGTGGATGCATGGAGTCTAGGAGTCCTGCTGTTTGTCTGGTAGGCTCGCTCGTCCCACAGACTAGTCCCATTCTCTCACTCTATGACTGAAATGTTTTTAACGTTTGTTCAGCTGTTAATATACTTCTCCCTGTCTGTCTCTCTATTTCTGTCTCTACCTGTCCAACTGTCCCTCTCTAAACCTGTCTCTAATTTAATTTCCCTGTCTCACCAACTGTTTGCCACATGTTTCTCTCTTCCTATCTTTCTCTACGCCTCTTCATCCCTATGTGTGTCTCTTAATGTACCCGTCTCTCTCCCCTGAATGTATTATTTGTCTCTCCCACTGCTTCTCTCCTTGTTTTTCTCCGTCTACCATTGTCTCGCTTAACCTATTCATCTCTCTGTCTCTTTCTTCTTCTGTTTCTCTCTCAACTTATTTTTCTCTTTCAGTCTGGGGGGATATCCACCTTTTCATGAGAGTTTCAGCAAAAAAACAATAACAGAACAAATAATTGGAGGAGAATTCACAATGGTGCCGTCAAAGTGGAAAAATGTCTCCGACCAAGGTACTACTGCTGTTCCAAGGTATGCCACCTTTCCTACTTTACTGTTGGTACTAAGTATGTGTTTGTTTTACAGCCAAGGATGTTGTTAGGAAACTCCTGGTTGTTAATCCAACTCAGCGAATGACGATTGAAGAGGCCCTCCAACATCCCTGGCTTCAGGTAACTACACCTCATAAACGGTACTGCAGTAATACTGCAGTACAGATGCAGCCCTTCTACAACAGTGTAACACTTGTGCAAATGTCAGTGTTGTGTGATTTACTTTTACTTTGTTTTATTCTACATAAAGGGTCACTTTTGGCTGATTGAATTACTCAGGACCCCTGGTAAAATGCAAGGACATCCAGAGCACAACCGGGGTTGTGCCAGTCCTCCTTTCTTCCCGATGGTGCCCTCAGGCGGCTTACTCGCCACATCTACGCCTTACTTCAACCTAAATTTTTGGCCCAAACAAGCCTAAAAGTTCTTAAAGTATTATGAAAGTTATAACAAAAAAATACCCTTGACTTTCAAAACCTAACACATTAGACTGATAATATCATATTGGGTACACCTCTGAAGGCTGAAGTCTTTGTGAAAGTTAAAAAAAAAAAAAAAATAGGTACTGCCGTATTTTTGCTTCTTTCCTCATTTCCACTGTTTTGCTATATTGTTAAGACTGTAGGTGAAGCACAAGAACGATCTATGCTCACATGCAGTGGACATTTTGTTTTTTATGGTTTGGTATCTTGATTAAAAAGAAAGATGTAATCGCAATGCCAAGGAATTTAAAGTGTTGTATATCTTATCAGATTAAAAGTAAAAGTAATCTTATTGAAATCATTATTACATTAAAATATTACTTTAAGGTGAAATGATAAAAACAACCCATTCATTAACTGTATTCAAATCTTTATATCCTTCCTTCCAGTTGTCATTAGACTGTCAGGGAGCCACGTCTGTGTCTGGCTCACACTTTTGTGTGATGTTGCCAGGCCCTGTCTACCATTAAACTGGTGTTAAAAAGTGGAAGGCCCAGGTGCAGGGTGTGAGTCTGAGTCTCTGCTACTCAGACTGTTTTTACTCCTTCTCTGATTGTGTTTAGGACCCGTCAATGTTGGAAACAGCCCACAGACTTATGTACCCACCTGCTGATGCAGCCGCTGGTGATGCAGATAAAGATTCTCCAGCAATGGTAAATGCGCACGCGTTCATTAGCTTCTTGTTTTCCAAATCACAGATGTTTACTTATTTTGAGGTAGTAACCTGGGCTCCTCTCCTCAGCAGGAGGCAGCATCATCATCTGGAGCGTCAGGAAGGAAAAGAGGTAGGGATAAGGGAGACGAGAAAGATGAGGAGCAACCTGCCAAACGAAGACAAGCCTCACCTCCTGCCCCACTTTAGAGGACCAGTTGTACATCATCTGCCCGTTCAGAAGAATTCTGCTGCCAGCCAAGCAAAAACAATGTCAGAATTAGGATATGTGAAAGAGTTAAGTAAAGAAGTTATTGTTCCAATAAGAGGATTTTCATGTTATTATGACACAAAACGTTAGATTTTTTTTGTTAAAACAATATTCCTTTTTTTATGTTGTGTTCACCGCTTCTTTTAAAAAGGATAGAACTTTTATTGTGACCACATAAAGTTTTACATTAAGACTTTGTTTTATATTTACAGTCATCCTTGTCTCACTTGTAGCTTCTCTTTTCATCAGTCTTCATCATACTATGATATACATAGGACAGTGTCAACTACAGTTATTATACTAATACGTGGAGAGTGTAGATTTAGATTATCAGTAAAATACCAAAAGCCATCGAGTATAAATACTGGATGCCACAAGAGTATTTCATGGTTAAAATATTCCAGTTTTGTAATAATCAAATTTCACATATCAGATGTAAAACCCCATGAGAAATCACATAGGACGTATTCAATCTCAGTAGACTTCATCCATAAGACATCGAATAAGTTTTTTAAGTATTTAAATTTTTTTCTAAGCTGATGTTTGATGTAGGTGGGAGTGAGACATCTTGTTCATGTTGCATTTCTAGCTCTAACAATCAGGCAGCTGACCAATGAGACAAACACAGACCACATGGTGAAAACCAAATAGTATGTTGATGTAACACCAAAGTTTTGTGCCATAACTTAAAAAAATGTATTTTATAATAACTTGGGGGAAAATGTAAATAATTTAAAATGTGTTTTGTTAAGATCATGTTTACAAGATATTTTTTGTTTTCTCAGGCATGGCAGCGTTAAGCTACTGTACTCTTCACTACTGAAGCACTGTAAATAAAATCTATAAAGTTTCTATTAAAGCTTTTGTAATTTTTCACTCTTTTGCCTTTACTGTTTTTATTTTCCTTTGGGATTTTGAGACTTTATGTATTAATTTTATTTTATTTTTAAGATTTACTCTGGGGATACTATTCCTTTATTTGACAGGACAAACAATAAAGTTGTAAAATGAGTTAAGAGGATGGATAGTGATGTGGGAAAGGCCACAGGCTGCCTGCCTTGATGACTGCATCCTCTGTACATCATGGACATAAACCACTTGGCTACTGGCACCCTGATTTGTTGATTTCCTTTTATAGACTTCAAAATTTGAATTTGTAAGGTTTGAAGTTGGTCAGTTACCAGATACACAAGCAGTAGGAGACCTTTTTGGGGGCAAAATACTAATCTTGTGAATTTAAAATGTCATGGGTATGAAATTTGCCTTGCTCCATAGGAATGGCCTCAATTTTTTGCTCACATACCATGAGGAAAGAAAAGGAGGGATCATGATAGCAGGGCATGAATTTCACTGTTTACAAATGCATAGGATCAATGTCAGTACAATAAAATTATTTCTCTCTTATAATAATCAAACAGTGGCACACCATATTACATGAATGGAGTTCACAGTGCAGGTCATAGCTTGACATAGCAGTTGCCTAACAGGCTGAAACAGCTGCAATGCAATTTTCTAGGCAAATGTGGGTTTTAAGTATGCAAGCAGCAGAATTGTTAAATGTTGGTAATAACTCTGAAGTAGGTATCTTAACAGCAGTTGAGCATATAACCAAAACAATGGCAGTAATTGGGATATGAATTTGTGGTTAATAAAACTTTGATGAATTATTTTTAAAATGCTTTTTGTTGTTCTGTACAGGGGTCTGGGGAGGTGCCTTCATGCTGTGTTTGATGTTCAGTGTGGGTAATTAACCATTTAAACTGATGGGACAGATCCACAGACCCCCTATCCATGCAGTGTTCTCACCCCTTATATTGCTGATTATTATGCACAAATTGTCTACAAACACAAGAGTTCATACATGCATGCATCTCCCAAATGTCTCCTTTGTATTAAGTTTTTTCAGACTTTAACTGCATAAATTTAAGAGAGAATTTACATGTCTTGTAATACATATCAAATGTGCTTTTACTAGCTCTATCACATTGTACGTGTTGTGTATATAAAATGTTGAACTCTAAAAAAGTGGAGAACACAAAACATTTTGAGGTCAAATATTAACAGCTTAACTTTGAGGTCAGCAGATACGACTGTGCTCTATCAGGATTCACGGTGGTACTCTTGTGTGATGGTGCAGGTACAAAGATCAGGCAAGCAAGTTAAACTTGTGTGAAAATAAATCTTAAACTTTATTTCAGTTCATTACAAAGATGATTCAAACTTAACACATCTGACATTCATAATGTTAATACATTAGCTTAGAACCAGATCAGTAAAATGATGAGATCAGTTATCTTTTTTTCAGGTCTGTTCTCTGCTCTCACAGTCCAAACTAAGGGTCCGTTCGAATAGTCCAAAAAATAACCTCCTAAGTCCTTTCCTATTCACTTGTCCTTAACCCCGACAAAAAACGTCACAGGATTAAGGAGAGGTGAGAGTAAGAGGATAGGAAAGGAGAACTGTGGTGATTAAGGAATCCGACTGCATTTTCCCTAGGCCGATGTTACGGACGTGACGTGTGTTTTTTGTGTAAAAACTACAATTTAACATTGATGGACTACAAAATTCGCATCCACCACTCGGTGCGTTCTTTGTGTTGTTATGTGCTGCGAATGAAACGCTAATACTTCAGAGATAAATCTGAGCTCATTAAGATTTTTATATGTCAAAGTCTCTTCAGGAAGAGAAACTATGACTGTAAACATCCAGAACAGCAGAAACTTTTCTCTTAATCTGAACTTTCTGCTAAGTCAATACAACGAGATGAATAATGTTCAAGTCCTTTTATTTCACAACGAATAGTTTTGCTTTATTCCCTACCTATCCATTTTTTCTTTAATTTTCTCGTCTCTGTTCATTTTATGACAGAATCTATTCTGATTTCATCTTCCTTTCAGCTCGTCATGTGAAAAGCTCTATAAACCGCGTCTTCCCTGTGTAATTATGATGATAGATCTAATATTCACAATATAGCAACATGCCGACTTTATCGCTTTAATTGGTTGTGATTTTCAAACTTTTATCACATTTACTTTAATATTTCAAAAAAGCAAAACAAATACAGTTTAAAATACTGACTGATCGGTTTACTGTTTGAATAAAATGGAAATGAGAAGAAACGAAATCGTGATCATTAGTTGAATGATAAAGTTGTCATGTCTGTAGTATTCCTCTGTTCATCCCTACTCCCTTCCGTTTATCACATGGATTATAAGTTTGACAATGAATGTTACGGTTTAAATCGGGGCTAGTAGAGTTACAGTCAAGTTATTCACTTGTTCTGATGAGCAGTCAACAGGTGCATCACTTTAAATGAAGTTTACACAAATCATTGTGGGTCATCTTTTCATCTCTCCTTTGGTAAAGGATGGTCCAGTGTTTCCTAGGCTAAAGGAGATAATAAAGGAAATAACGAAGCTCCTTTCCTTTTCAGTTGGAGAATTCGAACGGCCTTTATCATGGCCGACACTAAAACGCTTCCGGGTCGTTTCACTCAGTTAGGAACCTTCTTAAGCAAAATGGACTTTTAGAACGGACCCTAAAACCTGGGGAAGCAGCATTCATTTTTAACAATCCACAGACCTGAAATAAGCTGTAGATTTTGCTCAATCAAAGCTTCAAACTCTTATGTTAGATTTAGAAGTGCAAATGCATCTCATGCTGCTCTGTAATCATTTTTAGTTTAATCTTTTTTAATGTTAGAATTTTCTTTTTCTTTATTCTTTCCTTCTATTCAGTTTGTTTCTGGTTCTCATGTCTGTTTTCTGTGAAGCTGCTGATAGAACAAAAATCTGCCTTCAAATCATTTATAACAAATTTCACTTTAAAAAGCTCTGAGTATTTTGTTACTGCATTTCTGCTGATGCAAACATTACATCTGAAACCACTAAATCACAGAAAGCTTAACATTTTTAGTGTAAAGCATGTTTTTTTGTCAAATATGTTATTGATTTGAAAAATGTCATCTGATATTGTGATTAAATATATTTTAGACTCTGGTGAATTCTTAGCTTCTTGATTAAAGGTTTAATCAAACAAAGGTTTGTCCAACGGAGGGAACAAAAACCTGAAAATCACCTGAAATCTTCATCACCATCATCTTACTTAAAACCTCATTACAGCATGATGATGTCACAGCCTAGCTTTGCGGCGGTCTCTGAGAGCGTACAAGATGGTATGTGCTTGGTCAAAGGAATCTCCAATGGCGGACTGAACTCTGTTCTTCCATCGCTGCAGCTGTGGACGCTTCTGCAGGACGTCCCTGTCTCCCCCCAAAGGCTGCAAAGAAGCACACTGAGCAGGCTCAGAACAGATAACCAAGTGTAAAACAACATCAGTAAATATCTAGACCAATCACGGCCTCTGACCTGCATGAGCTCACAGATGGCGAGCAAGTCTGCCAAAGTGATGTCATCACCGCAGAGGAAAGGCTGTCGGCGGAGAAACATGGACTCCAGTTTGTCCAGAGTGTCATCAAGCTGAGAGAGAGCTTGATTTAAACGCTCCTTGTCCACCGGAGAGCCTGTCTGTATTGGGATGAGCACCTGTGATAGACGGGTGGAGAATGCGTCACTAAAACTGATCAATCATTTATAAATAAGAGAATCAGTGAGAGGACTGGATGAACTATCCCTGATAGCTCAGGCTCACACAAAATGGGACATTTAAGGCATTGTTTTAGTCTAATTCTTAACATAAGGCAACACATGGGTCAACTATGCTTCATTTGCCTTTAATTAAGCTTTAATAATGTATTAGTTGAGTAAATTTTAAATCATACCTAACTGCACTGTTACTTTTGACTTCAAATTTACTGTCTGAGGGGAAACTTGCTTTGCACCTAGGTAAAAACCATGAAAAATAAAAAACAGACAGCCTGAGCCATGACTGAATCTGAACCAAGAAGAGGGTTGGAGATGTGTGCTTGGAAAAAAAATAGAGGCATAAAGGCTATGACGGCTTTTATTTTGAAGGACATGACTCCATCACATATTCTTTTCATCTAAAGCCCAAACTGCCCCATTTTTTCATTAAAAACGTTTGGTTATGATTGAAAAATATAAGAGATTTGGGTCACAATTTGTCATTAAGGCAGAGGTAGAGGGTTCTGATTTTAGACCAGTCGAGAGCCACTCAATTAAAGCTACATACTGGATAATTTAGAAATAAGTCAGGTAATGGCTTGAATGATAGAAAAAAAATCAGCCTGTTAGATTTGACCTTTGGTGACCTTAATATTCAGGGCAATAGGAGCTCAAATCAGGACTCTGTATGATATCTGTAGCCTTAGCTGTTACTCTCTTACAAAAGTTTTGAGACTAATCAAGTAAAACTCTCACTGAATTTCTTATAAACCTTGTTATATTTTAACTCCAATTCTATCTTCTCTTGCCTTTCCCAAAAATATGTTTCAATTTTCTCCTACAAAAGCCCTTTTCATACTTGCAAAAAACTTCTTAAAATTTCTAAATTTACCTGGATGAGCTGCATATGTGAAGACAGAGTTTTTCACCCTGACTTTACCCTGAAATGTCCCTGCTAGCCTCCATGTATTTTCCCCATTCCCACCAAGTATAGGAAATTTCCAGCTGTAAGGGACAAAAGTGAACAAGAAAGTCAGTGAATGCTCTGGGTAGATAATCCTGAAATTATACAGAATTTCAGGGTTGGATGTGTGAGAAGGGCCAACATGTTGCAATCCAAATGCAAGCATTTTGAATTGCCTTTTTTTGCTGAGTATGTAGTTTGCATGTGAAAGTATGGATCTGTAAAGTAAAATTTTAAGTGTTAATATTGCTTGGTAACAATTAGGGAAACAATGAGATGAGGGCGACTGGCAGGCAGTTTTAAGGAAGTAAAACTCTCTCATGTACACATGTATGAACTGAGAATTTAAGCATGTACCTCCAGTATGAATACTTTGGCAGCATGTGGTCGTGTGTTGCTGTGATGCCAGGCTGTGTATTCGTCCACTCTGGCTCGTCTCTCTGCTTGGCGTGGATACCAGTGCTCTGGGACGTCATACTTAGTGACCAGGTATTTCATGATAGCATCACTGTCATACAAACAAAGACACAAAAACACAGACACATTCAGATCAGATCCAGTTGGTCATTTACAGGACCTTTGAAATTTGGTATGGATGAAGTTTGACATTTTTACTTTCACTAATTGAGAAATAAACACAAAGACATTCTTTAAGAAAATGTTTGTATAAAATAAGTCTGGTGTGTTTTGTGGTAAGTTTATTTCTTGGTATTTAAGGAACATTTACAATAGAAACATGTAAAAAGTATAGAGCATGCCGCATGAATGAGTTTAAGATGATTTCTCTTCTCAAGCGCTCGTGCTTGTGTACGTGCGCGCACCTCTCCGTGAGGACGAAGCCGTTGTCGTCCATGACAGGAACTTTCTGCATAGGGTTCAACTTTGTGAACTCTGGAGACCTCTGCTCACCTGGGCACAAGGAATGATGAATAAGAATTAACCAAACTCCAGTTTAGTGTAAGTGTAATAAATAGAACATAACTTTTCACTTTTCATGAGCAAAATTAACCAGAAGACCATTCTAAATTTTTCTGGGTTTCTCATATTCAGTAATAATGGCATGTTTCCAAGTCTTCCACAGCAGCCAGATGTTATATTGAGTTTAGCTGCAGCTACAACCATAAATGTAAACTAGGTCAAAGTTCGTCAGGGCAGAGGTGATAACTGAAGGAAAGGCAGATACTAACCAAACTTCTGATTTGTACACTACGGCTAACTGATGACAATAATAACCCGTTGACTGCTAAAATAATAAACTAGTTCCCCAGTGGGTTAGTTAGCCTGGTAAACAGTTAGCAGCTCACCTTTCCTTAGAGCCACGGTGCGGACTGTGTGCGGGATTTTGTTGCAGTTGAGCAAGATGTGAACCGCCCGACAGGGCTGGGACAGGAGGTCCAAATACACCTCCACCAGTCGACGAGCTGCCATGGAAAGAAAGCTCTTTGGACAGTCAAGAAAGCGGTGAAACGAACACGTATAGCGGAGAGACCGCAGCTGACTTTCTTCCTCTGTGTGTCAGTTGTCTGTTTACTGGCTTCTGTTGCTCCACCGCGCCCCTGCAGGCCGCTCAGGGACACTGCAGCTATCACATAAAAGCTGGCAATGAGTTGAGAAGGGAGAAGAGAAAATGTTTTGAGGCTGCTCCCAATGAAGAACAACATCATGTAAGGTCAGAGGTAGTGTTGGTACTGAACATAGTCAGTAGGGTTGATCCTCTTGATGTCATTACATAAAGAAATGTTACAGACCAAAGTAAATGTTGGCTTGATGGTCACAAAATGTGTTTTAGTTCATGCAGGCCTGTAGCTTCTCAGCTTTAACCCATTTGTAAATCTTTGCAGTGTGGCCAGCATTAGTTGATAATAAGGAAGTCAAAAGCTTAGCATTTTTAATCACGATTAATTTCAGAATTTCAGAATTTTGGTGGTTAATAGCAATTGGTTACATCCTTTTTGACACATTTTTGAGTTCAGCTATTTTGCATTCAAAACTATTTAGGTGTTGTTTTGGATTTTTACCTCTGCCAAGGAGTATACATTTAGTTAGTTAGTTAGTTAGTTAGTTAGTTAGTTTGTTTGTTTGCGAGTTTGTTTGCGAGTTTGTTAGTCAGTTATTTTGTTTTTTAGTTAGTTTATTTGTTAGTTTGTTTATTTGTTTGTTTTTTAGTTTGTTAGTTTCTTTGTTGGTGAGTTTGTTTGTTTGTTAGCAACATAACTCCAAAAGTTATGGACAGATTTTCATGAAATTTTCATGAAATGTCAGAAATGCCATAAGGAAGAACTGATTAGATTTTGGGAGTGATCCGGATAATCGTCTGATCCAGGAATTTTTTTAATGATTCTTTACTATTGGGAGATAGGCCTAATGTCTAACGGAGGTCTGCGCTATTACCACTTTACACCAGGAGATGGTGGATATGAATAACTTCAATCCCAGCAGCATTTTGGGTGTGTTTCTATACAAAGTTTTGGAGTTTCTAGAGTTTGAAAGACACATGCCCAGTCGAGGAGACTAGTCGGAGCACAACAGAGAGAAAGACAGCGAATTGTAGCGAGAATACTCACATTGCTGGGAGGAATAGAGGAATAATCACCCTCTGCCATGGCGTCCAGTCGTCCATTTAGACCATGGGTGAGACTGTCAGTGCATCTGTTGGCACTGGCAGGCTAGGCTTCCACCATGATTGGATCCAGGAATTTTCTGAAGGATTCTTCACTAATGGGAGATAGATAGATGAGGTCTGTTCTCTCTGAGTGCGTTTCTAGTTTCTACTGTCTTGAACTAATAGTAATTGACTTACTGTTTGGAAGCTTCTAACATGAACTTAACCACGGAAAAGGGAACTTATGGATTGAAAAGGACAAAGTGAACAGTCCACTGGGCTGTCTGGGAGTTTTTCAAAGTGAAAAGAGACATTAAGGAGCAGCGGTGGACTTATTTTATATTATTTTATATCACAGTGGCTGCTGATGTGCTTAACCAAAGTATAGTGAATGATTGTGGACCTTAACTAATCCTTCAGGCGCTACGCATGTTGTATAAAGAGCAACAAGGATAGTAAAGAATGAGGAATAGCACAAACACACCAACACCTTGCTCTTAAAAATCTAAATCTAAGGGCCTAGAGAATTTAACTATTCAGAAGTAATGTATAAGGCAAGAAATGAATTACTTCCAGCAAACATCCAAAAATTCTTTAAAACAGAGGGTGGTTAAATTTTAAGGGTACGTCTGAACCTAGAGAAACTGTGTGCTTTTATAGGAAGAGTAACTGCATAACTATCAGAGCTAAAGTTTCAACAAAGAACTCAAAGCATCAACTTAATTCTGCCCAAAAAACTTTTTATAAACTATTTACAAGTCATCTGGCCTGCTTTGGTGCAGGTTGGGTTGCTTGTAGGATTATAGGAGGCTTTAGGGCAGCACCCTTCAGGCACAAGTAGAAATCATGTCAGAATTACGCAGGTCATAAAAAAGCAATGATGTTACTGATATTACATGTACCACCCAAAGCAACAAGTCACTGACATATAGGAAATATAATCCGAAAGTGTCTGAGCTGACCTTCTGACCTTAAGTCTGTTTATTTAAACTCTGAACAAGAAATAAAATCCTCCAGCCTTTTCTGAAGAATCCAATAGTTATTAATACAAGCTGGGT
Organism: Cheilinus undulatus; assembly: GCF_018320785.1. Classification (NCBI taxonomy): domain Eukaryota; kingdom Metazoa; phylum Chordata; class Actinopteri; order Labriformes; family Labridae; genus Cheilinus; species Cheilinus undulatus. The sequence goes on along the minus strand of NC_054869.1, from coordinate 23,568,457 downwards.
CAAACCAGGTTCAGTTCATTTCAAAAAAAGGATTATCTTGTCTTATTTTGCACAGACAGCCTGTGACACAGCAGCAGACAGGGAGGGAGGGGCTGCACTCACTGAAGTAGCCTGTTGAAATCCTCTTCTCTTCCAGGAACCCCTCATCCTCCTGTAGCTGGTCCTCCCGCTGGATGTTCGACTCCTCTGTCCCACCTGGAGCTTCAGGATTATGCTTAAGGTTCTCCTCTTCAGAGCAAAGGTGAACGCCACCTCCACTTCAGTGCAACAAAGCCATTGTGAGCCTCCCTTTATCTTTATCTGTCAAAATACACCGAAGAAACTGCAATATTATTTATATGAAAGGTAAAAACAGGTGGTTAAATTTTACCCATGCAAAGTGGTCAAGGCAAGAAAACAGTAACAATACAGTTGTATTTTCAGCTGAATGAAGTTAAGGTAATACAATATACTTTGCTTGCAGAATGTCTAAGGCTGTTTATTAACCTGATTAGTTAGCCTGGTTACTGATGTGCATGCATGAAGTCCTAAAGACTAAAGACGTGTTTAAGGAGCATCAAAAGCCTGAGCAGTGTCTGCAGGCTCCACCTATCAGGCTCTGTTTAGATTGAGGATGAGAGGAAGCGTGTACTGTTTAGTCTGTGTCTCATCATGTTGCTGTCTCAGCTGCTCATCTGCTGTCTCACTGCTTTGTCTCTCATCTCTCTGCAAGGTAAGACAGGCACATTACAACACACCTTAACTCCTTTATTGGTATAGATATTTTAAGATCTGTTATATTTCAACATGTGAGAAACTTTAATGGATGAGTCTCTACACAAATAATGTGTACACCAGTGACTGTTTCAATAACTCCTGTCATATTAAAACAATGCACTGCAGCTGATTATTCTTAATAGGTTAGAGTATTGATGATATACATGTGAGTGCATGGACTGTTCTGCAAAGCAACCATACTTCTGTTGTTTCATGGTGTTTATTTTTACTTTGTGACCTGCAGCTGTTCTCAGTCTAAATGTTAATTTGATGCAACATTAGCATGAGAGGATAATACAGCTTCTGGCACCGACCTTTGACCTTTAGAGACCTGTGTGACACCAACACTCTAAGACAGCTTTGCGTGATTGTCATGTATAACTTTATGTTAGATTAATTTATTTTAACATGATCTCGATCCTGACAGCTGAAAACAAGGAATGTCTGTGTTGGTGTGTGTGTGTGTGTGTGTGTGTCAGGAGGCTGTCTCCAGTGTTTTGGTTGTAATGTAGGTGGAGGGCGTGGCAGGGGGCGGGGCTATGTGGAGCTGGGCTGCAGCCAGCCAGAGGTCATCAACTGCAGTCAAACAGAGAGAGGATTCAAACTGAGATACTGCATTACAACATACAGCAGTGAGTACCTGTCTGTGTCTGTCTTATTTTATGACAGTTGTAGTCATTTTCCTAACTCTTTGTTTGGGTTGTGGCAAAATAAGAGGTTTATATTCTGACTGCTAGTCTGAATTATTCACCCTTTATGACCTTTATGACTGATATCGGACTATAAGCTCGACATTAGCTTTTCATTAGCTGGATATTAGTTACACTGCCTTTTAAAAGTGTTCTCCCCCTTGGATGTTTTACCCCAACATTGATTTTATAAAGCAATCATGATGATGGCCTAATCTAGACAGATTTACGCATGTGCCTTATTCCTTTCTTCCTTTCTTGATGATGGATTTAATTGAACTCTGGAGGATGTTCAGTGCTTTGTATTTTTTTTATCCATCCTCTGACTTATACTTTTCAGTAACTTTTTTCTGAGTTGCTTGGAGTGTTCTTTTGTCCTCCTGGTGTAATGGTAGCCAGGAATACTGGTTAACCAGTGACTAGACCTTTCAGGCACAGGTGTCTTTATACTAAAATCACCTGAGACACATCCAATGCATTCAGGTGATCCCTACTTCACTAACTGAGACTACTAGCACCAACTGCCTGGACTTCTGTTGAATTTGGTCCGTCACTTTAAAGGGTGTGAACATTTATGCAGTCACTTATTACCTCACATATTTTCTGAAATCTTTTTTCACTTTGACATAATTGAGTTTTCTGTATTTTTTTCCAAAAACACCAAGTTGTATTTACCAATATTGATTGATAAAGTCAATAAAATGGTAAACCATCAACAGAGGTGAGTATTTCATAGGCACTGTAAATGCATTTTGAGCATCACCTTAAGCTCCTCTGTGGCTCTGTGGTATAAGAACAGCAGCAGGCCAAGGCCATCCATCAGAGCAATATAGAAACATGACAGAAACAGCAGCATCCAATCAGATACCTGTTTTTAACATAAGCTGTTTTCACAGAAAACTCTTGTCAAATTCCTGATTTTCTACTGCTGAGCGGAATGTGTGAACCAATACTGCAAAGTTTTTCACAAAGAAGTTTTCCTGCCAGTCCCCTTAGTAAATTTTCCTCTCCATCATCTCTCTGTATGTTCGTTTTTCTGGGCTTTTAGATGTGACATTCAAAATCTCGTTTATGATACTGGTAAAAATCAGAGATAATCGGTGCCTGTTTTGATACAATGGCAACAAAAAAAGTCCTAGGCAATTCAAGTTTAGGTAATTTCTTATTTTTAATCTTTAAAAAAACAAGGTAAAAAAGACTAAAAATATATATATTCTTAAAAAAATGCAAGAAAACTCTGGCACACTGCCTATGGTCTCAGTGCTGAAATATTACAACCCTATTTGAGCAATTCAAACAGTGTTTTCAATTTTTCTATTTTTATAAATATGACTGAAAACCTGTTTGATTTTAAGCACAGATATGTTTCCATACTATTGATCCTTAAAATCAAAATAAATATTAACTCTGTTGTCCCACAAAGTGAGAAATTTTTCATAAGACACAGTATTACCATTTTTTTTTTCAGAAATGTCTGGAAAGATAAATAACATCAGGCTATCAAAGTAGCAGTGTAAAAACTTAATGAGAAATCATGTTCAAGTGCTCCTTCTGCCTTATTTGCCAGTAATTTAAGAGCTTTGATGCAGGAAAAAATGAATCTATTATCTAAAGGGGTAAGAAAATTTAGATACCAGACAGCAGTATCTCGTCCTATGTATGTAACATTAGATGGATTCTTTTATATGTTATTGGCCTAATTCAAGACTGTAAGTGATCAATCCAAAATAATTGATACTGTCTTGTTTTAAAACAAGTGGCCTCAAAAAGTAGGACAGTTTTTTCACAGCCTTATTTTAATCATTGGTTTGATGACCACAAATACTTGTGCAGCCAAGATACAACTGAGGAGAATCGAGGATATGGTAAAGTTGGCTTCAGGGTTTTTTAAATTTGGGCATCTCCTCAGCTAACAAACAATCAGGACTTTTCTCTCTTTGTATCTCCAGAGTCTCTGGACCTGGTTTTGTCACGTGGCTGTGCTACATCTCGTCACTGTCAGCAGACAGAGCTTCCTGGCATTGCGATGGCCTGCTGTCATTGGTCCCTCTGTAATGGTGGATGGCGATGGGTGGGATCAGTCAGTGCTGCGGTCTTTAGCTTCATCACGAGCTCTTGGTTTTCTCTGCTGGATCTCTGAGTTGGATCATTACTGGACTAAAGACTGGACACACAGAGCAACTGCAACAAGACTTTTAGTTCACGTCTGGTTCAAGTCTCAGTTTTGTGTCACTCTGATATGACATAAATGCGGTGTTAATGTTTTAAAAATTATTTTGTGTTATAGTTGTTGATAGGTATTGGGGGAAAAATAAGTGTTAACTCAATCCTACTCCTTTTTGGCAGCTACACTGTTATGGAGTTAAATACATGCAAAAAGTTTTGTTAATTTGAAAAAAAATGTAACTGAAAAAACAAATTTTAAACTATAAGTTTATGGTTTGATCCTGATTTAAAGAAAAATAAAAACACTAAACTGAAACTACAAATAAGCATAAGAGAAGTTTCTTTCTATCCCAATTTATTTTTTCTTTAGTTCTGTAATTATTGTCCAGGACCGTTCAAATATTTGTTACACTTGGGACCTTTAGTGCATAAAATGCACTCCTCAAACTGTAGCTATTAAAAAGTATTATGCATTTATATTTTAATCATAATTTCATGGAGCTCATTTTATTTCAGCTACATCTAACCTAAATATTGGTTTCTAAGATTCTTGAATTTTTAAAGATTTGACCCTTTAAATGCCAGTTTTTGTCATGATGGCACCATGTTTTCAGGTGGAAAAAAAAACAAAAAAATATGAATTATTTTCAATCTACTACATGAAAAGTAGGTTTTTTTGTTTTGAATTATTACAGCCTTGGATATGTCTATGATTAGCAGCACAGCATACGGATGGGTCCCTGTATCATTCCAGTGGCTGCAGGGGTATATGGCTCGGTAAATGGCTCGCTGTCATCAGACTCCATCACAACATCCAAAGCTGCACTTCATCTTGGGACCATCTTGCCACATTGCCAGGTAAGAAATGAGCAGTTCAATGCAGCTGTGAAAACAACTCGGTATAAAGCTCCAGTTTGTTATTGATTCTGTTTCTGCTGATTGAAGTTGCCCCATATTTTGATTTACTTGAAGTGGTATGCTTGTGTGTATAGACCTGCGTGTGTGTGTGTGTGTGTGTGTGTGTGTATGACATTATGAGCAAAGGCCTTCAGATGCGACTGTTTTTCATTCATTCTGTTTCATGTGGTTGTAGTGCAGAAGTTCAAAATTCAAAGTTCAATTTCAAATTCAATGTCAAAGTTATAAATGTACACACACACACCCCTACACCCCCCCAACACAAATCCATCCATACCCCCCCCCCCCCCAGAGGGAGGGGGTCACATGGGACAGTGCCATCTATTAGAAATAGCATGTTTTTTCTCCATATGCCAAATATGATCAAAATGATGCCATTGGGTGGAGAGTACTAAAAATGATCAATTTCAAGGTCAAAGGCCAGACTGACCCCCAGATATAATAAAATGTATTCATGGCGGGGAGATTACAAAAATTACAGTTTGAGGTCCCAAGTGTGAGTATTTGTCACTGCACAAAAAATAATTTTGCATGAAAATCAACGTTGCTGCTAATCATAGACATATCCCAGGCTGTAATAACCCAAAACAAAAAAATCTACTTTGCATGTAGTAGTTTGAAAATAATTCATATTTTTTCGTTCTTCCACCTGAAAACATGGTGCCATCATGACACAAACCTGGCATTTAAAAGGTTAACATCTTTAAAAATTCAAATTATTTGAAATCAACATTAGGTCAGATGCAGCTGAAAAAGAGCTCCATGAAAGTAGAAGACAAAATATAAAAGTATAATGTTTTTAATAGCTACAGTATGAGGAGCGCAGTTTATGAGCTAAAGGTCCTAAGTGTAACAATTGCTTGTAAACAGTGTATTTTAGACTTTCTCTAGAAGCTGAGCTGCAAATAAAAAGATCAAACAAAAAGACACAATCTTACCAAAATTCATGCCAAATCCATGAACTCAGCCAAAATGATCAAAAAACGAAAAGTGAAAAGCGCGTAAAACGCGCACAAGGATTCCGGGGGGTTAATAAAGTGACTCATCAGAAATCAAGCTCAAAACCCTTGTTTATTTGAATCTGTTTATTTTTATCTAAACCTGTTTGTAATTATCGGTTTCAGATGTAGTTTGACCTTGCCCCCTTGCCGTATTTCTGTAGCTTTTCTGTCACGCATGCGTAATAGCTTCTTGCTCGCCAGCAGCACATTCTGGCTGTATGGGTAGCTTTGGCTGGCAGGCTAGTCTACGTCTGCAGCAATAACGAACCATTTAGCGTTTTTATATCTAGACCCCAGCACCACCGTTAACACGACATTGGTAAACTAAACAATCTGCGCTTGTTGCAGTGGTTACAGCTAGTGCCGTTAGCATCGGCAGCTAGCTTTAGCTTGGCTCCAGCAGTGAGAAACCAAAACAGAGCTAACAGAAGCTAGCCGGAGCTAACGCTGGCTATCAGGTTGAGAGTTTGACAACATGGCGACAGAGGAAAAGAAACCAGAGACAGAAAACATCAAACAGCCTTCTTCATCATCAGGATCGGGAAGCAAGGTAAGTCTGTCCTACTATCGGTGGCCCAGACACCGAGACAGCTGAATCCTTTGACAAGAGGGGTTTGATTTCTAAAAGCTGAACTCTTCAGTCTAGAGCCTCTTTGACAGCCAAAGGTTGGGCTTTATTTTCTTTCAGGTTTATATATTTAGATATATATCATGGGTTATATTTAGCTTCCTTAAGATTTCCATAATTGTGAATTAATCTGAAGCTAGAGTCAGTCCTGATGAAACTGCTATCATTCTGCATATGTTGGAAAAATGAAGAAATAATCAAAACGTGATTTTACTGGAAATGGTGGAGGATGCACTCAGTCTGTATCGTTAATGTCAAACAGTCTTGTCTAAACACTTGAAGATTGTTTGTTTAGAAAACACCAAATTCATTAATATTTTGGAGTAAACCTGCTATGAGGCAAAACTCAAACTATTTGTCCATTAAATGATCTTTAATATGTAAAATGCTTGCTGTCATTCAAACCGGGAGTGAGGGAAAGTACTGCAAATACGTGAAACTTGGGTATTGTGTATTGACCATAATCTAAAGATGTGTTTTCATCTTAAAACAAAGCAACACATCAATACTAGCAATGCACGGATGTATTGGTTTAACATTGGTTAAAAGGTTTTTAACACACATCAATTACCTGCAAATGATGTGGGCCTGAATCAGTTGCAAAAGTTTTTTTCCTGTTGTGTCTTTCCAATTTAATGTAGGCTTTTTGGCACTGCTGATTTTGAGAAGTTTTGTAACTGGGCAGAATATATGACCTGTTGGACAAACTGATCTGTTTTCATGATCAAAGATGGGAGAATATTTTTTGTGTGTTTTAATGTATTTAGGTTTATTTAATAGCAACATTGCAAATGACAACTTCGGCCGGTTACAAACAACTCATAAGCAACTGATGTTTCTTATAAGAGATCATAGCTACTGTATTGTTTTTTTGGTGGAAAGTCACATGTTCAGAGGGAGCTTATTTTGATTAAACCACTTACATACCCCGTTCATGTATGATGGTAATCTTTCAGTTGCCTCATTTGGTGTGTTTGCTGAATTATAAATGACTGTATCATCAGAGCTGACAACCATCCATAACAACTTTAAGGGAGATCATTCATAAAAAAGGCTAAAAATGTCTAATATTGAGCCCTGGGGTATACCCATTTTATTGTGTTGAGGGCCAGTCCTTTTATGTCAATCTTCACACATTGCTCTCTTGCTTGTAAATAAAAAGACTGCCAATCAAAAGCTTGTGTAGAGAAGTTAAATTTGCATTTTGGAAGTGTTACATCAGAAAAAGTAATGAAAAAAAAAAATTTAACACTGGTATCAGCCATGGGCTAAATTGTTATTTCAAACTGCGCTGATTTTTTTTATATCAGTGCATCGTTTTTTAATACATTGCGAGATTGTAAGCAGATTCACCTATGGTATAAATTAAAAGGCCATTTTCAAATTTTGTTTTCTCTTGTTTTACTGAAAGGTGAATAAATCATCAGGGTTTCTCTGAATAAAATGATCTTTATTTTATTACATACAACACTTCTTCCAACCTTAGAGACAGTATTCTCATGTAGCTACTTTATTTGCAGAAATCTCTGGATGCACAATATTACTGATATTGTATTGGTATTGACATATATAGGCTTAAAATTAGAATTATCTGTATTTTGCAGATATGGACATTTCTACTCATTTTTACAACCAACTGAAATCTGCCTATATCAGCTGTAAATATCAGCTGTACAAATAAATAAGTTGGTCAAGTTTTAGGCTTGACCGACAGACGTATATCCGCTGAAGTCCCTTCTTTTTGTAAGTAGATACTTTATTAATCTCAAAGAATATTTCAAGAATTTTATCGTCATTTATTTTCATTCCTCACACTTTAAAGTCTGTTTTAAGTAGCTTTATTTTAGTAATTTGTTCCTGCAGAGGTGTAAAACCAGAGGAACATTTTTGCAGCAGTCCCTAATTTTTTGTTAGAGCTGTATACTGCCCACTGAATGATTGTCTGTTTTTATAGGCCACTGTTTTTATGTATGCAATATCTACTCACTTCTTGTCCAAGTTTTTATAGTTTTGATGGGGTCAAATTTTTAAAAAGCTACAGATTATATTCAACACTGATATTCAGCACTGAGAATTTAAAATACAATAATGTCTTGATTGCTACTGCGCTTCTATTCAGGTAAATCATTACCTTAAGTGGTATTTTTATTTTGAGATGAACTAGGACTACAAAATACATTAACCTACGGTATCTAAATTTAGTTATTCCTTTATATAAGAGTAGCAAAGGTCTCATTTCCATCATATTTTTCAGTGTTTCAGCATTAGGCCTAATCGGTGTTGACTGGATCTGCAGTTTTCTCATTTTTTTTAAAGAATGAAACGTAACGTTTAACATTTTCATTACAGACGTGGGTGGAAATGTCTTCCTTTATTAATTTGATTTGGATACACTGTATATTGAAAATTTAAAAGAAATCTTGCTCCTGTGATAGGTTTTGACTTTCCTGCAGCTACATTGTTTTAACACCTGTCATCATTGATAAATGTTTAACCTCTCCATCTCTTGGTTGCATTTTCAGTCTAACCCGGCTAAACCAAATTACACAGTCAAGTTCACATTGGCCGGGCACACAAAGGCTGTCTCCTCTGTCAAGTTCAGCCCTAATGGAGAATGGCTTGCCAGTTCCTGTGAGTAGACACACTCTACAAGTTTAAATGCATTATCCTACGTTACCTCCTGTTTGCACAACCTGATCTGTGTCTTATACAAAAGAATCATAAATCTCAGAAAGGTACATAAATTACCAAAAAGTTGTCAAAATCAGAAATCACAAGTAAAGAGGACTGGAAAAGCATTTACCTGGTCCTGCTGGTTGGTTTTATGGGACAGGATACCTAACCAGGTGTCAGTTTCCAAAAAAATCAGATTGAATTTATTAAAACATATAAGCTCAGCAGCAAGAAGGATATAACAACTAACTACATATACAAAGTTTGATGTACACAAACATAAATCTGTTTGATATTCAGGGACACTCTGATGTCTGAAAACTGAAACTTTGGTTGTACACTTCATTAAAAAAGATATAAATTAAAGTTCCTGACAGGTGATAGGTGGTGTATTTTGTTCGTCATTTAAACCCACATCATCAGTCAAAAATGTGCTGATTGACTGCCTTGAGAGAGTAGTAACCATAGTAACGTCTCTGTGTAGCTGCCGACAAGCTGATAAAGATTTGGGGAGCTTTCGACGGAAAGTTTGAGAAATCCATCGTTGGACACAAACTGGTGAGACGCCATAGTTCTCATTCTGCTCTGGTAGTTGTCTGGATTACCTTCTGGTTCTGGTTTTGGTTTTGATCCTTGCTCTGTGTGTGCCATGTTTAGGGGATCTCTGATGTCTCCTGGTCTTCAGACTCTAATCTGTTGGTTTCTGCCTCAGATGACAAAACACTCAAGATCTGGGACAACAACTCGGTAAGAGGGGCACAAGCATGCAAGCTCATTTCTTTGCTAACCGACTTCCCTGATTGGTTATCTGAGTGTTTTACCACAGACCTGGACTCTGGGATTTTTTTCAAAGCTTCTGTGAGCTTGAAAGAGCCATCCTTTAGTTAATATAGGATATCAAGATTTCAATAATTTCAGCAAAATTTCTTTCATTTCTGATGTTTTCATCTTAATCTGGTTCAAATAAAGCCAAAGCAACTTATTATCAGCCTATATACTTTATACTTCTGTGTAGTCAAAGTCTAATTATATATTTTAAAGCAGTTTGTAGTTGTTTCTTTGCAAGGTACCTACGATTGTAAACTTATGTTGCGTTTACTTCAGTCTTAATTCAAATGTTTCACTATGTCAGTATTGTTCAAACTGCAAGAAAAAACTAGTACGATCAAGTATGGCCCCTGTAACGTGTGTGCCAAATTCCTTCTATTTTTAGCACGCTAACGGGCCCAAAGTGGGGGATAAAAATAAAAATAATCATGACAAACCTGACCAATTTGGTCCTCGGGCCCTAAAAACTGCTAAATAAAAACAAATAAAAACAAAACTGGCATTGAACCATTAGCCACTGATTCAAACTAAACAGCAGCCCAGTCACAATTTATAGAAGCACAATTAAGATGCGTGTCTGGCGCTCACACTCATTCATTACTCTGTACTCCCAACAGAGGGAGGTGTCAGTGAACTACAGTGTATTATGGTGCACAGTCAGCACAATAAAAAAAAATCTACGCTACTCACTGTCTGGCTTGTTGTTGATTGCGTCCTTATCACAACAAAATGCAGCAATGTCAGCCAGGGGTCGATAATAATACAGGGGCGCTGGTCTAGCTCAGTTGGTGCATGTCTTCCTCACTTTCACACCCTATATTTCCTGTCTCTCTTGGCTGCCCTATGGAATATAGGCAAAAAGCCCCCCAAAAATATTTAAACAGATAAATAAATAACAGCAGAACTTCATTGACAGCTTCATATTATATTGATTTTATGGTTGCAGAACAATCAAATCTACTTAAAACTTTTAGTTCTATGTTCTGAACAAAATAATTGTATATATTTTCCTGCCACAATTTTTCTTTGTGCATAAAGACCATGTTCTGATGCCATTCATCATTATCTTAATAATCAGTCAAAATTATTTACCTTTCAGATTTCAATAAAATGCCATCAGATATTTTTTGTTTGTGTTTTATATTTAAGCTGTTCGCACTCCTCTCGGTTGTGATTTCCAGTTGATTGCATTAATCTGCTCTCAATGTTCTCCATAAGCTGAGTGCTGCAGCTCCACCTACTGGTAAACAACAATAACAAACTTTCACTTGCTGCTTCAACATTATTATGCTCCTGTACCTCACACTGTATCCCCCATAGGATATAAATTCTCTTCTGAAAACCTCCATCTCAATGAAGAATATCTAAAAACATTGTGTGATTACAGCTGGATTTGTTTCTTTGTTCAAGATGTGATTAAGGGAGTTTTATGACTGGAAAATTATGTTTTGTTTTCCTGTCTTATAAAATGTTCACATTTTTCACATCCACACATTTGTTTGTGGAGTAAATAGAAGACTGACTGCTGGATAATAAGTTGACGAGAGATTATTTACCAACTCAAACCGGTGATTTTAGTGTGAAGTTCATAGTTTGATGTTTTTCGACCTGCTGTCTTATTGTTAATCTCCATCTTTGTCTTCAGGGGAAGTGTCTGAAGACTCTGAAAGGACACAGTAACTATGTCTTCTGCTGCAACTTCAATCCTCAGTCCAACCTGGTGGTGTCAGGATCGGTACGCTGCTTCATCTGATCACAGAGTTTCTGCTGAAATCTGTTTGTTACATAAATCTAACCTGATTCTGTGTGTTTGTGCAGTTTGATGAGAGCGTTCGTATCTGGGACGTGAAGACCGGGAAGTGTCTGAAGACTCTACCAGCTCACTCTGACCCCGTCTCTGCTGTAAGTCCTGACCTCTGACCCTTCTAATGAAGGGCCACTTGACATGACATGTTGCTGACATGTTTATAAACACAACATTTGATTAGCCTGAATATAATTAGCATATTTAGTTGAGACCCGGCTCTGACCTCTGATCTCTTAGCTTGTGTTTGTGTTTCCAGGTTCACTTCAACAGAGACGGCTCTCTCATCGTCTCCAGCAGCTACGATGGTCTCTGGTACGTGTGCACACACTATGAATACAGGTTTACACAAAACAGCGCAGAAATACCTGGATGATGAGAAATGATTGATATTCCCAATGTGTTTATCTGCAGTCGAATCTGGGACACAGCATCAGGACAGTGTCTAAAGACTCTGATTGGTAAGTTATCCCAGTACATACTCTGTTTTAAAGTGCATCATTTATGACAGTTGCATCAGTAATTTCAGGTTAAAGATCTCATCAGCTGCGTAGCTGCAAACATCAGTGCTACTGTACTCAGCGGTGCCCTCATCACTCTTCTACAAAGAACTCAAGCAGTCTTCTGCTGATCTCTTCATTTAAAAAAGAGAACAAAATAAGTTTTCCAAATGTGTATTAATTAGATGTAAATGTTTTTTTCTGCCTTCAGGGGTAATGTTTAAAGACTTGCTACAGCCTGTCTCACACTGTAAAAATTATATAATTATAAAATATGTTTAAATTGTTAGAGGCCCCACATGATGACAGATCCTGAAAGAGTAAACACAACAAGATATTGGGTTTGAAATCCTTGTGGCTATGACGTACTTTCCAGTCAGACTGGGAGAAGTAGAATCACTCCCCTTCAGTCCAGCGTTTGTGATGTATAGATATGTCAATAATCTGTATCTCTGTTTCTTTAGATGATGACAATCCCCCAGTGTCCTTTGTCAAATTCTCTCCGAATGGAAAATACATCCTCGCTGCCACACTGGACAAGTCAGTATCACAGCAGAATAATGAAACCTCTGTAGAGATCATTGTGTTTATGGGTTTAATAAACCAACTTAGTTAATGATTTAATTTTTCTTTGGATTTAGCAGAGCACCGGTTTAACTGGACTCAGTGAGATTAAATCAATGCTTACCCAGTGTCATTCAAGCAACCTGACCTTGTGACCTCCATGTTAACTTGGCTATTCCTCAGCATTATTAACTTCAATTTTAATTTGTTGTCATCTCAAAGATTTTAATAGTCAGATGTCAACTTTGCACAACTTAAGTTTTTGTTTTAATGTAAGAAAGTCTCAGCTAGCCTTAAATTTGGGTAGTTTTAAACTCACAAACACTTATTTGGGGTTCTTTTGATCAGGACATTTTGCAAAAATAATAATATCCTGTAAATAATAACAGTTAAGCTAGGTTTTATTGTAGACTTGAAAGCTGTGTGACAATAACTGTATGCAAACATAGCATAACGGTTTTAGCTAGCCTAATAACAACCAAATTACAACTGAGACAGGGTTATTAAAGTTTTCATAACTTTTAGCTTGCCTCAGGATAGCATCAGTAGCTTAATACTTAACTTACTTACATTAAACTTAATGAATAATAACCATAGCACTTAGCAAGGCTCACTTCAGCCTCATGACAGTTGGTCAGCCAAGTATTTGTTTTAGCCTTTTAAACGTAACTTACTTAGTAGCTAGAAGTAAGTGAGAGCAACGTTACTGGTACATGCAATTTTATTGTTGACTGTAGTTTAGCCTCATTAACTTTGGGTCAGCTGGTTTACTGGTGGACATGGTCGTCTCTCAACTGGAAGGCTAGGTGTTCAATGCCTAGCTGCCTTCGCAAATTCATTTCTACTAAGACGAGAACCTCAACCCCAGTTTGCTCCTGCTGCTGCGTCAGTGGCTTCTGTATTAATCTGAATGAAGGGGATTAGTTAATACTGTTCACTTTACACAGCAGCCTCCACCATCAGTGTGTAAATGGGTATGAATGGGAAAATGTGAACTGTGGTGTAAAAGTACTTGGTTGTCAGATGACTAGAAAAGTGCTATACAGGTTCATGTCACCATTTAAATACTAATACTATTGCTCAAGTGCAATAACCTAAACAATTTAAGACCGAATCTTGCTCAGTTTTTTTAACAGTTCATGGATTGTTTTGTTTTGAATCATTTTGTTTATACCAGCTAATGGCCCCAATGGTGTTTTTTTAGAAAGCTAACAGTCTTCTCTGGTTTACAGCACGTTGAAGCTTTGGGACTACAGCAAAGGAAAGGTACTGCCCATCTGTCTTGCCTGTGTTTATCACTTTGTCTGCCTACCCATCCTCAGCATTATAACCTCTTCCCTTTTTTGTGTTTTCAGTGTTTGAAGACATACACCGGCCATAAAAACGAGAAGTACTGCATCTTTGCCAACTTCTCTGTCACAGGAGGGAAGGTAAGTGTCTGTGTTTATATCTTTGTTGATTTTTTTATTTCCATTCTCTGAGTTTGTTTCTAGTCTTTGGTCTGGTTTGGCTCAGTACAGTTTGATACAGTTTACCCTTATCTTGCTTGCATTTCCACAGCCTCGTTCATAGTGATGGGAATTTTTTTTTTTTTTTAAGAGATCTGGACTATTTATCTTAGTTGAGCAACCAGATTCAGTCTTTAGACTACCAAGCAGCTCTTAATTTTCTACTGTTTTGTCTTTATATCTATTAAACCAAAATGGAAAAAAGAAGCTTGCTGGAGCCGTCTTCAGGAACCAGCATGTTTGCAAAAGATACATTACCATGGCTCAATGCTTGCCATCTTGATTTGTCATTTTGATCCAGGTGCCTCAGATATCGTTTACAGTAGACCACCAACTTCTTTAAAATCGTGTTCATGACACAAGGAGGGAGAAAAGCTGCTTAACTCAGTATAAAACATGGTACATTTCATGCTGTCACACAGGAAGAGAAGATTCTTTTGACCAATCACAGGACTGCAGTGAGGCTTGCTCCACTCTTTGTGGTCAAAAAGGTCCACTTGTTATCCTGTTGGAACAATGTCAAAAAATTAGGACCTAGAGATCAGCTTGACCCTGAAAATCTAAATAATTGTCTACCGTACCGAACCAAACTGAACCAGACTTCTTGGTGGAAAGGCAGCATCAGTTCCTGACAGTGTCCCATGTTTAAGTTTAATTTATGTCATGTTTATAATGTGTGTCTCTTGGCTGGAAAGCCACCAAAACATTTCTCTATACATTTTACTGTGCATAGTCATGCATCTGATCTACCGTGAAACATGTGGGTCAGTGTCAGGTGGTTTTATAAAGTACCTGTGTGTTTCAGTGGATCGTGTCGGGCTCTGAGGACAGTATGGTTTACATCTGGAATCTTCAGACCAAAGAGATTGTTCAGAAACTACAAGGACACACAGGTTTGTCTTTCAACCCACAACTTTTCTCTGTTTCTAGAGCTCTAAGTCTCTGTCTTGTTCTCCTACATCCTGATCTTCTATCCAAGACAGTGTCTTGGTCCAAAAGTCTTTCTTTTTTAGGTCCTTACTTCGTTTACTGATCTTATTTCCTAGTCCCTTACTGCGACTTTGTTTACATGGATTTGAGTATCCCGGTTTTTGACGAGGTTTTTTAGTATCCTGGTTTCTGTTTGTGTACGTATACATTTTCAGAAACCAGGATATTCCAGTATCCTGGTGTTCAGAAACCAAGTTTTGCTACCTGCCATGTATACAATTCCCGTTTTCTGACAGTTGCAGACTAGCTGCAGCAGAGCCTTCTGTCAAGCTGACAGCAGTTTGGTTCCTAAAAGCGCTCCTATTTAGATAAACGGTGAACTGAACCGTTTAATTTTTTGGACAAGAATGAAACGTGGGCGTAGTTTACTGCGGAGACAGAGAGCGACCGCTCACGCTTTGAGTTACTGGGAGTTCAGAGCTCTGTGAGCTGTAGATGGATGGACTGTGCTCTGTAAGCATCATGTTAAGTCTGTCAACAGGTCCCAGACCTGAAATGTAGAAACAATAACTCTTCTGGTGTATTTTCTCAGTAAAAGCTTGATCTTTTCATGCCCACTTTGAGCCACCCATGAGCTTTCATATAATAAAAACATAAAGTATAAATATAGATATAAATAAAATATAATAAGAATAAATATACAAAAACATAAAGTCATCTAAGCCTATTTATCTGAGATCTCTCACTCCTTGCCATCCTCTCAGTCACTTTTCTGCACATGTTACCTGTACTTCAGTAAAGCACACATAATGTAAATAACAACTTTAATAACCTCTGAACAGGTATGACAAACAGCCTGAAAAATTAAGAGCATTTTGTTTATTTTAGTTTTCCTTGCAAAAAACCCCCACACAATTCACAGATGAAGTTTCACTGATTCCTTTGCAGTTAAAGGGGACATACCATGCAAAAATCCTTTTCAAGCTTTTTTTTAACATAAATATGTGTCCTTGGCCTGTCCACAGTCCCCACAAGTACCAGTAAAATCCATTCCCTCACCTCCTGTCTTTGTACACCTTTCAGAAAATGTGTGCTGAAACAAGCCCCTCTCAGATTTTCCCCTCATGATGTCATGTAGGGAGTTAGCACCGCCCCCAGGTTTGGTTGGCCCTCCTCTCCTGATCCTCCTCTCAGCTACATTCATTTAGCCACATCCATTTCCTGAGAGGGGCGTCGATAGGAGTGGAGTCTGACAACTCCGTAACATTTAAAGCTACAGACACAGAAACAGCTCGTTCTGATCAGGGTTGAAACAGAGGGTTTTTTAGACATGCAAAAATCCAATACTGGCGTGTTTTTTCAGCAATAAACTTCACAGACATGTTTTGGGGACCTCTGAGACCAATATAAACTTGTTTTAAAGGGGCAAAATATGCCCCCTTAAGAAACCAGGATACTAGTATTTCTCATGTATACAAGAATATGATTAACCAGGTTTCTCTTTGCACGTTAAAAGAAGAACAAAGAACAGCAGTGAGCTGTTTTCTTTTCAAAAACGACAAAAGTCGAGTACTGACATGTCGATAGTTGCCATGTTTCACGTTATTCCTCAGTAACTCAGTTGTTCTCAGTAGTTATCCCTCATCTTTTTCTGCTTATCATTGTCCTCTAGATTTTATTTTGTAGTTTGTGTTTCCCTCTCTGTGACTTTGTCCCCTTTGTCCTTCCACTTAAACCTTTAGATTCTGGATTTTTTATTCTAGTCCATGAATTTATTTACTGCTCTCTGTTCAAACAGTGATGACAAATCTTGGACCGTCAACCTTTGGACTTTGACTTTAGTATTCTTGTACTTCACCTACTTGTTTTTGGATTTGTTTTTCATCTCCATTTAAAGTTAGATATAAGAAGATTAGGTTAGGACTAGTAGACAGTGTCTCC
Source organism: Cheilinus undulatus (assembly GCF_018320785.1). Taxonomy (NCBI): domain Eukaryota; kingdom Metazoa; phylum Chordata; class Actinopteri; order Labriformes; family Labridae; genus Cheilinus; species Cheilinus undulatus. The sequence goes on along the minus strand of NC_054869.1, from coordinate 23,551,551 downwards.
TAGTCTTCTGTCTTAACTTTTACTTCAGCTCCATGAACCACACGCTGACTTACTGTACCTCAGACATTAAAAACAGGAAGCATACTTATGTTTCTTTGTTCTTTGTCTGCAGACGTAGTGATCTCGACCGCCTGTCATCCAACAGAAAACATCATCGCTTCAGCCGCTTTGGAAAACGACAAAACCATCAAACTGTGGAAGAGTGACTGTTAGACTGAAGGAGAGCAGAGCCTGAACTGTCCTCACCTGCCCTATTTAACTCCACAGATTATTACGGAAGATCCACACAAACAGCTTAATCTCCACTGATGTGAACAAACGCAGAGTCATGAACACACAGTCAGACCAGGGCTCACGCTGTCCCACTATCAGCACTTCCTTTGGAGTTAAAACTCTGTCAGGAACTCAAAGGGACAAAATAACTGACCTTTTCTGAAAGATTTTTGTTGTTTAAAAAAAATATAAACCTTTTTAAGGTTAAAATATTTATGTATTTTGTTAGTTTTTTTGTATAATCCAAACATATTCATTAAAAAGCTACCGAGCTATAATGTTTCAAAGCCACAGAGAAGTAGAAAAAGATGCCAAATCAATGAGTGTGGGATGATTCTGTGTGGTGAATTCAGCTTATATGAATCTGAAGGTTTTGCTATGTTTGTTTACGTACCACACATTTTTGAGAATTTATTTCACTGCAAAACAGAGCTGAAGTCCTTAAACATGACTTAGAGTTGTTTTCTTCAAATAGTAGAACAACTAAAACCAGTTTTGTTTTCAAAATAAATACAAAATGAAAAAGAAATCTTGAGTTGATGAAATGATATACTTTCAAAAAAAAGGAAACCTAAGCCAAAAGAACTCTTTGTTAAAGAGTTTTTACAGACAATAGACAGTTAATCAGAAGCTTAAACTATACTTGATCTCCAAAAAAAGGAGAAAGTAAAGTAAAGGTCTGAGTAAACTGACATTAAAATCAACTTTTATTTAAAACTCTTTTTCACATAGAGATTGGCCATTCAAAATGTGACAGAAAATATAGAATAAAAAGGAATTTTTTTTTTTTTTAATTAAAGGATGTTAAATTTTGGACATACCATCACCCTTTGACCGATCCGTTGCTGTAGTAACTGTGTGTTTATGGCTCTCTGTCCCAGGATCATTTGATCAAACATAAAGCAGCAATTCTTCATCAAATCGTCATCCCACTGCTTGTACTGCTCCCTCAGACTACAATCAGCTTAACGAGATAAAAAAGAATAATGTTGAGAAGGATTTTTTCAGTTATTTGTAAATAAAGATTTTTGACTATGAGCCATCTTAATGTGTGTAAATGTGTGAGGATGTGACTTTATTTAAAGAGCAGACTTTGAGATTGTCTCCTAAATGACAGACATTTGAAGAAGATCCTCTACATCAGCCTTTCCTGAACGTCAGTGGCCAAATTTGAGACCTGAAAATCATCTGGGGCCCACCAAAACCCTTGTACAACCGTTTAATGAGACTCAAATATGTACCTTTTATTATCCTATTTTTGTTTCATAAACGGGAATTCAATGCAAAGGCTTTGCTTTAAGATACATTAACATTGCTAGGAAAGTCTTTGTGAGGTCACAAAGTACCATTAATAGCCACTGCAATTTATTTTGTTTTAATCAGGCATCTGCAAAGTCATTTAAATTTTATTTTGTGATGTTCATTACTGTAAATGTACATGTACCCGGCAAACTTCCCAAGAGGCATAAATGTCTCAGAAGGCACTGATAAATTCATAAAAATCAGGAAGTGAGCAGCATGGTAGATGGTTGTCTTGGGGTTCATCATCAAAAAGAGCTGCGAGGTGTGTTGATGCATCTGGATTTCCCATGTTTCTTTTGTCTTGAAGTACTTCTTCACTGCAAGCTACTCACAGCTTTTAAATGTTTCAGGAAGCAGATGTTTGAACTGAATGAGTAAAAAGACTTAAGATGGATCAGTGAAGACAAATGACAAAATGTTTTATTCATTTTAACAAAACAGGTCCAAAGTTTAAAATTTGTTCTACTCAGACAGCTGGGATTGGCTCCAGCCTCCCTACAGCCTAAATAGTAACAGTGCCTATAAAAAGTATTCAGCCCCTTGGATGTTATACCCTTTCATTTATTTTATATGTCAGTTATGGTCAATATAAGTTGCCTTTTTTACAAAAAAAAAACATAGTTAATTACATCATTAAAATTATGTAATTAAAATGTGTGTATAATCAAATGTGTGACTGCATAAATATTTGCCCCCTTCAAGTCTGTGTTTAGTAGATCACCTTTGACTGCAATCACAGCACTGAGTCTGTGTGGATAGGTCTCATCAGGCTTGCACATCTGGACACTGCAATTTTACTCCATTCTTCTTTGCAAAACTGCTCAAGCTCATGTTGCACAGGGATCAGGCATGACCAGCCCTTTCACACCCAGCCACAAATTCTCTTAACGGGCTGAGGTCTGGGCTTTGACTCGGTCACTCCAGAACTTTCAGCCTGTTGTCTTTAAACCATTTCTGTGTAGCTTTTGTTGTATGCTTTGGGCCATAGTCTTGCTGGAAAATAAATCTTAGTAGTTTTCTTGTAGACTGAATAAGATCATCCTCCAGGATTTTCCTACATTTTACATTTATTTTACTCTAGCTTTATGAGCCTTCCAGGGCAGGCTGCTGAGAAGCATCCCCTCAGCATGATGCTGCCACTAACATGCTTCACAGAGGATGGTGATGTGCAGTGTTTGCTGTTGGCCAAACATAGCGTCTTGTCTGATGGCCAAAAAGCACTATTTTGGTCTCATCAGACCGAAGAACTTTCTTCCACTTGACCATGGGGTCTTCCATGATTTTTGGTGCACTATAGTGCAGATTTAATGAGTTTTCTTCAACAGGGGCTTTCTCTTTGTCACTCTAACAGTCTCAGCTGCTGAAGCTTGTAACTCCTTCAGAGTAGTCATGGGGGTCTTGGTAGCCTCTCTCCTAGTCTCCTTCTTGTCAGCCACTCAGTGTATGAGAATGGCTAAAATGTTTCTACATATTGATTGAGGTGTACAAACACCTCAAGTAAGCAATAATCAAGAGAAATGGGAGGAACCTGAGCTAAATTTCAAGTGTTGTTGCAAAGGGTCTGAATACTCTGTTTACTCTGGTTTCATTTTGTCATTACAGAACAGAGTGTAGATTAATGCGAGAAAAAAAGAGTTTAAACGATTGCAGCATCAGGTTTCAACATAACAAAACTGAAAAAAGTGAATGGGGTCTGAATACTTTCTAAATGCACTGTATGTCTACTAAGAGCTTTTGTACATCAAAGATTTTTCCCCCTTTTTTCACAGGCACACATCAAAAACCCACTGCTCCACAACCCACTTCGGGGTCCCAAGTCCCACCGGTTGAGAACCCCTGTGTTACAGCACCTGTTGGGTTACGCTTTATTTTGGTTAAATAAATGAGCTTATCAATCCTATCAGTCCTTTGTCAAGAGCACATTGTTGTAAATTGACAAACAAAAACTACGAACACAGAGTCTGAGAGTTATTGTGCACTTGGCTTTTTGTAGCTGCTCAGAGAGAAAGCTTTAAAACCCTGAGACACAACAGCTGCACACAGAAACACACACAGTTCCTTTTTTTTAAACCAATCCCTTGGCAAAACACCCAAAAATGTCCCAAAGGTTCCACTATGCGACAGGTCTGTAAACCACCATTTGAGTCCTGACCACACAAATACAAAATGTAGCTGACGCTGTCAGAGCTAATGAACGAATACAGGTAGGCTAACAGGCAACTGTTACAGCTTTAGGGTAACTGTTAAAGCCACATGCTAACTTACACCACAGTAAACGAGGGAATACAGCAGTCAGCTAAGTGTTTGCTAACTGTTAAAAGTTGAGAACTATCATATTTTTTTTAATATTTGCAGTCAGCCAACTTATAGGTTTAAGCTAACTGTTTGAGATGTTAGCTAACTGTTACATGAAGGCAAGGTTAACGACGGCTAAGGGTAAAGCTTCTGACAGTTAAATATTTCAGCAATGAGCTGTTCTAACGAACCGTTAAAACAAAAACTGAAATATTGCACCAGTCAGAGCACCAATAGCCATACTTGCCAATGCAGAGGTTTTAAAACACATGAGGTTTGGGGTAGTAGTATTTCTTGGCGTGGGATCATCAGGGTCTAGGTAATCAACGGCCTCATCAGTCTGCTCAGTTTTAGCTACAGATGAGGACAAAATTATTAGCTCCCTATGAAAATCTCCCTGTTTTCAAAGTATTTCCTGAGTGATTTTGAACCAAGCAACGAATTTTACTCTAGTTTAATTTTTGATGCTTATATTATTTTAATTTGCAACAGAAGAAAATATTTTACAAAACTAAAAATTACCAGGGTCTAATTTATTAGCCCCCTTTAGAACTGACCTTTTTGAGCCACAGTGGAAGCTGCTGTTGTGTTATGATGTGCTTAAACTTTCTAGTGCTCAGCTTATCAAATCAAGTCAAAGTGAGGGTTATCTTCCAGTTTAAATTAATATAAAAACTTCAGTAAGGGTCTGAGCTGTCACTGAGAAAGCACCATGGCAAAAACAAAAGAAATCAGTTCAGCCCTGAGGAAAAAAATGTTGACTCTATCAAAGCCGGAAAATGACAGACAAAATTATCATAGCATTTCCAAGTGCCAAGAACTGGCGTGAGAAGTATCATCATGAAATCTAAAGAGGACCACACAAAACAAATCAAGCCTGGCAGAGGAAGGAAGAGAAAGATTAAAAATACTCTGGAAAGAAAACTAGTAAGAGATATGTCTAAAGACCCCAGAACAACTGCCAAGACACTAGTGAAGGACTTAGCCAAGTCAGGAATTGTATTCTCAAAGAAGACCATCACTAGAGCCGTGCACAGGAATGGACCAAGAAAAACCCCACCTCTGCAGAGGAGACACCTTCAAGCCAGACTGAAATATACTAAGGACAACCTGGAGAAATATTATGCAGACTGGAATTGTGTCCTTTGGTCAGATGAGACCAAATCAGAACTCTTTTGCCAAAGATACGTTGCTTATGTTTAGAGAAAGAAGGTAGAGGCCTATCCCCAAAGAACACCATTACCACAGCTAAACACAGCAGTGGGAGTATTTTGTTGTGGGGGTGCTTCGGTGCATCTGGAACTGGAAACCTTGTCCAGGTGGAAGGAACCATGAAGAAAGAAGGATATGTGGGGATTCTGAATGAAACTTGAAGCAGTCAGCAACAAAACTGGGTCTGGATCGTCGCTTTTTCTTCCAACATGGCAAACACCCAAAAAAATATGTCACTCCTGATAAAGAACTACCTCCAGAAGACCAAAGTGAACGTTATTGACAGGCCTGCACAAAGCCCTGACTTGAATCCCATTGAAAATCTGTGGGGTGAACTGAAGACCAAGATCGATGCTAGAAGACCATCAGATCTGGAGGAGCTTGAGCGACTGGCCAAAGAAGACTGGCCTGGGATTCCTCAAGAGACGTGTCTCTGAGGGACTGATAATTTTGACCTTGGCAGTTTTAGATTTTGTGAAATAATTTTGTTTCTGTGTGCAAAGTAAAACAATGTAAGCATCCAAAATAAAAAGGGATGTTTGTAAGAGCTTTGGTTAAAAAAATCCTTGCTCTGTTTAACAGCACTTTGGAAATAATTGGGAAGAAAATGGCATTTTCATAGGGGGGGCTAATAATTTTGTCCTCATCTATAACTGTTAATGCATTAAGCTCACTATTGAAGCCTAGTTGGTAACTGATCAACATTCATCCATTCAGGTATCAGAAAAAAATCCAAGCAGCGGTATGCAGAAAACTCTTAAGCAATGCTACAAAGTAAAGAAGTTTTTGGTGTTTAAAAAAAATCAAGCCGGACCAGATAAACTCAGTCCAAACTGGTCTTAGCAAAAAGTATCCAGCATTTGTAGCTAGAGTGGAACTTCAAATCCACTCAGATTAGTCCAAATTCATTTAAAAAAAACTACAATTTAAACCAGTTTAAAAAATTCTGTCCCATGTGCCACACACAAGCACATCAAGTGAAGATCATAGTTCAGACGCACCAGTCTTGAACCAGTTCAAACCAGTTCATAGTAGTGGAGTCCAGCGCAGAGTGCCTATGGAGATGATGGTCTGGCAGGTGGCAGAGTCCAACCAAACAGACTCCACCAGGTTAAAGTGCAGGAAGCCAAGAGCGAATCCACAACCAACATCTGACAGGTGATGTTTACCCAGAAGCACTCGGGACACACCCACTAGGAAGGCCCACAGATAGAGCAGGATCCTGAGGGGCACCTGGGAGACAATAGCACATTATTAATTGTTTCCTTCAAAAGCCTGAACACCATCAAAATTATCAATTTAAAAAAAAGATCCCAACTGACCGCCAGCACCAGGTGGTTGAGCAGGAACTTGGACACCATGATGGCTCGGCTGGCGTGGGCAGCTGGGAAAGAATATAAGTCCATGGCAATGTAGTCCAAAAACCCTGGTGGGAAATCCCATGGTCCTTTACGTTTGACCAGCTTCTGCATCCCGGCAACCGTCATCAGATCCAAGATCAGAGCTTTAGGAAGAGAGAAAGCTGACAGTTCACATCATATCTACTTCCTGTCTGGCTGAACAACGGTTCCTTCATATTAAGAACATTCTCACATTACCACCTGTCATGTTCAGTTTCTCACCCAGCAGCAGGTTGACAAGGACTTCCTGTCCAGCCAATGTGTTGCTCTTCCACAGACAGATCAGAGTCCCAATGACCCAGGGGAGGGCATGTCCAGTGAAGGCCAGCAGTGTCACCATGGAGCGCAGTGGGGCCCCAGAGCCATGGGACCTTGCACACATGCCCATACGCTTTGACAGGCTGATGTCGATTGCGAGTAGAGAGTTTATGGCGATGCCTCGGAACGAAGGATTGAGCTGCATACAGTCCTCCTTCACCACCCCATCAGCTGCTGAGCCCCCCTCTGAGGAATCCCTTGATCCCCTGAGGACAGAGAAAGAACAAATGTCCAAACATGACAAAAAGGACTGTCCATGTAGAAATGAAGTTTTTGTTAAAAACAGAGATTAGTTTTTCCATCAGACTCAACTTGAACGCAGGAGTTGTTTGCCTTTTGACTTCAGCTGTAATTTCTTGTGTTTTATAAATATTGTGTTTGAGCCAAACATACAGTTAAAAACACAAACACACTGATCAAGGACAAAGTATATCAGCAGCCCCTGTTTCTGCTGGGAATAAATACTGACTTTGTTAGGAGAGTCTGCTGTGTTCTGGTTTCAATATAAAAAGCATCTTACCCTTACAAATCTACATCCTTTCTGAAGTGTTATCATACTCTGACCAAACATAGTCTTTCCATCAGAAAAAAAAGAACTTTAAGGGTTTTATGATTGTTTGGTTGCTTTAAAGGATCAAGTTGTACAGTGGCAAGAAAAAGAACGTGAACCCTTTAAAATGATCTAGTTTTCAGCATTACTTGGGCCTCAAATGTGATCTGATCTGCATCAAAGTGTAGATGAACACAATGTGCTTAACCTAATACCCCACAAATAACGTAATATTTAAAGCCTTTATTGAACACAGCCGTTAAACATTCATAGTGCTGCTGGGAAAGTAAGTGAACCCTGATTTAATAACTGGATGAACCTCCTTTGGCAGCAATAACCTCAACCAAGCATTTCTGGTAGCTGCTGATCAGACCTGCACAACTTTCAGGAGGAGTTTTGGACCAGGATTGCTTCCATAGTCCTTGGCTGTCTGGTGTGAACGGCACTCTTGAGGTCATTTCAGGATCTCTATTGGATTAAAGTCTAGGCCACTCCAAAAGGTGATTTTCTTTTTGTGAAACCATACTGTAGTAGATTTGCTTCCATGTTTAGGGTCATCCTGCTGCATCTCCCAACTTCTTCTGAGCTTCAGCTGGCAGACAGCCACCCTGACATCCTGTAGGATACCTTGATAAACTTGGGAATTCATTTCCCCCTCAGTGATGGCCCTTTTTACGCCATACACGCAATTCAACCTGATTTTCATCAGTCCACATCAGTATCAAGATGCTCCTTGGCAAAACTTCAGACGTGCATTGATGTTTTTTTTTTGTTTTGGAAAGCTGCGGCTTCCTCTGTGGTGTCATGCCATGGACACGATGCCTGTTCAATCTTTAGCGCATGTTAGACTCATGAACAGAGATGTTGACTTGTTCCAGTAATTCCTTTAAGCCTTTAGCTGTTACTCTGGGGTTCTTTTTCACTTCTCTGAGCATTCTGTGTTGCACCCTTAGAGTCTACCTGGCTTGGCGTCCACTCCTAGGGAGAGTAGCCATGGTATTGTACTATACTGGTATTTGTGGACAGTTTGTGGTGATACCTTAAGTCTTTGAGATGACTTTCTAACCTCTTCCAGTCTTATTTAATTCAACAGTTCTTGATCCAAAGTCTTCTTAGATCCTTTTTTGCGAGGCATGGTTCACACCAGACAGATGTGTCTTGTGACGGGAAAACTAAAAAGGTTTGATTGTATTTATTAGTCATAATAGCTCTACACCTGGCTCAAATCTTGTTTCAATGATTGGACTTCAGGCGTGCTAACACCTGACTCCAATTTGCTCTTTTGGAGTCAATAGTCCAGGGATTCACTAACCTTTTACAAAAGCACTATCAATGTTCAATGGTTGGGTCCAATAAGGACTTTAAATATTATAATTTTTGTGCGGTATTAGGTTAAGCACATTGTGTTTGTCTATACTTGGGACTTCCATGCAGATCAGATCTCATTTGATGACCAATTAAAGCAGAAAAATAGATAATTTCAAAGGGTTTACATACTTTTTCTTGCCACTGTAGCCATTTCAACCAATTCTGCAGTGCCTGCTAAAATATTTCATTTGGGCAACGACAAAACTTTCTAAACCTATTTATTGTTTAGGTTTCCCTTAATTTTCTATCCATTAACAGCAGATAAACTACAATAACCAGTGTTTGAAAGCCTGCATTCACCTGTTTTGTCTAGATGATAGATACCATGATATCTCCATAAAAAGCTTTAAAAAAGGTTATAATAACTATTGAATACAGTAGAAGTGTATTACTTAAAGTGTAAAGATGTGTACTTTCTGATTAAAAAGCAGACAAAAGTTAAGTACCTTGTGAGAATAAGTTTGCAGGACTATCAGTGTGAATGAAAGCATAAAACTCTGGGTTTGTGTTGAGGATCAGATCCAGAATTAGTGTTAGGACTCTAAATGTGAGCTGTGATTTCAGTGGGTCATGCCTCTGGGTCTTACCTCACCCCCGGTTCCTCCTGCTGACTCTGCTGTCTGAACACCGCTCTCCTCGGACCCCCGCTCCCTCGCCCCTCCCCAGGCCCCTGATCCCTGCGGATCTGCTGGTTCAGGGACAGAAACTCGGGCCGGTTCAGGACATTGTTCCGGTCTCTGGTCCGGCTCCGAGCCTGACTCCCAGGCATGGCGGCAGACGGTCCAGAAGTGTTGGAGGTGCGACGGCGTGCAGCACTTACTGCAGGACTGTGACGGATCAGGTCTGAGGCTCTGAGGGACTCTGCTATAAATAGACCAGCTGGCCTTCTTCTTCTGCTGTCAGCTGTTCAGAGAGAGAGAGAGGCTGGAAAAACACTGTTCACACACAGACACACACTTTACAATACAGGCCAACAGACCATGCTGTCAGGTTAAAGGAACACTCCTCCAGTTTCACATGTCAGAGGTCAGTGCACGAGTCAGAGTCATACTGTGCTCAGACCACGTCGAGATTATTGTTGCCACAGACCTACAACCAAGGAAAAGAGTCATGTCACTTCTCTCCTTTGGGATCGATTCCTTTAACCACAGAGAAGGATCAGCATGACAGTTCAGGAAACCTCAACTCATAGATTCCCATTGATTAGACAAAGAGGATCCAACTTGTTTGTCATCACAGGTGTCTTCAAATTTGTAAGCAGTGTGTCTGTTTAAAGGGTAAAAAGTAGTAGTAGTAGTGGCCGTGCTGTGCTGTTTGGTATCATGGTGTGTAACACATTGAACATGGACCACAGAAAGCTAAGGAGAGAGTTGTCCCAGGAGATTGGACAGAAAGCTATAGACAAGCATGTTAAAGGTAAAGGCAGTAAGACCATATCCAAGCAGCTTGATGTTCATGTGACTACAGTTGTACATATTTTTCAGAAGTTTAATGTCGAAGGGACTGCAACCAACCTCTCTGGACGTGGCCGCAAGAAGAAAATTGATGACAAATTAAAGAGACGGATAATACGAATGGTAACCAAAGAGCCCAGAACAACTTCCAAAGAAATTAGAGCTGGAGCTTTCTGACAAGTCACATCAGCTCTATGTTCACATGCGCAAAAATGAAGCAGACAAAGAAAACACTGTACCTACTGTAAAACATGGAGGAGGCTCGGTAATGTTCTGGGCCTGCTCTGCTGCATCTGGCACAGGGTGTCTTCAATCTGTGCAAGGTACAATGAAGTCTGAAGACTATCAAGGCATTCTGGAGCAAAATTTGACTACCCAGTGTCACAAAGCTTGGACTCAGTCGCAGGTCATGGGTCCTCCAACAAGAAAATGACTCAAAACACACAGCTGAAAGCACCCAAGAATGGCTGAGAACAAAACATTGGACTATTCTGAAGCGGCCTTCTGCGAGCCCTGATATAAATCCTAATGCACATCAGTGGATGGAGCTGAAACATGCAGTCTGGAGAAAGCACCCTTTAAACCTGAGACAACTGGAGCAGTTTGCTCACAAGAAGTAGGCCAAAATAAATGTGGAAGGGTGAAGAAGTCTCATTGAGAGTTACAGTAATTGCATCAGAAAGGTTGTGCAACAAAATATTGAGTTAAGGGTACCATCATTTTTGTCTAGGCCAGTTTCATTGAGTTTTTTAATGATGATGATGAACCAAAAGCCAAAAGCAATGTCTGATTTGCTTACGTTACATTTTCATTGATTTTTAAATCTATTATTACTTTTGTCAGTTTTAAATTATTTCAGTAACCATTGAGGGGTTTTTCTTTCTTCAACAGAAGGGTACCCACAATTTTGTCCATGTGTGTATATGCAGTTTATTGTTGAAATGAAATACCCTGTACATCTGACTTGTAAGGAAAGTTGGAA